>NC_141535.1:61818750-62153125 GCF_021556685.1 Rattus norvegicus
AGAATCTTCATAGTGACCCTATCTGGGCACTAATGCCAGGTGACAGTTACAGCCATGGCCTTGCTGACGTAGCAGTAGTTAAGAGCTGTGCTGTGGAATGCTCCATCTGTATCTATCCTAACCTACCTGGTTCACAGACCACTGTGCTATTATCAGTAAATTGCTGACATTCTTTTTTCTTTTTTCCTTTTTTCTTTTCCTTTCTTTCTTCCTTTTTTTGGGAGGGGGGTGCTCATTCCCCAGAGGAATTCCTTCAGATGCGTTCCACATGTAGCTTGAGTTTGCATATGTTTTGGGGAACTTAATAGTGTTCATGTGTGTGGGGATTAGTGTGTGTGTGTGTGTGTGTGTGTGTGTGTGTGTGTGTGTGTGTGTGTTTTCCATTAATACCAGCAGCCCCATGCGAACTTTTCTTGTTTCTTACTTTTCTTTAAACAATGTTTATAGGATTGGTCCCTGTGTGGTTGGTTTGTGCTTAAATGTTGCAGTTAGAGCAGGCCTGGACATTTCACACTTAAAAAGTTAAGACTCTTTGGTACTTTCTGGAAGCAGACAGTCTGTGCTCTGACTCTTATTTCATCGAAGCCTGAGAAGAATGGGTCCAAAAAAAAATTATGTGGGAAGGGATTCGTTTGTGAGGAAAGCCTTCTCGACTCCCATCAAGTCCAGTTCCTTCAGTGACCATCAGTGTGGATACTCATGGACTCGTCAGTACTGAACACACACCCTGGGATGTTGAGGTTCTGCCTCATACATTACGGGAAGTATCAGGGGACATATGATACAATGAAGAGGAGGCAGTGCAGAAAGAAGCAAGTAAGGGGCTGAGCCTTCAGAGGAAGGGCATGGAGCTTCAGTTGTCTGGGATGGTAGGAGAATAGAGGAGGGATAGACTGTCTGTCTTTTCTTCTCAGTCAGGGTCTCGCCGTGTCATTCAGAATTGTCTCAAGTTTTCAGCCCCTGCAGGGCCACTATATCTAGTGCTTTGGATTTCACTCTTTGGTCTTAAAGCACAAATGGGATTGTGATGGGCTGCAAAAGGCTTTATAATTATGAGAATAATATGAACAAGGTAATGAATGCTAGAAAGTTTCAGGTTGAATCTTCCATGGGTCCTCTGCCCTCCCCTTCTCTTCCCTTCCCTACCCTTCTTTTCCCTCCCCGCACCTCCATGATTTCCTGTTTCCCATTTCCTTGTTTTCTCCATCTCCTCTTTCTTCCCCTTATTCTTTTGCAAAAGATCAAATTTGGGCTAAAGTGAGTTTTCAGGTGCTTTGCAGGACCAGCTGCGCCCATTTGAATCCTTGTACATCCTGGTACGTGGATGGTCTCAAATAATAATGGATCTAATTAGTAGAGACTTGTCATTCTGCAAACCACCAACGAAGCATTTCCAGAGTGGTTGTTTTCATTGTTTGAGCCTCAGATCCAAGTGTGTTGTTTCCTCTTTATTTTTATGAATTGTACTTTAACATCCCCCCCCATCCACATAAGTGCCCTGCTGCATCACAGGTCACTCTGATGTCGTCGTACGTGTGATGTTTGTTGAGCATTATCGGGGATTATGTGTGATGTTTATTTAGAAATTTTGTGACCTGACATACCTAGCAGGAAGTTCGTGAGGACTTCAGCTCTGTAAAGTTCTGAAGTTTACATTAGTGAGCCCTGCCCTGGCAATGTCCTATTCGGCACACTGATTTGGCTTCTTTCCTCAGAATATTCCTCTTGAATTAAAGTGCATCTTAAGTTGACTGTGATAGAGTGGCTGATATCCAAAGTTCTACCGTAGGTCAGCTCAGACTGCCACACACACTGAGGACAGAAGCCATGCACATGTCAGATGTTCAGAGAGTTCCATGGTGACAGTATTAGTGCAGTGGGAACAGTCTCTAAGCTTTAAGTCAGTGGTGGTTTTGCAAGCAGCGAGCTGCAATCTCAGGCCCAAATGGGAGTAGGTTTGTCTTGCTTACGCTCAGGCTGGGTCTCTGAGTTTTCTTCTGTTTCCTTTTCTTTCAGAACATTTTATCAAGTCCCTGCCAGAATACCACATAGTGAGTCCTGTCCAAGTAGATGCCAGTGGCCACTTTCTGTCCTATGGCCTGCATCACCCTGTCACTGGCAGCAGGAAGAAGAGAGCTGCAGGTGGTTCTGGGGACCAGGTGTACTACAGGATTTCACACGAAGAAAAAAACCTGTTTTTCAATCTGACAGTCAACTGGGAATTTCTTTCCAATGGCTATGTCGTGGAGAGGAGATATGGGAACCTTTCCCATGTGAAGATGGCGGCTTCCTCAGGGCAGCCCTGCCATCTCAGGGGCACAGTTCTGCAACAGGGCCCCACAATCAGGATGGGGACAGCAGCTCTTAGTGCCTGCCAAGGACTGGTGAGTATCCGGCCCTTCATGTCCCTTTACACCCCATGCCTTATCCTGCAAACCCTATAGTAACAGTCCCCAGGGACTGGACACATGCTAACTGAGCCCTGTGGTGGAGACGGTCGCTACCAGGTCCCCAGGGGACTGGACACATGCTAACTGAGCCCTGTGGTGGAGACAGTCGCTACCAGGTCCCCAGGGGACTGGACACATGCTAACTGAGCCCTGTGGTGGAGACGGTCGCTACCAGGTCCCCAGGGGACTGGACACATGCTAACTGAGCCCTGTGGTGGAGACGGTCGCTACCAGGTCCCCAGGGGACTGGACACATGCTAACTGAGCCCTGTGGTGGAGACGGTCCCTACCAGGTCCCCAGGGGACTGGACACATGCTAACTGAGCCCTGTGGTGGAGACGGTCGCTACCAGGTCCCCAGGGGACTGGACACATGCTAATTGAGCCCTGTGGTGGAGACGGTCGTTACCCTGAGTTTTTTGGTATTCCACATGAATTTTCAAACTGCTCTTTCTAATTCTATGAAGAATTGAGTTGGAATTTGGATGGGAATTGCATTGAATCTGTAGATTGCTTTTGGCAAAATGGCCATTATTACTATATAAATTCTGGAAATGCATGAGCATGGGATGTTTTCCTATCTTCTGAGATCTTCTTCCATTTCTTTCTTCAGAGACTTGAAGTCCTTGTCATACAGATATTTCACAGACTTTATTAGAGTCACACTGAGGTATTTTATGTTATTAGTGACTATTGTGAAGGGTGTCATTTCCCTAATTTCTTTCTCAGCCTGTTTATCCTTTGAGTAGAGGAAGGCTACTGATTTGTTTGAGTTAGTTTTATATCCAGCCACTTTGCTGAAGTTGCTTATCAGGCTTAGTAGTTCTCTGGTGGAACTTTTGGGATTTCATCTGCAAATACTAATATTTTGACTTCTTCCCTTCCAATTTGTATCCCTTTGACCTCCTTTTGTTGTTTGATTGCTCTGGCTAGGACTTCGAGTACTATATTGAATAAGTAGGGAGAGAGTGGGCAGCCTTGTCTAATCTCTGATTTTAGTGGGATTGCTTCAAGTTTCTCTCCATTTAGTTTAATGTTAGCAACTGGTTTGCTGTATATGGCTTTTACTATGTTTAGGTATGGGCCTTGAATTCCTATTCTTGACAGGACTTTTATCATGAAGGGGTGTTGTATTTTGTCAAACGATTTTTCAGCATTTAATGAAATGATCATGTGACTTTTTTCTTTGAGTTTGTTTACATAGTAGATTATGTTGATGGATTTCTGAATATTAAACCATCCCTGCATCTTTGGGATGAAGCCTACTTGATCATGATGGATGGTCGTTTTGATGTGTTCTTGGATTCAGTTTGCGAGAATTTTATTGAATATTTTTGTGTCGACATTCATAAGGGAATTTGGTCTGAAGTTCTCTTTCTTTGTTGGGTCTTCATGTGGTTTAGGTGTAAGTGTAATTGTGGCTTCATAGAAGGAATTTGGTAGTGCTCTGTCTGTTTCTATTTTGTGGAATAGTTTGGACAGTATTGGTGTGAGGTCTTCTATGAAGGTCTGATAGAATTCTGCACTAAACCTATCTGGTCCTGGGCTCTTTTTGGTTGGGAGACTTAATAACTTTCTATTTCTTTAGGAGTTATGGGATTGTTTAGATGGTTTATCTGATTCTGATTTAACTTTGGTACCTGTTATTTGTCTATAAAATTGTCCATTTCCTCCAGATTTTCCAGTTTTGTTGAATATAGGCTTTTGTAGTAGGATCTGCTGATGTTTTTTTAATTTCCTCAGATTCTGTTATGTTTCCCTTTTCATTTCTGATTTTGTTAATTTGGATACTGTCTCTGTGCCCTCTGGTTAGTCTAGTTAAAGGTTTACTTATTGATCTTGCTGATTTTCTCACAGAACCAGTTCTTGGTTTTGTTGATTCTTTGTATAGTACTTTTTGTTTCTACTTGGTTGATTTCAGCCCTGAGGTTGATTATTTCCTGCCTTCTACACCTCTTGGGTGTATTTACTTCTTTTTGTTGTAGAGCTTTTAGGTGTGCTGTCAAGTTAATTTATGCTTTCTCCTGTTTCTTTTTGGAGGCACTCAGAGATATGAGTTTTCCACTTAGCACAGCTTTCATTGTGTCCCATAAGTTTGGGTATGTTGTGCTTTCATTTTCATTAAATTCTAGAAAGTCTTTAATTTCTTTTTTTTATTTCTTCCTTGACCAAGTTATCATTGAGTAGACCATTGTTCAACTTCCATGTATATTTGAGCTTTCTGTTAATTTTGTTGTTATGGAAGGCCCGCCTTAGTTCGTGGTGATCTTATAGGATGCGTGAGATTATTTCAATCTTCTTGTATCAGTTGAGGCCTGTTTTGTGACCGATTATATACCTGAGAGCAGAGGTAAGGCCTACAGGAGGGTCAAGTCACTGTCAGAGACAGCAAGACAAGCTACCCCCGGGACAACTTAATGGTGAGAGGCAAGTGCAGGAACCTAAGCAACAGAAACCAAGACTACTTGGCAATATCAGAGCCCAGTTCTCCCACCAAAGCAAATACTGGATATCCAAACACACCAGAAAAGTAAGATTTGGATTTAAAATCACCTCTTAAGATGATGATAGAGGATTTTAAGAAGGACATAAATAACTCCCTTAAAGAATTACAGGATAACACAATTTTGGAGAAGGTTCTATGAAGTGCTGAGAAGAAGGTATATTCTTTTGGATAAAATGTATAAATATCTGTTAAATCCATTTGGTTCATAACTTTTCTTAGTTTCTCTATGTCTCTGTTTAATTTCTTTTTCCATGATCTGTTCATTGATGAGAATGGGGTGTTGAAATCTCCTACTATTACTGTGTGAGGTGGAATGTGTGCTTTGAGCTTTAGTGAGGTTTCTTTTATGAATGTAGGTTCCCTTGAATTTGGAGCATAGATATTTAGGATTGAGAGTTCATCTTGGTGGAATTTTCCTTTGATGAATATGAAATGTCCTTCCTTATCATTTTTGATAACTTTTGGTTGAAAGTTGATTTTATTCGATATTAGAATGGCTATTCCAGCTTGTTTCTTTGGACCATTTGCTTTAAAAGATGTTTTCTAGCCTTTTACTCTCAGGTAGTATCTGTCTTTGTCTCTGAGGTATGTTTCCTGTATACAGCAAAATGCTGGGTCTTCTTTACATATCCAGTCTGTTAGTCTATGTCTTTTTATAGGGGAATTGAGTCCATTGATATTAAAAGATATTAAGGAATAGTGATTGTCATTTCCTGTTATTTTTGTTGTTAGAGGTAAAATTATGTTTGTGTCTCTCTCTCTCCTTTTTGTTTCATTACAAGGAGATTACTTTCTTGCTTTTTCTAGGGTGTAGTTTCCCTTCTTGTGTTCGAGTTTTCCATCTATTATCCTTTTTAGGGCTAGATTTGTAGAAAGATATTGTGTAAATTTGGTTTTGTCATGGAATATCTTGGTTTTTTTTCATTTATGTTAATTGATAGTTTTGCCGGATACAGTAGCCTGGTCTGGCATTTGTGTTCTCTTAGGGTCTGTCTGACATTGGCCCAGTATCTCCTGGCTTTCATAGTTCTGTCCAGAAGTCTGGTGTAATTCTGATATGTTTGTCTTTATATGTTACTTGACCTTTTTCCCTTACTGCTTTTTATATTCTTTGTTTTGTGCATTTGGTGTTTTGACTATTATGTGATGGGAGGAATTTCTTTTCTGGTCCAATCTATTTGGAGTTCTATAGGCTTCTTGTATGTTTATGGGCATCTCTCTCTCTCTCTTTTTTTTTAAGGTTAGGGAAGTTTTCTTCTATAATTTTGTTGAAGATATTTACTGGCTCTTTATGTTGGGAATCTTCACTCTCTTCTATACCTCTTATCCTTAGGTTTGTTCTTCTCATTGTGTCCTGGATTTCCTGGATATTTGGGGCTAGGAGCTTTTTGCATTTTACATTATATTTGATGGTTATGCCGATATTTTCCAGGGTATCTTCTGCCCCCTGAGATTGTCTCTTCTATTTCTTATGTTCTGTTGGTGATGTTTGTGTCTATGTCTCCTCATCTCTTTCCTAGCTTTTCTATCTCCAGGGTTGTTTTCCTTTGTGCTTTCTTTATTGTTTCTATTTCCATTTTTCAATCCTGGATGGTTTTGTTCAATTCTCTCACCTGTTTGATTGTGTTTTCCTGTAATTCTTTAAGAAATTTTTGTGTTTCCTCTTTAAGGGCTTCTACTTGTTTACTTGTGTTATCCTGTAATTCTTTAAGGGAGTTATTTATGTCCTTCTTAAAATCCTCTATCATCATCTTAAGAGGTGATTTTAAATCCAAATCTTACTTTTCTGGTGTGTTTGGATATCCAGTATTTGCTTTGGTGGGAGAACTGGGCTCTGATATTGCCAAGTAGTCTTGGTTTCTGTTGCTTAGGTTCCTGCACTTGCCTCTCACCATTAAGTTGTCCCGGAGGTAGCTTGTCTTGCTGTCTCTGACACTGACTTGACCCTCCTTTAGGCCTTTGTGTCAGTACTCTTGTAGACCTGTTTTTTTTTCTGCTGGATCTGGGAACAGAGAGCTGCTCCTGGGTTTGTGTGACCTGAAGGCCCTAGGCAGGTTGTTTGGTGCAGAAGAGTTGGTCTTACCTCTGCTCTCAGGTATGTAGGTGCTCCTGGTGACTGGCTTTCAGCTCTAGGTACAGACAGAAACCCAAAGGGTCCTGCCCTTGACTGCTCCTAGGTCCCTGTGCCCAGAGGGCACAGAGGGTACTAGGCAGTTTCTTGTTGGGTCAGGAATGTGGGCACAAAATAGTTGTCTCTTCCGAGTTCACAGGAGTGTCCGCACTTCTGATGGTCCAGCTTTCTCCCCCATGGGATTTGGGTGCAGGGAGCTGTGGGACTGGTTCAGTTCAGTTTTGGGTGCAGGAACCAATAGGTTCCTGCAGCCGACTGCATTCTTTTAATATTACTAAAATGCAGGGTTTGTGATGTGCTTTGTGTAAAGTCCTTCTCTCTCCATTTTTTTTTGAACAAACACATGAGGAAGCTTGGAAATGCTGCATAGGTTTCTTGTCCTGGTTAACGTAAATGTACATTCCCATTATTATACACTGCACGTCGAAATGAGGCAAAGTTTATTTTTCAAACTCTGAACTCATGTTTACACATGGTTGGGGCTGTGGGGTTACATAGTAGAGTATTGACCTATCATTCTTGAGGCCATGGGTTCAATCTCTAACACTGGTAGACAAATACAAGAATGTAAAAGGTTGATTTCTTTATCCACTTACTTCTAGCTGCAAACATTGTGACAGCCCAAACAGCTACTGCTTAAGACATGGCTTAGGAGTCATGCTGAGGTTTGCCTAGGTTCCTCTCAGGCCGAGTGGCAGGGCCACCAGCACTCATAGTGTATGCCTAGTTGCCTATATGCACACTGTCATGAAACTTCCTGTGGGGCCCTGGTGTCAGTGGATTCTGTTGCTTTCCTCCTCTTCCTCCTCCTCCTCCTTCTCCTCCTCTTCCTCTTCTTCCTCCTCCTTTTTCTTTGTCCTCCTTCTCCTCCTTTTTCTTTGTCTTCCTCCTCCTCCTCCTTTTTATTTGTCCTCCTCCTCCTCTTCCTTTTTCTTTGTCCCCCTCCTCCTTCTCCTTTTTCTTTGTCCTCCTCCTCCTCTTCCTTTTTCTTTGTCCTCCTCCTCTTCCTCCTCCTTTTTCTTTGTCCTCCTCCTCTCCCTCCTCCTCCTTTTTCTTTGTCCTCCTCCTCCTCCTTTTTCTTTGTCCTCCTCCTCCTCCTTTTTCTTTGTCCTCCTCCTCCTTCTCCTTTTTCTTTGTCCTCCTCCTCCTCTTCCTTTTTCTTTGTCCTCCTCCTCCTTCTCCTTTTTCTTTGTCCTCCTCATCCTCCTCTACCTTCTCCCCTCTTCCTCCTCCTCCTTTTCCCCCTCCTCCTCTTCTCATCTATAAATTGGAGACAGTGTTAAAACAGGCTCAGAACAAGGGGTGACACACTGTGGTGAGCTGTTATTTCATTAAGTTTGAGGGTTTTGGCAGCTCTGAGGTTTGCCAAATAAAATCACCTGGACATCTGCATTCTCTCAGAAAGCATTTGTCCTGTCTTTCCATTACTACTCTTTCACTGACAATTTCTGTTCTGCATAATTTAGACCTTTCTGTCTGCACACTCTGGCCAAGCAATATGTCAAGTGACTATTACGTCACAGATTTTCCTATTTTGAATTGCATCACTAACCTGTTTTCTGGGACTTATGTTCATGAAAATCTGAGAACCCTGATCTGGAGCATTTGATCTGAGGCCTGGGTCAATGTTGGTTGGGTTCACCCAAGAGCTCTTATGGTGCGGAGGAAAAGGTCACATTTCTTGTGTGCTGACAGAATATTAATGAAATAGATAAACTGTCTGTTGCCTGGCATTTTCTGCCTGAGGTGTTGTGATTTGACTGATAGTGGAGCCAGGCTCCTGGCCTTTGCAAAGCTTCCCAGTGAGGGTAGTCAAGCAGTGTTACCAAGAGAATGGGTCTTAATTAGCAATATTGGCCAGCAGTAAAGTAGTTGTTCTCCCCAGAGTATTCTAACCAGCAGCTTGGGGCAAGAATTGCTGCTCTAAGTGTCCCTACTTTCATCCCATGGTTTTCAAGGGAAATTGCCTACTGAGCCTTATTCCTTCCTGCCTTAGGAATAAAATGCTAGAATCCTTTTAACTTTCAAGTGTTCAAGGCACAGTGAATAAATCCCATCTTTTTGGCATTTTCAGAATAAGATTTCAGGTTCATACTAAATGCAGGAGGCCAAAGTAATAGTCACGATGACAAAACTTTTAGCATTAGAGCCAAGTCATTTGAGTAGTGTTATCAGAAATACTCTAATCGTGTTGTTTTGGAGATTCTCACATATCACTTAGCAATTAACGGGTGACTATAAAAAGATACCAAAAGACAAGTAAATATTTCCCTTTGATAAACACTCCACCAACTGGCTTTAAGTTTGTGAAATAATGTGACAAAGTTTATCAACGCCCACTTATAGTGGTCCTGGTCAGAAGGAAATGGATGGACTTGGGTCTGACTTTACTTGACCACATGTCTAGAATCTGTCCTCTCTTTCAATCAGTGATGACCCTCATACTGAGTCTTATCATTTATGGAGTGAAAGGCTTAGGATATACCACTCCAGGGGCAGAATTAGCATTTGGGAAGCCTTTCTTGGGAATGGGCCACTTTCATGGTGTGCCAGTTAATTTTCATCAACGCAACATAAACTAAGGATACCAGAGTAGAGGGAACCTCACTTAGAGAATTGCTTCCTATCAGACTTGCCTTAAGGAAATTTCTGTGGGGAATTTTTATGATCATTGACTGATGCAGGAGGGCCCAGACCACTGCTGACAGTCTACCTCTGGATAGGTTGTCCTGAGCGAGCAATGGGGGACAATCCATTAAGCGGCATTTCACCACACTCTCTGCTTTTGTTACTGCCTCTGCATTCCTAACTCCTGCCCTGGCTTCCCTTGATGGTGACCTGTCATGTGAGAACCCATTTCTTCTTCAAGTTGTTTTTTGTCTTTGTTAACAGAAGTTAACATGGGGACCAGAATATGTGCTTCTCACTCCAGGATCTCAGCAATCACATTATTTTTTATTTTTATTGATTGATTGATTGATTGCTTCAGGTGTGGTCTTCTGTGTACTGCTTGGGAGATTGGTTTTCTTGAAGTTGTCTCTGAGGTGTCTTAATCTGCTCTGGAGCAGGGCTAAATGGTTTCAAAGTGAAGACCTTCAGAAAGTCACTCATAGAAATCTGTGGGCCTGCTCTCCTCATGTGACACTCTGCCACACAGCCCAGGTCTCTATCACCATGGGAGCTGAGTCCAGACCAAGTTCATCCACATCCTCTGCTGAGTAGAATCTGTCTATCATAACCACCCATCCTGTGTACACCGAATGTTTATAAACTGTGAAATGGTGGCGTTTGTTCTGCTTGAAATGCTTAGTGAATTTGTTTTATTCGGAGCTGTTTGATGGGAATGCAAATAGTTATTCTTCAGTTATATTCTGAATGCAGCCTCAGTAAGAGTTTGAATATCCCAGTGGGCAGGGTTTGGGGCTTGCTGCTGGCGGGAATCTTAAGGGACGGGCTTCAAATGAGTCCCTTGTATTTCAATTCACATTTCTGCACTGGAAGGGCAGTAAAAGGGTTAGATTCCTCCTCTAAAATCGAGTGCGTAATTTTATGGGGCACAATACTCTGCCAATCTCTTTGCTTATTCATATGTTTTCCTTAGTCTCTTGGTCACTAAATGTGTTTTACTCCTAACTAAGAACTGGTTATTTGATTCTTGGTCTCAGCCATTCTTCCATACAGTCTTGTTAAATTGAGTGCTGGTCTTGGCTCAGTCAATTCTTGTATCTGTTCCAGCCCTTGCTGGGGAAGGGCTGGCTGATTGAGAGTCTCCCTAGAGCCACCCAGCTGTGACTTCATTCAGCCCCAGCCTTCAGTCCTTTTCTCTTTTGGTATCCTGAGATTTGCTTGCTGGTTTAGATTTAAATGTGTACTAAAATCGGAACCAACTACTTTCCTAGTTTGGTTTTTTTTTTTTTTTTGAGTCAAATTTTAAACTTTAAGTTCGTTGTAGATTTATGTGTAGTTGTAAGAGTACAGAAAAAAAATGCCAAGTACCTTTGGCCCACTTTCCTCTAATAGTGACAATCTTGCAAAATCACAGAATTTTGACATTGATGTAGTCAACATGTCAAGCATTTCCATCACAAGAATTCCCTCTTGTCCTTTGTAGTTATAACCATTTATTTCCTTCCTTATTAAGTCATTTCCCCTGTCACCCTCTAAACCCTCCCATGTCTCCTTTTATAATTACATTTAAGTGCACTACCCCTTCTAATATGATGCACGATGCTTAAGTGGAGATTCTTCTCTCTTTCCTCTCTTCTTTTCACCCCCACTCTCCTCTTTTTCCTTTGTCCCACTCCCCTACCCCCCTTGTTCATTTACCTAATGAGAATCTATCTAATTCTCCAGATACGCTTATTGGAAGTCTGTATTTCCTCCATTTAATTGCTTTCCTGGCTTTACAAAAATTGCCTGGACAAATTTCTGAGCCTTTTTCTAAGTGTAGCTCTAATAGCCTACATTTTTCATATATATAGACTGGCTGCTTCTACTTTATCTCATTTTTTGTAAGTATCTTAGTTATTCTAGTTCTTTTGACTTTTCATAGAAATTTTAGAAAAATCTTGTCTACCTAAACTTAATGTAATTTTGACAGGAATTATTCTGAACCTGTATATAGATGTGGGGAGAAAGCACATCCTTGCTGGGTTGAGTTTTTCTGGACATGAATGGTATTTTCAACTCTATTAAGATCTTCCACGTTGATTTTCAGCAGCTTTTTGTAGTTTCCAGGATTTTTATTTATGCATTTAGTTTATATAGAAACTGTATGTAATAGCTCAGGGCACCATGTGCCTTGTTATCTCTACAGGGTGGGAATTCTTTGACACTGTGGGATGGTTGGTCTATGTGTTAACCCTGCTTAGGAATTTGAGTTCTTTCTATATATCAAATGTTCTAAATAGTAATTTCATTTCCTTTGACTATATATTTCCTTGAAGATTTCCTGAAAGGAAAGATATATGTATGTGTATGTGTATTTGTGTGTGTGTGTGTGTGTGTGTGTGTGTGTGTATGTGTATGTGTATGTATGTGTATGTATGATGTAATCTAATGGGAACAATGTGATTGTATCATTATTTATCTATTTACATTTCTCTGATATTTAGTGAAATTAAATGCATTTTTGTATTGGCCTGTACTTATTTATTTATTTATTGATTGATTTGGAAAAACACTTTTTTAATTCTTTGTTGAGTTCTGTGTTCACTCTGGTTCAGTTTTAAGCCCTTACTAGACAGATAAGAGTCAAATGTTTTCTCCCACTGCACAGGGTCTCTCTGGTCTGTTGGTTTTTGTTGCTGTTGCTGTTGTAGCCTTTGGTTTATGCTCTTGTGCAGTTCTTTTGTTGCCCGTGATTTTAGTACTATACATAAAATATTAAAGTTACTGTGCAGATCAATGCCAGGAATTTCAAGGCTTCAATACTATGACTTGAATTCCCTCAGGTGATATACTGAGTGAGTTGTTTCCTCTTCTTCAGATGTTTGATCCACAGCAGCTCCAGGACCTTCGCTTCTGTCCACAATATCTTTCCAGATTATTATTTGAACCAAAAGTTCCGTCATCACTGGCCTTCTACACTCTACCATGCTGAGACTTTTATAGTCTTCCTGGAAGGGATTATGAATACCACCCAAATGACATTTCTCAAAGGATACTTCCCAGCCAATTACTCTTTTTAAAAATAACTTTCATTAAATTTACTCTTGGAGAATTTAATACTGTAATATTCGGATCTCCTATTGGGTTGCTTGGGTGTGTTGGCTGCTAGGTATTTCCTTCCTATGGGGAAGTTAGGTAGCTGGAAAATGAAGCTCTCAAGCAGAGAAAATTAATTGCTTTCTAGTTCCCCCCCCCTTTCCCTTGAGTTAGAGTATACTGGGTAGAATCATTCAATAACCATTTGCAAAACTATACTTAGTTTGCTCAGTCATATTTATTCTCTGTCTATGTAGTCTTGGAGAGTGCTAAGATTCTAAATTCTTGTGGGAGAAGGCTAGCTATCTCTCATCCCATTGCAACAGGGCAAACCTGTTGGAATGGCTGCTTTTATTCACGAGAGAGACTTGGATGCTTGATGCAGGCCTGCTTGGAGAAGGGCCTGTTGTGATGTTCACTGGTTCTTGTGCTTTGCTAGTATGAACAGTGGTTTCTGCTCAGTTTGAAGAAACCTAGCCCCCCTTTCATTTAACTCTTGCCTTAACAGATTTTCAAATTGACAACTTGTTTGGAAAGCTGTAAGGAAAATGTTGTGTTTGGTGACTGCCTTAATCCTAACTAGCCCTCTGCAAACCATTCTTTTGTGGAAAGCATGGGCAATCATATTTGCAGCTTCTTCTTGCCCCACATAATTTTGGACAACAACTTTGAAACATTTTATGAAGGTACAGTGGCTCATTCACTGGCTTATTGAGAGTAGTTGGGTGTCTTTATTAAATTGTTCGCATGCTACACGAAGATTGCTTTTTAAAAGTTTCTGGTGAAGTCTGTGTTGCTGGTGCTCTCTTCTGTTCTCATTAAACCTGATGTCTCTCTCTGCTTTGTTCCATAGCTAATGTCAATTGAAATACATCCCTCTTTGCATTAAAATGCTGTAACATTACGATTCCTCTCCAGCTGTGTCTCAGTGTCTTTTGCTTCTTACCATACACTGAGCTGCAGAAATCCAAGTGTTCCTGTGTTACTCTTGTTCCCTAGTCATACTCTCAGATGTCACCTGTCATCTATGTGTGCGTCACATTTATCCTCTCATGATCATATACCCCTGAATCTGTTTTTATATAGATGTATGCATATCTTTGAAGTTCAGCATCCAGCTCTGATACTTCCTTGGAACCTCAGCAGTCAATTTACCCTTGCTGTATAGAAAACTACTAGGGACCCCAAATCTTACATACTCTATAGCTATTCTCTCCCTCCTTCAGCTTTCTCATCCCTGTACTTGTCACCTCCACTCTTCAGTGGTCTAGCCTCAAATCCCTGGGGGATATCTTATCACTGACTCCTCTTTTCTCTCACACTCTACATCTGTTCTTGTCAGCGAACCCTGTCAACTCTGTCTTAAAATATTCTCGGAATCTGAATTCCTGTCACCAGATCAGCTAACACTTCAGCTCCCTTATTCTCAACGGGTATAGTTTGGCTCTCCAGGGGATGTTTGGTGATATCTGGAGAATTGGTTTTGATTGTCATGACTGGGAAAGAGGGAATGCTGTCTACTGTTTGGTGAGAAGAGACCAAGGATGATACTGCCTTTATCACAGAAGATCGGGGTGTCCAAGATGTCAGGAGTCGTGAGGTTGAGAAGCCCTTACCAGTCCTAATTATCACCTTTCATCTGGACCCTTCTCTGCCCTCCCCAGTGCTCCCCTTGACTCTCCTCCTGATTCTTTGCGTGTCATTTCCCACGGTGCTCAGCCTAGTCTTTCACATCTGCATGCAGCAACACTACCCCGATTAAAGTCTTCTGCTGGCTGTACACCAACGAAAGTGAAATCTGAATTCCTTGTTCTGGGTTCCAGGGTGTCCACTGGCCCACTGCCAGCCTTCTGTCTGATAGATTTTCCTCCTGAACAATGCCCTTTTCCTGATTTACAAATGTACCAAGCACACTCCAGCCTCATGGCCTTTGGGTATGCTCGTCTCTCTCTAGAGCACCACCCCAGATGGTGCTATTATTTCTTCTTAGTTTTTTTCTTTATCCTTAGAACTCTAATATAAAGTCATTTTTGCAAATCTAGACTGTGGTGAACTTCTCTAGTATTCACTTACACAACCTATTTCATTTTAAAGAGAAACTTTCTGTTTTTGCTTTCTTTACAAATTTATTATTTGTTAATTTAGTGTGTGTGTGTGTGTTCAGGCATGTTCATGCCATGGTGTTCTTGATGGTCAGAGGACAACTCTCAAGAATCTGTTCTTTTCTACTTCCTTGTAGGATCTAGACATTCAATTCAGGTTATCCCGAGTAAGACTATGTCCACCAAACCTCTGAAAACCCTCGTAGTATTTGATATTTTGTTTCATTCCACTTCACCGTCTCCTTTACCTTGTCATGCTCATGTGTGTCTAAGTATGTTCCATGATGCAGTAGTAATACAGTAATATGAATACATTCAGTAATTTATGCTTGAGTGGATGAGCTTTTGTATGGCAGACCTTCCCAGGTCAAAATTGGATTCCATTTCCTTGTCTCCCTAAACAGTGTCTTAGTCCCCACAGTGCACTATCACAGTGCAATTGGACTGTTTGCTACATCCAATAATCATGGTAGCATCAGACTGTTGCTGCTGCTCTGTGACCCTTTTCAGCTCAAGGATCTAAGTGTATAGTGCATTCATTCCACCATGATGATGACAGCAGTGACTCCAGAAGGGGGTAGCTATCACCTTTACAGTTCTGAGACTGGTCCAGCCATTTCCTTCAAAGAACTGCAGAGTCCTAACTCTAAGCTTCAGGCAGAATTTTAAAGAGATTTCTCAGGGATAGAAGGAAAATGCAACACCACGTGTACCTTGTACTCGTCTTGGCTGTGCTGAGTTTAGGCTGTGCTTTAGAGTCTAGCTCCAGTCGACTTAGGCTAGCTTACAGTCTAGCTGAGCAAAGCTCCCAGTGAAAAGATTTATACAGTATGCGTTTCTCTCTTGAGTCTTGAACCCAGTCATGAAGCCTCTGAGAATGGTGGAAATAGCTGCTTGTTTCTCTTTTATCTGTCAATGTAAGGCCTTCTTTGCTTTTAGTTTTTTTCTAGCTTTACATTTTGGACAGTTTGCATCAAGGGAACCCCAAGTCTAGGCTCTGAGTCTCACTGTGCAGGTTGGACCTGTGCTCACAAAGATGCTTCCTGTACAGAGTAGTGGGAGCTGAGCTCCACCTCTGGCTCTGCCAGAGGAAACAAGCAAAGCATCTGGTTAAGGTTGAGCCTGCCTGCGGAGGGAAAGAAAGCTTTCATACAACACCTTTGCTTAAAGTGATAGGCCGCATTGTGGCTGTCTGCCTGGATGAGGAGCTTTTTAAAAATGCATTTCTTTGCAGAGGAGCCTTTTAAATTGGCCTCTACCTACCTCATTCCAGTGATTTCTTGTAGTTTTCAAAAAATGAATTGTTCAACTGCCATACTCTCTGAGCCCTTTTATCCACAGTATTCATCCCAGCTTTGCGGTTCTGAGATGATAATCACCTGGGCACACAATAATCCACTGTCAGCATGCTTTCCAGAGCCTGAGTCCTTTATTTTCAAATAATAGTGGGAGGAGAAGGAGGAGGAGGAGGAGGAGGAGGAGGAGGAGGAGAAGGAGGAGGAGGAGGAGGAGATGTGTGTGTGTGTGTGTGTGTGTGTGTGTGTGTGTGTGTGCGTTCGCGCCTGTGTGTGGTATGTGTGTACGTATAGTGTATGTGTAATATGTGTATATGTGCACTGTCCATTCATGTGTTGTGTGTGTGCAGTATGTGTATACGTGTATTAAATCAAATAGACTTTTTCCAATGTGCTGAAGAAAACACTCACTAGTTCCTCTTCCCAATATCTCACTTAATTCAAGGTAAAGAGTGAGTGTGTTTATTTCCTGAAGTGTTGGGCTCTTTTATTTCTGCTCCTTAGTGAAGAATGACTTGGAGCAGTTATGTAAAGGCTCAGATTGTATAAGTGTATGTAGAAAAATCATTGTGGCTCATCTAAGCTGCTGAGGAAGTGACAGTGCTGAAATACATACTTGAGTCACTTAGGAAGGCAGCCTTTGTTTCCTTGTCTGCCATGTCGCTGTTACAAGAGTTTTGTCTCTGTCATGGAAACAAATGAAACGTGTGCTCCGAGAAGAAATTTAGTCCTCTTCTTTCTCTGTGGTACAGGAGGCCATGGAGCTGTGGAAGAGTTTAGCAGGTTCTAACAAATAAGCTTTCAATTAGTGGGGATAATGCTGTTCCATTTTTAATACTTTAAACTTGTTAGATTCTAATTTCCCCCAACACAAGCATTAAGCATTTTCTTGCTGTGTTAATGCTATGAGTGAGGATTCATGGGATTTAAACTACCCATGTATCACTACATGACAGTGTAGCTAGAGGAAGGATCTTTCAGACTATGAACACCCTCAAAGGCAGTCCAATTCTGGGCCAGTTGCAAAGCCCTACTGGTTCCTTTACCACACACAGAAAGAATGTAGTTACATTTCTGAGCTCATGTTCTGGAACTCCAGATGAAGACAGATGTAGCTTAGGAGTGTGGGAAAACTCACTCCTCCAGGCTTCTTGCTGATTCCTGATCACGAATGTGGGGATTCATATTTAAAAACAACTCATTTTCGTGGTGGTTGCCTGTGTGTCAGGAGTCATTATATCTTCCCAGGGGAAGGGAAACAAATGCTCTGTTTATCCCTTGCCTCTGCTTCAGGCTGAGGAATTTCCCCTGACTTTTGACCTTTGGGGTTGCCTGTTCAAGCCCATGCTTACTCAGAATGAGACATTAGACTGAGCCTCTGGCTGCTGGAAATTCCTAGCTTCACTGCGGATGCTTTGTGGGACAGGCTCTTAAACACAGTGAGCCCCCTGCCTCCCTTTCATGTTGGCTACTTTTTCATTCATTGGTTTCACCTTGTAGGTTCCCATCATGATGGACTGCAAGTGGGAGGGAGAGACCCAAGATACCAGGAAGTGGAGAAGTAGCATTGCTTTCTCCACTGCTTGGGTCCTGGCATCTGAAGAAAGAGTCTTTGCTATTATGGGACATAGGACGCCAGACACCCTATTATGGGGCAAACAACCTTGTTTAAATGTTTATACAGATTTATTAGTTGGACATGCCTCCCTTCTCATGGACGCCTCTACTCTAGACACTATCATAGCTGTTTTCATTCCAGGAACTGAAGACTCTGAGCCCAGAGTCTCCTCTAAACATCCTTGCCTTATTATCTCAGTTCTTTTTGCCCCTGTGTGAATCATGGGTTCCGGGAGCTTAAATCTTAGAAATAGCTAGTTCCTTTCCCAATATTTCCTCCGAGTGACATATATCAGTCAGGATTCGGGAAAATGGACAAACAGGAGGATTAAGCTTTAAGTTCTATGTAATTGAGAGTTAAAAGTTTTAGTTACTTGTGGGAGGTCATCGTTTAGTGACTACTGGAGTAGTTATTAGACAGTCTGTATGAAATAATTCCACTGGATTTGGGAGTCAGGAACAGAGCTCAAGACCTAGCTGAATTGTATACTAATGTCCTCACCCCATACAAAAGACTCTTTTGGTGTTTGCTACTTTAGGGGAACCAGGGCCTTGATGCCCATGGATTAAAAGGATGGGCATCTCATTGGAATGCGTGAGATATGTGCATTCTTTGATTATATCTACCTGTTGACTTAAAAGTTAACAAGATCCCCAGGCAATTTCTGTGCGTAGAAGGATATAAAGAATACTAACCCACCAACCCAGAGATACTAATGCTATTTTATTTTACTTCTTGTGGATTGCATCTTTTGGCAAATTATATTTCTGAAAGTCCGATGATACTTATGGACTGTAGCGGGAAGTGACATTGAGCAAGCTGCATATCTGGCGTGCTTTGCTATGAGTTGAGGCGAACAGTTTAAGGGGGGAAGAAATTTCAATCTCTGGTCATTTCTGCTCTTTTTGGGCCTGTGGCAAAGCAGAGCATCATGGTGGAAAAACATTGCTCACCCCACGCTAACTGGGAAACAAAGAAAGAGAGGAAGGGATGGAGTATATCCTGACTCCGATGATCCAGCTTCCTCACAAGGCTTGGTATCCTAAATGTTCTACCATTTCTCAGTAGTGTCATTGCTGGAGAACTAAGCTTGTTAAAATCTGGACATGGAATGTACCCCTCCCAAGAGCACGCTTAGCAGGGAGCTAGGTCTTAGGCCTTTGGGACCATGAAGGTTATAACCTCATTTCTGGGTGAATTCATTGACAATTTAATAAGTGAGTGGACTTTTAGAAAGTAGGACCTAGCTACACAAAGCCAGTTCCTCGTTAGAAGTGTGCCCTCAAAGGGTGTATGTGATATCCTCTCTTTCTGATTACTGGCCACCATGATCCGAGAAACCTTTTCCATTAGCTAAAACGATGCCCCCCACCCCTCAAATGGATTGACTCAGGTATTTTCTCAGGGTGATGGAAAGCAAAGCCCTTAGCACATCAGCAAATCTTTGAGGTATATTTAGAATCCAAATCATAACAAAAGAATCTTAGCGATTCAGTGTGATCAGATAGCCCCAGGGCACTGGCGAGCTGGTCTAGTTGGTAAAGCACTTGCAGTGCAAGCATGATGACCAGAGTTTGGCTCCTTAGCATTCATGTAAAAAAATGGGGATGGGGTGGCATGCCCTTTTATTCTGGCATTAGAAAGGTAGAGAGGTGATCATCCTAGGGGCTTGGTGGCTAAAGAATCTAGATGAATTGGAAATCTATGGGCTCAATAAAAGACCTACTCTCCAAAAGATAAGTTAAATAGTGAAAGTTGAAGGTATCCAACATTGACCTCCGACCTCTACATGCATGTGCATGCACTTATACATGAGTGTACACATACACAGGAACATGATGTACTCGTGTGTAATATATGCACAGACTGAGAAGACATACAGAGCATTGTACATCAAAATAAGAGTGATTATCGTGACCAGGTGTATCTGCTACTTGCAGTTCTTTCCTGCTCATCATATTGTTTTGCTATGTGGACAAATTTTGCCAGAGCGGCTTCTGTTCCTTAGAGTCTTTCATTTTCAACTAACGTGTGGGTGTGCCAAGCAACAATGCCGTGTTGTTGTCTTCATCTAAGCCGGCTGTTGAGAAGAGACAGGCTTTTGAGGACAGACACTGACAGCTGTCACTGTTTCTATTCTCATCCCACCGCCAGAGAGATGGTGGGCCTTGTTGATGTCAACTTTGGGTTAAGCATGGGGGAATGCTTGTTCTGTAAATAATCTCTTAAGAGTGCAAGTTTAGGACTTTCCAAGGTTGTAATCAAGTCTGGGTATAATGGAGGGTGGCAAACCAAGAGCCAGACATCCTTAGATACAGACTCTCCTTGTAGACAGTGCTGCCAGTGGCAGCATACCTGGTAGGCAGTAAGGTAGTGGCCTCTGATAATGAATATGGCCACCTCACTTCACCTGAGTTCTATATCCCTAGCTACATGAATGGAGTATCTGTGTTTCCCGTTTCCGTGTCTCCTTAAAGCACTTGTTAATTCCACAGCTAACTTGTCCGTCTTCTTGCTGTAATCATGTCTGTTTTTTTAAAAGATCTTTCAAATAGGCACCAAAAATTCCTGAAGAATCACACATAAAAAGCCATGATTTTATATGACTGTTATGAATGGTATGTGTTGTTGGAATTTTTCATTCCATACTCTTAAATATTTCAAGCATTTATTTACTATAATAATAGTTCTTACTAAACTTAGTTCTCTCGACTTTCAGAATTTATATTCCCTTTTAGACATTCCTTCATAATTTTGTAACTATAACAGCTAGAAAAACAGTACTTTGGGAAACAAAGCCATCAAAGATAAAGAAACTATGCATTACCAAATGATCCCACTTAACAACACTCATCAATTCTTACTGGGTCACGAGGTAGCATTGTCTTTCTTTTAAACACTCTTCTTTTCTTCTTGGAAGTTCTTTCAATTTGCCTTTGTATTTGAAATGTTCTCTTCTGATCCTTGCACCCTTTAGACAGACTCTCCCCACTCCTACTATGGATCTTCTTACAACAGAATCTCCCTCTCTCTCTGATTGAAGATTTTTAGACTTTCTGGTTTCCTTTTACTTGCCCTTTCCTTATTTTTTTTTACATTTGGTATACTTGTAAAAGAAGCTTAGGTAGTTGAGAGGTTAAGGTAAATCTTAGGGACAGTCAATAATTTCTTACTTTTTCCTCTAGCCTCTGAATAGCTGGGAGCTATGCCAAACCTTCCACACTAGCTGGGGTTCAGTTCAATTCTTTCTGCCTGACTGTGCACACAGTGGTCCTTTCCCATGGAGTTGCTTGTGTGCATATGTGTGTCAGGAATAGAGGGAGGAGTAAACTAATATAGACTGATAGACTGAGTCTACAGAAAATTTTGCCTGAATCTATGGTACACCATAAATGAATCAAAGCCTTGGGTGTTACTAAGAAAGATGCAGAAACATCCCTGGGAGACATTTCTTTGAAACTGTTTTGGGGCAAAGTGTTCAGATGAACTTAAAGGATGGATGATGGGAAGGAGGAAATGAGCAATGGTTCAACTTCCCATCTGGAATATCCTTTCTGTCTGTCTGTCTGTCTGTCTGTCTGTCTGTCTGTCTGTCTGTCTGTCTGTCTCTGTCTGTCTGTCTGTCTGTCTGTCTCTCTGTCTCTCTCTCTGTCTCTCTCTGCCTCTCTCTCTCTTTCTCTCTCTCTCTCTCTCTCTCTCTCTCTCTCTCTCTCTGCAGATAGTCTTTTATCTGAAAGGCTGCCATGACTGTTGCCTTGGAAACAACTAGGGAAAAGCTAGGGACATATTGCTTCATGTACACGTTTTCTCTGGTAAGGATTGTTTTTATTTCAATTAATTCTTTTAATTAAGTTGTTTTAATGAAGAAATACGAGTTTTAAGAGTACACTTTTGTTCCTTATTTTCTAAATTAGCCTGTTGTGGTTTAAGCTTAGGACACAAGTCTTTTGCTATTTTCCTATTTTCTTGGAATCGTGAGATCTGGACGTTACGTGTGAATGTTCCCATGTAGATGAGAGTTCCAAGGGAACCCTCCGAGCAATCAGGGTCCCAGCTTCCATGCTGTGAAGTAAAGGTTGAATGACTTCTAAGATCTCAGAGAACTCAGCAAATGGGCTGGAGGCCTCTCCTCTCATGAGAGGATGAATGTACAAACAGTCACATGGTTGTCATAGTTTTATTGGCGTGTGGGTAAAAGCTCTCCGAGAGTGGATACACAGTGAGATGTAATAGTCTACCTCACACATATGCATGGGGTGACTACCTTCATCAAGACATTTCCGCTGCTATGGATGGGAGTGGGTGACAGGATGATGATGTCAGCATGAAAAACCTTCCCTTTGATGAAAGGGACATACAGTGTAAAGAGCCTACTATGTAGGCTTTAATCATTAGCATTGTGACTTCGGGCAAAGTATCTCTAAAATTGGAGAGTGGGCTAACAATACCTATTTTACATGTTGGTTGTGTGTGGGATATGCGTGTGACAGAGCAAGGTACTGCACTGAGTCTCTGATGAAAGGCAACAGGACTGATTCCCAGGAGTCTTTGCAGGCAGCTCACCCTGAGGTCTGATTGATCCCCTCCCCCGTCCTTGTAAACAGTGTAGCTTGGCAGTGTCAGGAACTTTGAGGCCTCTGAACATCAGGGATTCTGACTCAGGAAGTCTCCCTTGGCCTGCTGTCACCAGGTGGTTCCTGAGGGAGGGGGGACTACTGTTCATTTGGACACCTAAGCCTTCATGGTGAGGATGAGTCACAGTTTCATAGCGGAATCTGTTTAGCACAGGCCACAAAGTAAGAAGCAATAGCATTGCTCAGCAGCTAAGAGTGAGCACTGCTCTGGCTTTGGACTGGGATTCAGTTTTCAGCATCCATGCTGGGCTGCTCACATGTACTTGTAACTGCAGCTTCAGGCATTGTACACACACACACACACACACACACACACACACACACACACACACTTTAAGTTAACATTGTGAAATAGACAGAGAAAAGGAGAAACAAAAAAAGAAGCCTTGATTATGGAGTTTCAAAGACTGAGTGTCCCTAGGAGCTATAGAAAATACAAAATAAGAAACAAGACATCTTGGAATCTGGTGATACAGTAGGGCTAGGCTGTGGACTTGACACCTGAAGATGTGTAGTCTAAGTCTTCCTATGACTGTATCTTGCTTTACAGGGATGGTAGCCATAGCCAAACCCTGTGAAGGAACCCCTGGGGCCTCCTCTACAGGAGTCCTGTGCATTTCCTAAATGTCTGTTCCAGAAAATCCTGCATTTATGATAACATGAAGGCATCTTTCTGTTACCTCTAACTAACATGTACAGTATAACGATGAGGCTGTATCTAGCCATCGGTATCGTATGTTATATAACCATATACATACAATTTAGGATGTTAGTGGTTAATGATTGCTATTAAAATAAAAGGACTTTGGAACTCAATGAATTATTTTTGTAGAAATACGTTTTGTACTGGTTTGAATGATGAGTAAAAAAAGACCAGGGAGACTATTTTGGAAACAGAGGCTTGGTTTGTAAGGCAAGAGGGACAAAGGAAAACATGGAGGGTGCAGGATTGGTTAATACAGCTAGAAATCAGGGAGAAAGGCTGAAAGGAAATTGGTGCTGAGCACCTCAGGCCCTGTGGTTTTGAGTTTTACTCTAAAAGCAATGAGAAGTCTTAGAAAGGCTGGCCTGGTAATCCCAGCACTCGGGAGGCAGAGGTAGGCGGAGAGGTCTATGAGTTCAAGGCCAGTGTGGCCTACATAATGGACTTCAGTCTAGCCAGGTTTACTTAATGGGACTTTGTCTTAAACAAAACAAACAAAACAAAACTCAGCAAATCTAATGTGATTGCACTTGTGTTTTAGAAGTTGTTCTTTGTGTGCTGGAGAAAGAGCTTAGTAGTAAAGAGGATTCCCAGGAGAACCCAGGTTCAAGTCCTACTAGAGGAGATAGCAACTTCTTCTGGATATCCACAGAGACTAGGCAGCCACATGCATACAGACATACATGGAGACAAAAATATCCATGTACAAAATAAAAATAAAGGAAACGAAAGTACTGTAAACTGGAGAGTGTGGCAGATAGGAGCCCATTTGTGAAACTTCATCCTGGACCAAATGAAAGATGAATTTAAATTGAGCCAAGATGCTAGTCAGTTGACATAGTGACCAGTGCTCTGGAGACTGCTTAACATAGTGGAGACAGTGCTGAATTAAGGTAGCATAAGGGTGGTTTCTGGCTTTTATAGCTGGTGCATTTATTTAAAATGTAAACACTAAGATACTGTTAAGTGTGTGTGTGTGTGTGTGTGTGTGTGTGTGTGTGTGTGAGAGAGAGAGAGAGAGAGAGAGAGAGAGAGAAAGAGAGAGAGATTTAGTTTTAATCCTAAATTTGAGAGACTGTTAATGTATAAAAGCCAATTGTAGTTATATGACCCTGAACTTAGAGGGATATCTGGTTACAGTTATAATAATATATACAGATATAATTTGTAACCAGACATGGCTAAGGTCTCAAAGATTTGAGAAGGGAAATAAATTTAAATACTAAGATTCTAGCTTGCCTGGCTTGTGGATTATGGCTTGATTTTTAGGACCTTGAGATTATTCCAGCCAATCACTTTCTTGGATGTAAGAATGGGTGCCATTTACTAACCTGGAAAAGCCACCTAGCCTCTTAGATCTTAGTCAAGATGAAATCTGGCCATGCTTCTGAATCTTCTGGAGGAACTTGCAAAAGCAAGCCTAGGGTTTTCAACTCTGCCTTTGCAAATTGTCACTGAGGTATTTTAGAGAAACATTCAGAAGAATTTGGATTGTAAACAAATGATTTAGTTTTTAGATTCAGCTTTTTTTTTGTTTGCTGCCCCAAGGCCTGCCCCGACAATTCCATATTTTAGTCTTAAGTTTTGCAGACATCTGGACGACAGGTGCCTCACACACTACCAAGAGTAGAACCTGGGCTGACTTTCTCCTAACATTTCCTCGGGGCATTGTTCAGAGCAGCATGTGTTAATAATCGCAACAGCTGTGGAAAGTCTATTGAAGTGCAGAAGGCCCAAGGTTCCATTTTTGTAATCAATCCCTGGGTGGGAAAAATACATACTCTACTTCTTGTGACTACAGAGTCGTATTACTCAGACGTGAACATTTGTCTCCTAGGAAACTCCATGCAGAAAATGTTCTTAAAACCCATAGACAGCATTCTTTTCTTGACACTCATGAAACCCTTTGAAATCCCTTCACTTTGCGACACTCAGTGCCTCACTCTTTCTCTTCATCCATACATTGTACGTCCTCATTCTGGCTGCTTTTAAGTGGCAACTGCTACTCCAGCGATTGAAGCAGGGCTCAGTGGAGGCACTCTCAGGTGCACTCAAGCATTTCTTGCTTCACTCTTTCTAGAAGAGGGAAGAAAGCATACCTAGACACAGTTGTTTTCTCTGAAAGGTCTTAGAAACACAGTTTTCTGTGTTACTCATCTTGACCTCTACCCGCTCATCACAGGAATCTGGTTTCCTTCTAACAACTCTCTCTGAGCCTCTCCAAGGTTTTAAGAGGGAGCTTCACCTCACACACCACTTGTACTCTCTTGGCAGCTGAGTAATCCTTACGTGGCTATTGGATAGAACCATCTAGGTTTGATCTAGTCCTCAAAAGTTCCTAAGTTATATGTATGAGCTTCTCACAGGCAGCACATGGCTTGCCCAGACCCAAGAGAAGATGGCTACAAATCTGGAGATAAGTGGGTAATACTTATGGAGGTGCGAAGATCTGCATGCGTATGAGATGGACCTTATGTGGTTTTGCTCCCTCAGCCTCCTCTATGCAGGATGAAGGTTTCCCTATTACTGCTCCTCAGAGCCAACGTGGGAGTGCTGTTGTACTACAGAGCTCCTCTGAAGAGTTGTTTATTTTCCATTTCTGGAACGTGATCAGACACAGCTATTGGCTGGTATCTTGTCTGGGAGAGCAGCTCAGGGGAAAGTGGAGAGCAAGACAATCTTGGTAGCCAAGAGAAGCTACTGTTGGTAATGAAGCTTACCAGAAGAGAACAAGAATGTTGGTTCAGCTTTATGAAGAGTGAGAGTGTGGGTTCTGACTTCCAAATGAGCTAAGGGGGGTACATTCCATTTTATTTTTTGTAGAACTTGCTGTTCCATGCCTTTGTCCAAAAGCCTTTTAAACCCCAATGTTCAGATAGTTCTTTAATTCGGCTGCTGAGAGGTATAAAGAAGTAGTCACTGGGTTCTACTGTGTATTCTGCATGGTGTTAGTGGCCATTAGAGACACAGAGAAATAGAATTAACATGTAGCTTCCGTCACTGGTAAGATACCAAGCCTGGTCTGCAAAGGCTTTACATGACTTACTTCTGAATGGCTGGTTTGGGATCTTTCTAATTGTTATTTAGATGTGTGTGTGTGTGTGTGTGTGTGTGTGTGTGTGTGTGTGTGTGTGTGTGTATAAATGGAAGACCCGGAGGGCTCATTGAGGAGGCCATCTTTCAGGCAAGTACAATTGTACAACTTAAGGCATACTTAGAAAAAAGTAAGCAGAAAGATGAAAGAAAATAGAAACTTTCCAAGCTCAGTTGCTTTACTAGTTGTGGGGCTATGACAACATTTCAATGTTTGGTTTCATTTTGAGAGTGGAGAGACAGAGGGACGAGTGAGTCACGACACAAGCCTGTGCTTAGTGGTTGTTTATTTTAGGTCTAGATGAATCCAGTTCAACAAACCCACAGGACATCTTGTAAGCATCGGAAATTGTGCCTGGTACTGGGAATGAAAGTCGGTAATTGAGCATGCATTTTATAGAAACAAGGAAAATCTTCCATAAAAACAACCGTTAACTGTCAAAACCAGAAGGCTACCAATGATGTGCTACCTAACACTGTCTAACTTTCAGGCCCCATGAGAGTTTACTAATTGTTTTATACTGTTATTTGTATGAAAAAAAAAGATCTGGATTTAGATGTTGCACCTGGTTGTCAGACTGATGGTCTCTTAAATCTACCACAATGCCTCAGTCTTTCCTCCTACTTCCCTGACCCTTCTGAGGATTATCAGGCAATCTTTAAAGGTTACATTTGTCCTTTGCACTTTCAAACATGTGTGTAGAGCATTCTGGCTATTCTCATTCCTGAGCCTCTCTTGTCTCCCTCCCAACCACCAAAACTGCACCTTCCTAATGTCCCATTCCCACATTTACATATTGTTGGTTTGCTTTGTGACCACCTGGTTTAGCCAGGACCTTCTGTGTCAGCATGAGAAGGGAGCTATTCATTGGTACAGAATGGGATCTCTAGAATCTTTTAAATTCAGATTTGTTTTATGTTTGCTCATTCATATTGTTTCAATTTAATATGTGTGTGTGTTTGTAAATGTAGACACATGCATTCCACAGTGTATGTGCATGTATGTGTGTCTTTATATGTGCATATGTGAGTGTGTGTATGTGTATCTGCATGTATCTGTGTGTATATGTGTATTGTGAGTGTGTGAGTATGTGTGCCTATGTATACATGTGTGTATGTGTATATGTATGTGTGTGTGTGTGTGTGTGTGTGTGTGTGTGTGTGTGTGTGTGTGTGTGTGTGTAGGTCAGAGAAAAGCTTTTCAGTAGTTGATCATCTCCTACCTTTTTTTTAAGAGCCTATGGCCTAGCTTTTAAGTCCATTTTTATTGATCCTTTGAGAATTTCACACATATTTTGAACATATTTACCCCCAGTTCCTCCCCTTAACTCTTCCCAGATCTTTCTCACTTCCCTTAATCACCAACTTTGTGTTATCCCTTTTTTTAAGTTTAATAACTCATTAGTTTCAATTTGTGCTGTGCCTGTGCTTCTGAGACCGGGTCTCTATTGTCTTCCCTGCTGCAATGTGAACTCCGAGCTAGCTGTCCTAGGAGCGTCCAGACAGCTGTCCTATCTTCGTCTAGCACCTCGACATAAGAGTGTTGGCATTCCAGATGCATGCCGCCACATTTGGCCTTTTACCTGGCTTCCAGGGGCATGACCCCACTCATCAATCAGTCTTGCATTGCAAGCACTTTTTACCTGCTGAAACACGTCCAGCCTTTGCTCCTGCTTTGACTTGGATTGTGTATCTGTGATGTAAATATTCAGCAGTGACCCCATGTTTTCTCATTCTGTGCTGTCTGGTGTCACTTTTGCTCTGCTTCATTGTGGATAATCCTCATTTAGGTCACTTCAGGTGATCCAGATCAAGTGGTATGTACCAGGATTCCTTGCCAAAATTCCAGTCTTTGACTCTTTTTAATTCATAAAAGTTTAGGGAAAATATTTGAAACTATATAAGCATTCTGCTCCTTGTCAATCTTTTAGTTTTACTCATACATTTATTAGTGTATGTTCTGAAGCTCATGTCCATAGAAATGGTCAATGTATGTGATTATTTCCTTGTTTATTATTTATAGTAATATTCCGTTCATTTTAACTTGGCTGGTAGGAACCTCTTCAGTCTGGTGCTGTAATTCTTCTGCATTCCCATCATCCTTTGAGCTCCTGCTTTTGGGACCATCCCATGTTCAGAGCTCACTGGTACTTGTCTAGCATTAGGCCATTTCTTTTGAAATCTGTGCTCGTTTTGACTGATAGAGAGTAGTATTAGGGGCAAAGATACAAATTCTGGATGTAATCATTGCTAAAGCTGTGGCTATTTCTCTCTCGATGGGCAGAGCTAGACAATGCAAGTAAAGTGTATAGGTATTCCTGT
The DNA here is from genome assembly GCF_021556685.1 of Rattus norvegicus. Classification (NCBI taxonomy): domain Eukaryota; kingdom Metazoa; phylum Chordata; class Mammalia; order Rodentia; family Muridae; genus Rattus; species Rattus norvegicus. The sequence goes on from NC_141535.1 coordinate 61,847,310, forward strand.
GTCTATGTGTGCGTAAGATATGTACATACATGCATATAATCATAACAAAATTCTGCAGTCCTAGTGCATTTATACAAATAGGAATTTGTCAGTTTATATAGCTACCTTTAATGTAGCCCAACAGAGAATTCATTTCCTTTTTTTCCATAGGGGTAAAGGTATTTTCTTTGACAAGGAAAAATCTCATTTGTCCTAGATTTTGAGCAGCAATCCTGTTTAAAACTGCCATCCCATTGCCATCATTGCATTAGTACCCCAGCTTCCTGGCCACATCGATGTGTTCCTGTAATCAGTGCTGACCATTCCTGGGTGCCCTCCTAACCCGGTTGGGGCGCTGTAGCAGCAGTTCAAGGCCATGGGGGTTTGTTTTCCCAGCTGTGGTGCTTCCTTGGAGTTTCTACTTCACTTCATAAAGGCCCTGAAACTCAGCATTACACCACTCCTTCATGTCCACGTGAAGCTCTGATATTCTGGTGAATGCTGCCTTAGTTCTACCATTTCAACCTTCCTACCCCAACTCTCATATATGTGTTCTTTCTCTTGTTCTATTTAGAAACTTAAGACTGAGCTGTCTAGGAAGGGAGGACTGGGGCAGAGGGTACTGCCTTTATCCAGATCAGCAGAGGCTCTTACAATCATACAGTCTGTGACCCTATCCTTCCACGGTTATACAGTCTTAGCTGCAAATTGATGCTCATCAAACCTGGCTTATTGTAGATTCGACAGTATTACTTTTCTGCCTCTGTGCACAGTCGGCTGTGACCCTGGTTTTGGTGGAATGCCCAAATTTACTGGTATCCTGGGGTCTCCGTATATGCATGACTCTCAGGGTCCTGTCTCTAAATGTTAGCAGGCTGAGGTGGAAAGGCTGCCCCAGAACCTGGAGCTGTGCTTATATCTTCCTCGACTTTCCTGTGCTTTCACATCTGCTCCTGGTGCTTTCTCAACAGTTTGTTTTATGTAGCACTGTAGACATCAAGTAAATTCTGTGCTAAATTCAGCACAAAAAGGTCTGCCTAAAAGTTGCAGCGTGGACAGCTCTAGTTGTAAATTTCTTTGGCTTTCCAAAGCTTTTATGCTTTTGTTAACTTGCCCTTGGTGGGTAGCTGCAATCTTGTAAGTTTGCTTACAGCAGGGACATCCCTGTAGCAAAATGTCTTATCATATACTCAGCTGTAATTTGACTTGAACTATATCCCCAAGCAAAACATTCCCTTTTTAATTTGTATAAAAGCTGAGAAGGAAAAATGGGGACAGGCAACATGTACTGAAGGATGATTTTTAAAAGCTCAGGATTCTGTCCGAGTCTCCTTGCTTCCTTTCTGATGTGAGCTACTGATGAACGTTCCCAGTCAGCCCTTGTTCCTTTGCCTAGGCAATCTCATAAACCAGTGCCATGGTGCTTTTGTTCCAGAGAACTGGAAGGGCTTCGCAAGAGCTAGTTAGGGAGAACACACTGACACATTACTGTCATTTATCTGAGTCAGAATGGGGGAGAGCACCTAAGAGGAAAACGAAGAGGTGCCAGGTGTGGAGTATGACGGTGAACACAAAGAACGAAGCCAGGAGTCTGTTCTAGAGTCCACGCCCTGGCCAAGGTAGAAAGCATGTAAGCCATTCTCCAGTTTCCTCTCCACAACTAGTTTTAAGTATTTTTAATTGTGGGTATTTGAAGTTGACAAGATGTTAAGGGACATAAATGTGTGTATGTACATCTATGTCTCTCTATCTGTCCAAATATGAAATAAATTAAAATACCCATCATCTCATATAGTTACTTTGTATCTGTATGGCAACAGCAGCTACAACAATTCAACAGGTGTGTGCGTGCCTGTATGCGTGTGCATGTGTGCCTCTGTCTGTGTGTGTGTGTGTGTGTGTGTGTGTGTGTGTGTGTGTGTGTGTGTGTAGGTCAACCTTAACTGTCATTCCACAGGAGTCATCCGTCGAGACAGGATGTTTTGCTGATCCTATCTCTGGTAAATTCCAGAGAAGACTCTGCTCTAGGCAGGAGCAAGAACTCCACACAAAGAGCAATGATGGAAGGGCATGGTTTGTTGCAGAAAATCATGAGCTTCAAAGGCAAGGGGCAGATGGAGCTCTGGTCTTGTTTTGCTTGTCAAGTGCTGTGGACATCGAGTCTAGGCCGAGTAGACTAAGAGTCTTAGCACTGTTTTCATAGAAACCAAGAGATTGCTGAATTGGGGCTGGGGGCAGCTTAGTTTGAGAGGGTCTAGATTTAGATGTCACTGCCTTGGACATTTCAGTCACTCATGGGAGAGGTCTGAGGATGGTAAATTCACTGGCAGATCCAGACACTGAACAGGAGCTGAGGTCACAGACTGAAGATTATCCCTGCAGGTTGACCTTGGAAATCCAGGAGCTCATATGGTGGTAAGCTGAGGGTGCAATGAGACCTTGGACATAGCACAGAATGCTGTCAGTCGTATACCTATGAATGTTATCAGCTGTGCTTCCTTTATTTTGTGGGCCTTCATGATAAGCCTTTGAGGTAGCCGTGCCAGGTCAGAAGAAGAAACGGAACAGAGGGACCAAGTAAATGGATGAAGGTTGGACTTACACTGAGACTCAGTATAATCCAAGGTCACGTGGACTTGACTTGTGCTCTTCACGACGATGTCAACACTAGCCCTTGTGTAAGAGTCAGAAGTAGGGGAGAGAGGTTTGTAGAACTCAGAATCTTGCCTGACTCTGCTGGTGAAGAGAGAATTTGAATGTATTTAGTTTGTCCCTAGAGTGTGCTCTTTTGTCTTTGCCTAAGCTCTTATAAAGCGGAAGGGAAGATTTAAAGGAAGGAATAAAAACAACACCACCTTTTGAATGGGCTGCATTTATAAAGCCTTGGGGGAAGAAAGTATCTGATTGTAAACATGTTTCTAGGGTACTTATTCCTTGCTTGAAGTTTGACATCTTTCTGCAGATTGAGCCACATTATGCTTTCTCAAGGAATGCCAGTGAATGAAAATTGCATGGTTTTGTTTAGAAATATTCAGCTTTTCAGCAAAACATGTTTGGGAGAATAACCTTAGCTTCTTAAACGGCCCAGGGCATCTTCTTTTTGTTGTGCCTTTTCCTCCCAGCCACTTTGATTTTACTCTAGGAAAATGCAGGAAATTGTCCTTTTTTTTCTATCTCATGACATTATAAAACAAAGCATTCAAGTAAGATGGCTTAGATAAAATCAGAGAAAAAGGCTGAGGTGTTTTAGTAAAGAAGTGCATTGTCTTGACTACATTTTTGTCTCAGTGGGCATGAGATGGGGAGTTAAGGGAAAGACTAGAGACAGCACAATGTTTTCAGAAGGAGCTTTTGGAGTGGCCGGTCAAACATAGAAGGCAAACACTTGGATTTGGTGGGAACAAATAATGTTTTGACTCTTTAGTCTGTCTTTCAGCTGGAGGGCTGTTCACATGTGTGAACCTTATTCCCTGTCCAGGTTGCAGCCAGAGCATAGTGGCCACTATACATCCAAACAGGAAGGGAGGTTATATAGCTTGGAAGCCTATATAAATACCTTGCCTCAGTATGGTTCAAAAATATAGAGATGTGGAACAAGCACATGTCAATTAGCATGATTAAAAAACGTCTGGTGGTAGCGTATAGCAAAATTCTGATCCCAAATGTGGTGGTTCCACTATTCCTTATGTGGGTTAGCCTATGGAGGACACTTGGTGTCTGGGACAGAGGACACCAAGACAGATGACTTCTGACTTCTGATTCACTCAGCTCTTGTTCAAACACAATGCCAGGTATTTCTACCACCATCCTACTTGCAGACAAGGGAGTTGAGGCCCACCTGGAATATTCTTACCACCTTCCAACTGACAGACAAGAGCTTGAGATACCACCTGGAATACAGCACCTGAAGAAGAGAGAATGGAGAAGCTTGCCCTTAGTTTTTTGGAGTTCATGTTTCTATACTGCTCATTCCTTTTCAGCTTAAGAGACTCCAACTTGAGATTTGTTTTAAGAGCTTTATTTAATAGACAGGGAACTGTGATGGAGGGAGATTGGACACAGATGTGAACAGAGTCTCAGGTTAATGCTGCAGATGCAACATTCAAATTCAGTTGATTTTTCTTTTTTACCCAGCAGGCATTTCTAAGTAAAGTACATTGTCTAGCATAGGACACATTTGTTCTTGGAAATCATTTCATTTGTTCTTCAGTGAGCCTGCTCTTCTCTCCCTCTCCCTCTTCTACACTCCTGTCTACTCACTCCCTTGTCAGGGTCTTTCCATTCACTCTAGATTTTTTTCTCTCTTTTATTCCTTTCTTCTTCCCTCCATCCTCCCCCTTCCTGTTAGTTCTACATTCTTACTACTTTTGTGTTTTATAATTCTTTTCTTTCTTTTAAGGGAGGGAGGGAAAGAGAGAGAGAGAGAGAGAGAGAGAGAGAGAGAGAGAGAGAGACAGAGAGAGAGAGAGAGAGACAGAGAGAGATAGATGTTCAAGCCAGCCTCAAACTTGAAACCTTGAAACACTCATGCCTTAGCTTCCCAAGTATTGTACACTTGATCTCGTTTAATCTGGACTTTTTTTATTTCTCTTATGTCATAATTTCTTGTCAGTGCTTGTTTTTGTGCTGTGGTTCTGAGAAACTAAATAAGTTCTATGATTCATAAGGTTGGGTGTCTTAAAAGCTGGATCTCTGTTTATGTTTATATGAGATGTTAAAGGAATTCCTTTGTAATGATTTTTTATGGAACTGTGAGTTCCTACTTAAAATGTGAAAGATGTTAAGATGAACCACAAAAGAGATTTAATTATGACTTCCGAGTAATTTATAGCTTTGCTATATTAGACTCTTTATTGTCAAAAACTTTTACATTTATTAAAAGCAAGTCTTCATAAAGGTTGATCTTGCTTACTCTCTATAAATACACTAAAAGAATATATTTTTACTCCATTGTAGCTTACAATATCTGAGATCATACATTTAGATTATTTTATCCCAATGCCAATATTTTTGAGGCATCCTCAAACTTTTGGTACTCTAAATACATTCTATGCTTCTTGGGTGTAATTAAGCCTATATCAAAGTTTGTACAACAGCTTAGATGTACTCGTGATAAAAAAGAATTACATCACTATATATATCAGTAAACCATATTGTCTGTGAGGACTACAAATGTCTTAAAATTTAGTAAGAAAAAATTCCTAGGGAATGTTCTAGATTCTCATGTAATCCAGTGGGAAGGCCCTGCTCCCTGCCTCCTTTTATTTTATTTCCTTATATGACTCTTCAACTCTTCACTTCTGTCAGTGTTCTGGGACACCATCACAGTTCCAGGGTCTTTCAGAGGCAGGTCTAACTACAATTCTCTTACATCAGTTGTTTCCTGGAGGAAGTGTTGATTGGGCCTATGTGAAGATCCCTAGGATGGGATTAGGTGTACATTCCACAGTACTTTGGGGTTTTTTTCCATTCTGCAACACGATTTCAAGGTTTATAACTTGGAAATCACCCTTGATTACCTTGATATTCTTTGTGTCTGTAGCACACATCATTTTAACAGGATTTTGCCAATTTCCTAAAAATAACATTAGGTAGGTTCATCTTTTTTTAAAATTTGCATTCCAAAAGTTGTCCTCTCCTCCCAGACTTCTTCACCCTTACCCTTTGACTCTAAGAGGTGGTGTTTCCCCACCTACCTCCCACCCACCCACACCCACACCCCACCCACCCTTACCTACCATACCCCACCTCATCTCACCTCACCTTACATACCCTCTAGCATACCCCTTCTCTGTGGCATCAAATCTCTACAGAATTAGGCCTCTTCCACTGAGGCCCAACAAGTCAATCCTCTCCTACATATATGCCTGGGGCCACTAATCAGCCCATGAATGCTCTTTGGATGGTGGCTTAGTCCCTGGAAGCTCTCAGGGAATCTGGGTTAGTTGATACTGTTGGTCTTCCTATGGGGTTGCATCCCCCACCCTCAAACAATTTTTTTTTCATTTTTACATCTGGATTTTTAAAAAATTTACATTTCAAAAGTTATCCCATTTCCCCATTTAAAATCCATAACCCCCCTATCCTATCCCCCTCCCCCTGTTTCTATGAGGGTGTCCCACCCATCCATCCCTTCCCTCCTTCCCACCCTGACATTCCCCTACACTGGCGGGGGTCAAGCCTTGGCAGGACCAAGGGCTTCTCCTACCATTGATACCCAATAAGACCATCTTCTGCTACATATGGAGCTGGAGCCATGGGTCTGTCCATGTGTAGTCTTTGGATGATGGTTTAGTCCCTGGAAGCTCTGTTTGATTGGTATTGTTCTTATGGGGTTGCAAGCCCCTTCAGCTCCTTCAATCCTTTCTCTAACTCTTCCATTGGGGACCCCATTCTCAGTTCAGTGGTTGGCTGTGAGCATCTGCCTCCATATTTGTCATGCTCTGGCAAAGCCTCTCAGGAGACAGCTATATTAGGCTCCTGTCAGCGTGCACTTCTTGGCATGCACAATAGTGTCTGGGTTTGGTGGCTGTGTATGGGCTGGATCCCCAGATGAGGCAGTCTCTGTATGGCCTTTCCTTCAGTCTTTGCTCCAAACTTTGTCTCCATAGCTCTTCCTATAAATATTTTTGTTCCACCTTCTAAGGACTGAAGCATCTGCACTTTGGTCATCCTTCTTCTTGAGCTTCATGTGGTCTGTGGATTGTATCTTGGATAATCCTAGCTTCTGGGCTAATATCCACTTATCAGAGAGTGCATACCATGTGTGCTTTTTTGTGATTGAGTGCCTCACTCAGGATAATATTTTCTAGTTCTATCCATTTGCCTATGAATTTCATGAAGTCCTTGTTTTTAATAGTTGAGTAGTACTCCATTGTGTAAATGTACCACGTTTTCTATATCTATTACTCTGTTGAAGGGCATCTGGTTTCTTTCCAGCTTCTGGCTATTATAAATAAGGCTGCTATGAGCATAGTGGAGCATGTGTCCTTGTTACATGTTGGAGCATCTTTTGGGAGTGGTATAGCTGGGTATAGCTCAGGTAGTAAGATGTCCAATTTTCTCAGGAATCTCCAGAATAATTTCCAGAGTGGTTGTACCAGCTTGCAATTCCACAAATAAGGAGGAGTGTTCCTATTTCTCCACATCCTCATCAGTACCTGCTGTCACCTGAGATTTTTATCTTACCCATTCCGACTGGTGTGAGGTGGAATCTCAGAGTTGTTTTGATTTGTATTTCCCTGATGACTAAGGATGTTGAACATTTCTTTAGGTGCTTCTTAGCCATTTGATATTCCTCAGTTGATAATTCTTTGTTTAGCTCTATACACCATCTTTTTAAAAGGGTTATTTGATTCTCTGGACTCTAACTTCTTGAAATATATATATATATATATATATATATATATATGAATATTAGCCCTCTATCGGATGTAGGATTGGTAAAGATCTTTTTCCAATCTGTTGGTTGCCGATTTGTCCTAATTACAGTGTCCTTCACCATGATCAAGTAGGCTTCATCCCAGGGATGCAGGGATGATTTAACATATGGAAATTCATTAGCATAATTCATTATATAAACAAACTCAAAGAAAAAAACACATGATCATTTCATTAGATGCTGGAAATGCATTTGACAAAAATACAATATCCCTTCATGTTAAAAGTATTAGAGAGATCAGGAATTCAAGGCTCTTACCTAAATATAATAAAAAACAATATACCGCAAACCAACAGCCAATACCAAATTAAATTCAGGTATCTCTATACCTGAAGCCATCCCACTAAAATCAGGGACAAGACAAGGCTGCATGCTCTCCCATATCTATTCAATAGAGTACTTGAAGTTCTAACTACAGCAATAAGATAACAAAAGGAGATCAAGGGAATACAGATTGGCAATGAAGAATCAAGGTATCACTGTTTATGAATGATGTGACAGTATACATAAGTACCCCCCAAATTCTACCTGAGACTTCTGTAGCTGATAAACAATTTCAGCAAAGTGGCTGGATATAAAATTAACTCAAACAGGGCTGGAGAGATGGCTCAGTGGTTAAGAGCATTGACTGCTCTTCCAGAGGTCCTGAGTTCAAATCCCAGCAACCACATGGTGGCTCACAACCATCTGTAATGAGATCTGATGCCCTCTTCTGGTGTGTCTGAAGATAGCTACAGTGTATTTATATATAATAAATAAATAAATCTTTACAAAAAAGTTAACTCAAACAAACCATTAGACTTCCTTTATACAAATGATAAATGAGATGAGAGGGAAAAATATAGAAACAACACCATTTACAATGGTCACAAATAATATAAAATATCTTGGAGTGACTCTAACCAAACAAGTGAAAGATGTGTGTGACAATATCTTCAATCTCTCAGGAAAGAAATCGAAGAAGACCTCAGAAGATCTCCCAGGCTTATGGATTGGTCAGATTAGTATAGTAAAAATGGCCATCCTACCAAAAGCAATCTACAGATTCAATATAATCCCCATCAAGATTCCAACATAGTCAGTTTTTCACAGACACAAAAAGAGCAATTCTCGATTTCATATGGAAAAACTGGAAACCCAAGATAGTGAAAACAACTCTTAACAATAAAAGAACTTCTGGGGGAATTACCATCCCTGATCTCAAGCTGTACTACAGAACAATAGTGATTAAAAACTGAATGGTATTGGTAAAGATTCAGACAAGTCAATCAACGGAATAGAATTGAAGGCCCAGAAATAAGCCTTCACACTTATGGATATTTGATCTTTGACAAAGAAGCCAAAAATATACAATGGATAAAAGAAAACTTCTCTCCTTCTGTGCTGGTCTTAATGGTGGTCTGTATGTAGAAATATGAAATTATTTTTCTTATTTGTCACCATGCACAAGCTCAAGTCCAAGTGGATCAGGACTCCATGTAAAACCAGATACACTAAATTTAATGAAAGTGGGAAAGAGCCTTGAACTCATTGGCACAGGGGGAAATTTCCTAAACAGAACTCTAATGGCTCAGGCTCTAAGATCAAGAATTGATAAATGGGACCTCATGAAACTGAAAAGGTTCTGTAAGGCAAAAGACAGAGTCAATAGGACAAATCAGCAACCTACAGATTGGAAAAATATCTTCACAAACCCTATATCCGATAGGGGACTAATATCTAAAGTATATAAAGAACTCAAGAAGCCAACCTCCAAAACTCCAAATAACCCAATTTAAAAATGAGGTACAGAGCTAAACAGAGAATTCACAACAGAGAAATCTCAAAGGGCTGAGAAAGAAATGGGAAATATTTTTTCTTTGATAACCAAATTCCTGTTTGGGTAGTAGTGAGGAGCCTTTCACAGAAAAGCTATACTGCAGGTGACTTCACTCTTTTTTGGGGGGAGGGGCAGGGAGGTAGTCAAATCTCTTATAGTCAGCATAGCAGGAATGAGTACTGGTGGACTCTGGTGTGGGGATGCTTTTAAACTTCAATATGAGGTCTGCTCCTGTTCTCACTGTGTGACTTGGGCCATGGTCTTCAATCTGACTATGCCTCAGTGATCTCCTTTCTATAGATACAGATGGTAGCTATGTTGTAGGGCATGGGTTCAGTGAGTACAGATATGCTGCTTATTCAGAAGGATTTCTGGCACATAGTGATTATTGGCTATTGTTCTTTTCCTATCGTTATAGTCTCCTACTCCTTACTGAATGCACCTTATTGACTCAAATGTGTACTCATGTGTGAGGGTATACTTCACAAACTAAGAGTCTGTTCATATTGCAGGCACAATAGAAAACGTTTGCAAAATGGAAATAAATCAGAGATAAGAGGCGTTAAGCCAGCATCCGCAGTTGTAGTATGGGCTTCTTTTGTTGAAGCCAAAAAGAAACACATAACAAGTGGTTTTCAGATTTTTAGGATTCCTTGCTCTCTGACTGTTTTTATGTTGCATAGCAACCAGAAGCTTTCCTGGTAAGGTCACAGTTTTCCTGTCATATTCCCCTTTGAGGATGGACCCAATCGTTTCTTCAGTCTCTATGTAAAAACGGAGACATGGCTATCTACATTCTATTTATCTAGAAGACAATCTAGGCTTTAGTTGTCTTTGTCCCTTGCTACCATTCATCCCTCATATTACACTTTCGTGTTACTCTAGGGGATGTGGCTGCTCCGTGGATCTTGGGAGCTTTCACTGGGTAATTTCACCATCCTGATACCCTACATATCTTCCCAAAGCTGTCCTGACCTTTGTTCTTTAGTCAGTCAGAACCACAGTCCTGTAGTGTGGCTAGAAACGATCATCCCATTCCCTGTCCTCAGCTTGGCTTTTGTCATTGACTCTGCCCTGTGTTCTTCTGTGATTTTTCTTGGGTCTCTGTTAGGGTTCCTATTGCTGTGATAAAATACTACGATCAAAAAGCAAGTTAGGGAAGAAAGGGTTTATTTGCCTTACACTTCCAGATGATTGTCCAACACTGAAGGAAGTCAAGGTAGGAACCTGTCAATGCAGGAGCTGATGCAGAGGCCATAGAGGAGTACAGCTTACTGGCATGCTTCTCATAATTTACACAGCCTGCTTTCTGTCCAGGGATGCCAGCCACCCTCTCCTCCAAGTCCTCCCTTAGTTTCTCTCCCCATCCCCCCTTTTCTTATGAGAAGATAGAGGCCATCCCTGGGTATCACCCATCCCTGGGTATCACCCAACCCTGAAACATCAATGGAGACATTTTCTTAATTGAGGTTCCCTCCTCTCACTTTAACTTGTGGCAAGTTGAGGTAAAACTATCCAGCACAACTTTCCTACCTTACTTCATATTCTGTCTCTCTCTCTCTCTCTCTCTCTCTCTCTCTCTCTCTCTCTCTCTCTCTCTCTCTCTCTGTGTGTGTGTGTGTGTGTGGTGTCACTGCATGCCTCTGAGGAGGATAACTTGGTTCTTCCCTTTTAGCATGTGAATCTAAAGGATCTGAGTATCAAACTCAGGTTGTCAGGCTTGGTAACCAGCATGCTTAAGGGCTACGGTTAAGACATCGTCGTATTGATACCAGAAGGATTCCTTAGTAATGAGAGGGTGAATGTTTTGAAATTTTGAAAAGAAGACTGATGTTAGTAAGACTGAGTCTTGGTTCTTCCTGACCATGGCTGCTCAGTTTGGTAGAATCTGTTCTTAGATGTAAAGGGAAATTATTTGCAGTGAATGAGTTCAAGGGAATAAAGGGTCCCAGGAAACAATATTCCTCTAGCAGAATTATTTATTAAATAGGTAGGGGCAGTCTCAAGGCCAGGGACCAGATGCCCTTCTATCTAGGAACTTGCAGACATGTTTATGAAGAAATATCAATGAAGAATGTTCATTATACTGATGATTTTAACATTGAAAGTTGAAGGTAAACCTAAAAATGTGTGAATAAAAATTCATTGACTACATCCTATATAACAGAAGAACACTAGCTACACCCCAGTGAGTAGACAGTTGTAAAAAGATATATCTGCATGTAAAATCAAAAGAGAAATAAATAGCATGTCATTTGTGGGACAATACTATTTGTAAGAATTTAACTACCCATGTAAAGCAAGAGCACACACATGTATTTCTAAGATTCATGACTAGAACAGTTGACCAATTTGTCTTGGGGTAAAGGGTTTATGACAGGAAAGTGAGGTTAAAGTAAAATTTGCTTTGATGATATTTTTCTATTACTACATAATAAATTATTACAAACTCAAGCAACTTCGCACCTACAACCATTTATCAGACCATAGTTCTGGTGATTAGAAATTGGTAAAATACAAGTATCTCAGGATACTAAGCTCTGAGCTGGAGTGAATCTTCTGGAAACTCTTAGCATGAACCTGCATCTGAATTCAGTTCCTTGAGCTTGCGGGGATGAATTTCCTATTCACCTGAAACAAGGCAGGGTCACCATTGGCTTCTGGAGGTGACCTCAATTCCTTGTCACATGATTCTCATTTTCCCCCAGATATGCTCTTCCCCTCCTTCTGATTGGTGACACATTCCTTGGTGACTAGGGGTGGGAATGTTGGTCTTAAAGGACTCACATTAATAGGTCATGGCTTCCCTGATAAGCACACACTTTGATTTGGAGCTTTAGATCACCACAAACCCTTCACAGTACCACCCAGAATAGAGTTCCCAGGAATAAGAGAGCAGATGTCCCTATATCAGGGTAAAACTTTGGGAATTTTATCAGAAGTCTGCTTACTATACTACCTTATGGAAAAAAATAATTTTCTGTCTCAGTGTCCATGAGTTATAGGAAAGAGGTTCAGATGTTTTGGTTCATTGTGCTCATGTGAAACCTCCTTCCCTGCAGAGACCTCATAACCCTTTTATATCTTGACTTGTTCTGTGAGTAAATATAACACCGCATGCGTCACTACAAGCCCGGCACCGGCATGAGTGTAATGAGCAACAGGCAATTCTTGCTGCAGAGGAAGCAATTTAGGCTTATCTAGCTGAAGCCAGTGTTCCAAACACGACAGAAAAACATCATGTTCTTGTGGGTGTCTTGACTCTGTCAGGCCACCTCATTCATTCCCCACAGCCTGCCAAGTACAGCAGGTGCACTAACTTTTTCCAGAATGGGGTTGATGTCCTTCACCACTGGCTTTAAGAATATCTGTTTATCTACATTTCTCTAGTGTTCTTAGCCCAGGGCTGTTTTGCTGAACTTCAGTGCACCCATTTTTTTCCCTGCATTATGTACTGGTGTTGTACCTAGTTCACAATCGATGATGCAGACACCTAGCTGTGCAGAAGGCAGACACTGCCTGAGATGTTAACATTTCCTCTCCAACTCCACCACTGAGAACTGTCAAACAAGTGTTCTATCTGCCCACCTCAGCTTTTACAAAGTAGACCCTTTGAAAATTGATTGAATCCATAAGCCAAAGAAAAGACTACCAAGAAGTTAGACTCAACGTGAGGATCCATCTGAGAATTTCTACACATGTTGGAGGGAATGTTAGGAATTTAGTTGCTTTTGTGGCATGTGATAAGCAAGGAGAAAGTCATCCTTCATTCAGGCTTTGGACTTCACATTTTATACTAATTCCTAAAAGGCTCAAGGTATACATACAATTTGTATATAAAAGGTAGTGTGGTGTTTCTCTAAGGCCTTTTGACATGCATTATATAAAAAACCCTTTTTAAGTGATCTTTAAAAGCGTATGTGGTTTGTGTGTATGTGTGGTATGATGCATGCAATATGTGTGTGTATGTAGAAAGGTATGCACAGGTGGAAGGCAGAGTGTGATGTTGGGCATCCTTCTCTGTTACTATCCAATTTTATTTTTGAGACAGGATATCTTTCTGAATTTGGAGCTCATTATTCAGTTAGATTGGCTGGCCAGCAAGTGCCAGGGAGCTATCTCCCTGCATAGTCTTAGAGCTGCAATTACACATGCATACTGCCTCCCTTGCTTTTGCATGGATGTTGGAGACCTACACTTGGGTCCCCATGTTTTCACAAGAAGAGCTTTACCCATTGATCTACCTTCTAGGTCTTATTTTTAATGCTTTTGTTTTTGCGGAAATGCATTCCTATAGATAAAAATTATCATCCTACTTTTAAAGATGAGTAATCTGGTACCTAACAGGCTTATCTAACATATCTAAGACCAGGAAGATAAGCAGAAAACCTAGCCTTCACTTTCCTAGTACAACTCCAGAGCCCAGTTCTCAGTCTATGAGCTATAAGTTCTGGTTACCACAAGAGAAATGACTCAGAGGGGATTCATGGGAGTTAGTCTAGTGCCATAGATGACTAGACAAGATAATCATCCTGATGCATGGCCTTCTTCCTCTCCCACTTCCCGAAAGATTTGACCCTAGTTGATGATGTTCCAGATTGTGGTAATTTCAGAGTTGAACCTGAAAATGCTATTCCAGGTCCCCTTGTCAACTTTGGGCAGTCTTGTCCTGATACAAGGGTAGAAAGAATATCTTGTGCATTATATAGCTATATTACCTGTCAATTAAAAAGCCTATGGCCTGTGGCTGAGGCAAGAAATAGAGGTGGGGCCTACAGCAGAAAGAAAGGATTCTGGGATAGAGTCAGGTGGGTTATTTGCAGGAAAGATGTGACAAGACAGACACATGGTACCTGAACACAGGTGACGAGGCACATGGCAGAATGTAGGTCAGAGTAAATGAGATATTTTAAGTTATATCTAGTCACAAAAGGGCTTAGTTATATGTGTAAGGTTATTTGTAAATATACTTTGAGTCCGAGTACTATTTCTGGGAGCATAGGGCTGGAAGGAAGAACCAGGGCTCAACTTCAAGAGATGAGTAAAAGTCTAGGCCATTATGAGGCAAATCAGACAAATGAGTCTATAAATTGTCACTTTTGAAGATGACTGATAGTTATTTGATAGCAACCTGTCATCGGAGTTAAGGATTGCTAATCTATTCTGCTTTAAACTATAATTAGTGCATTACTGGAGCTTATTAGAGATGCTAACTTGGTATTTGACTTAAATGTTCAGATGCTCTGCAAGGCCTGGCAGCATCGTTGAGGTCCCTCGTGCCAGCCAGACCCATGGATGGTGCTATTCCACAGCAAGAGCTCAGAAGCTTCACACTGCTTTGCCCTCAGGGTTAAACCAAGCTGTTTCTTTTTATTTGTTTCTATTATTGTTGTATTAATTACCAGTTTCTTAGGGTACACTCATTAATTTAGTTTGTTATTTATTGCGTGGTTAATTGCCTAACGCTTGGTGGTTCACATTTTAATCAAGACAGTTTTAAACACATTTTAAAATAATTAGTCCAAAAGGCTTCTATATGTGTGTACAAATACACCCATATGCATATGACTACGGATGTATTTATATGTGCTGAGGTGCCTATTGAATAACACATGTTTTATTGCTCAAACCTTCATGTAGTGTCTCCTTTATCTATGATAATATCATCACCATGTTTCCCAAGAAGATAAACAAAACACAGATTAATTAGCTGGAAGTCTTTGGTTCTTTTGGTTTAGAACCAGAAAAGTTCTGTAAGTTCAAGGCCAGCCTGGTCTATATAGTGAGTTCCAGGGTGGCTAGAGCTGCAAAGTGAGACCCTGTCTTAAAAAAAAAGTTTAAAATCTATAACTGAACAAGAATGGTTTGTTTATTTTTATTTTTATTTTTTTCAGGCACACTGCTGTAGCCTCATCAAAAGGCAGAAATTGAATATAAAACTTTCAAAGTAGAGAAATAGAAAACCAATTTATTTCTGACTTTTTTCAGAAACATCTCTCCTCTTGTCACCGGCAAATCATGGAAGAGTTCCAAGTGAAAATTATCATCTATCTTGTTCTTCCAAAGACTTTTGCTTAGATTTTTAACACCTATTGCACTGGAGACAATGGAGTCAAACGATATGTCTAACCCATTCTACTGTGTCAAAGGAGGGAGGGACCGTCACAGTGTGTTTTGTCAACCTAATTTGCCGAGGTGACCCGGTGCAGCCACACTCTCTAAGTCTGATTAGAGTTTGAAGTCACATTTTCCTGGCTACATAATTGAGCACCTTTGTGACAGTGTCACTGCCCGCCAGATCTCTGTGCAAAGTAGAGAAAAAGCATGTGCAGGAAAGAAACACTTTTATTTCCAAGAAATCTATAAATAATTGAGTATTACACCTTCCTCAGTAAGCGGAGCAAAACTCATTCGTCATACAATTATCCAAGGCAAGTTATCTGCTCTTTCTATGTGGAAAATGATTTCAGGGTGCTATATCTCAGTCTAATTGTTTTGTATTTTAGCTTAGAGCCTTGAATGATTTGAAAACCCCTTTTGGATTTGTGTGGCATCTGAAACACAAATCCTAACTGTAGGCATTTGCTCTGGGGAGGAGCTTTGGTAGCAGCTCCTCATGGTGTACTCTCGTGAAAGTCTAACTGCTGTCTCCAACTCTAGTCCAGTGAAATGATGCTGGCAGCTAATGAGGGGTATGGTCGATGCCTGGATGCTTTCTGGTTACATTCATTTTCTGTTTCTGTGTGGCCAGAGGTGCTTGTCTGACATTTCAGGAAGTGACTTGATTAGTTATACAGGTGAGGGGATGCTCAGAAAGTTTTGTGGAGTCCTAGCTGGGGCTTCTTTAGTAATAAGCCTGGTGACTATTTGTAGAACACGGGAGTGCTGGGTGGCATGGAGGGAAGTTTTCCTGGGAAATGGGTAGCATTTGCCTACAAATTAGCACACAGCTTGCTTTGTTTTCGCCTCCTTCCCTCCCTCCCTTCTTTCTCTCTTTCCTTCTTTCTTTCATCTCTCTCTCTTGAGACAGGGTCTCCCAGTGTATATCCTTCTGGCCGCAATGTACCATCTTCTTCCCTCAGCCTCTTGAGTGTGAGGATGACACACATGAGCCACTGTGCCTGCCTGAGCTGACACATCTGTGGCTAATCACAATCAAACCCATTGCCCATTTGTATCATCTGCACATCAGGGCAGTATCTGCTGTAGATGATTCCCTTCCTAAGAATGGGTCTCCTTCTGATCGATCGTGCAGTTTCTTCGTCTACGTTCTTCTTCGTGGTCTGTTTACTTACTTTTACCCGTTCACTAATTTAGAAGACTCATTTTAATATAATTTCCATTGTTTTATGTATATCCTTGTTTTGCTTGCATGTATGTCTATATACTATGTGTGTGCCTCGTGCCCCCAGACTCCCAAAGAGGGTATCAGGTCCCCTGGAACTGTAGTTGTAGATGGTTGTGAGCTACCATGTGGGGACAGGAAATTGAACCCTGAGAACTTTGGAAGAGCAACAAGTGCTTCTAACCACTAAGCAGTATTCTATTTTTATTATTTGTGTATGTCTGTATGTGTGTCTGTATGTGTGTACATATTTGTGTATGTATGTATTTATGTATGTATGTGTGTACATGTTTGTGTATGTATGTATTTATGTATGTATGTATGTATGTGCATGTCTGTGTGTCTGTGTGTATATATGTCTATTGTGTCTGTGTGCATGTTTGTGTCTCTGTGTGTTTCTTTTGTGTATGTTTGTACATGAGTGTGAGCCTATGTATGGTTGTGCATGTGTGTGTCTGTGTGTGTTTGCTGTTTGTTCAGTGTGTTTGAGTGTGTGTATGTGTGTTTACTCATATGTATGTGTTTATGTATGTTCATATGTATGCATGCTTATGTGTGTGTGTTTGCTCATGTGTGTGACTTTGTGTGTATATGTGTGTGTTTGCTCATGTGTGTGTATTTGCTTATGTGTAGGTGTATATATGTGTGTGTTTTCTCATGTGTGCGTATAATAGTGTGTGTCTGTACATTTGTGTGTGTATGTATGTGTCTGTGTGTGTGTTTGCTTGTGTGTGTGTGGGTACATGTGGAGGCTAGAATTGAATGTTGTATTCTCTGCAGCTGTGACCCCACCTGTACTTGGGTTCTCTGCTGGTGTAGCAAGGACTCTTAATGACTCAGGCATCCCTCTAGCCCTCATAGTTATCTATTTATTTTTGTATTTATGAATTTATGTATTTATTTATTCACTTACATCCCAATATCAATATCCTCTCTCCTCCAAGTCCCCCTCCTCTCACAGCTCCTCCCCTCTTTCTTCCCCTCTTCTCTGATAAGGGGGAGACTCCCTTGGGTATCACCCTCCCTCCAGACAAGGGGGCCCACTTGGGGGAAGTGAGATCCACAGGCAGGCAACCCCCATTCCAGTTGTTGGGGGCACCTTCATGAAGACCAGGCTGCACATCAGCTACATATATGCAGGGACCCCCAATCCAGTCTGTGTATGCTGTTTAGTTGGTGATTCAGTCTCTGAGAGTCCCCAAGGGTCTAAGTTAGTTGACTTTTGGTCTTTCTGGGGAGTCCTTATCATTTTGGGTCCTCAATGCTTCCCCAGACTCTTTCCCAGACTCTTCCACAAGACTCCCTGAGCTCCATTTAATGCTTGGCTGTGGGTTTCTGCATCTGTTTCAGAAAGTCAGCTGTTGGGTGGAGATTCTCAGAGGACAGTTTGCTAGGATCCTGTCTGGTTGACCCTGGAAGAAGCCCATACTTATTTATTGCTTCAGATAAAAAGAGAGTATAAATACTATGGATCCTATAAAATTCAACTCTATGTTAACTGAAAAAGCACCTAGTCACTTGAAAGCCCCAGTCTTATTATGAACTACAGTAATAATAAAGCATTTAATGTATTCAATGAATAATATTTACATCATGAAGTCAATGGTACAATATGCAGAGATGAAGAATAAAACCAACTTTAAAAATCAGAGGATTATAGTCTTATGGTGGATGTGCTAATTATCATAATTATATGTAAAAATCAAAACATAGCAGAGCATTCTGTCACAAAATTCCTAATCATCTGAGTTATAGTTATTACTTGCTGCCAATTTACCACCAACATCTGCTAGAACTGATATCTGATTTTCTCCCCCAAGAAGAGATGAATAGATAAATGATATTTTGGAGCAGGCATTAATTTCCTTGAGGACAGAAAAAAAATCCTGCACACTCAAGATTAGTACTGGTCACAGGCTTTTTTTTTTTTTTTTTTTTTGGTTCTTTTTTTTCCGGAGCTGGGGACCGAACCCAGGGCCTTGCGCTTCCTAGGCAAGCACTCTACCACTGAGCTAAATCCCCAACCCCCACAGGCTTCTTTCCTACAGAAATCATGAAAATAGGAAGACAAAAAGTCCCCCCTAAAAGTGTCCCACAGGCAGAGTTCCATTAATGGCCCAGCTCAGCAAGAGCCCGGGACAAGACACACCTCTCTCCTTCAATGATGAGAGATCGATTTTGCCACCGAATAACCAACTGGAGCAAGTGAGAGGCTCCTGGTGCACAACTAAGTTTTGCAAATTATTGTGATAAGACGGGGTGGGGGTGGCCAGAAGAAAGGGTGATTGGCATATAGTTAGAACTGTATGTAAAGTGAGTAGAGTAATCCAGCCCATGCTGGCTTCCTGAATGGCTTGACCTCAATGGGGTTTCCTTGGGTTGGATTCTTCACTTCCCACACTACTGAGCAGCTTCCATTTGCTGCCTGGGACTCTCCTAAGAGATTTTAGGGGCCCTCTGAAGGATGGTCCTACCGCGCTCTCTCTCTCTCTCTCTCTCTCTCTCTCTCTCTCTCTCTCTCTCTCTCTCTCTCTCTCTCTCCCTCTGTGTGTGTGTGTGTGTGTGTGTGTATGAGAGAGAGAGAGAGAGAGAGAGAGAGAGAGAGAGAGAGAGAGAGAGAGAGAGAGAGAGGCACAGAGTGGGGAACCTGGGGATGAAGGAGTTTTCTGTGCCTAGAGAGAGCAAATGTTATTTTGTGAGCATCCAGAGCCTTTGTTCCTCACCAATGCTCATGAATGGATGGCCTGTCCCATGGGGCTATTCAGAGTTAATGACCAGCCTTCTCTCTTCCTCCTGTGTCACTCCTGCTTGCCCTCTGGCCTGAGTTACTTGGAGTGCAAAGGTCTATTAGGGCATAATTATGTCTGTTCATCCTTGTATCTGTACTGATGAAATTGCTCCTCTATAGCTTGCAAAAAATGCAAAACCTGGCAACAGTTTCTTTTAAAGGGAATGGTCAAACAGTTTTTTATTAGAGAAGGGGTCTTCCTTTAAGGCTGATTGTGGGGCAACTATGCATCCACAAATCACTTTATTTTGCCTCTTTCTTGTCACCTGGCCTCATTGGTGGTACAGCTTTAGCGTTTTAAAGTTGGCCTATGCTACATGAGTGTAGGTTAAGAGACATTAAGCACATCAACCTTATCTAACATATGGGATGCAATCTCTTAGTCCTTTCTGGTGCTCCTTTTTTGTCTGTCACAATGGAGAAGAAATTCTGTTCTCAGGGGCAGAATTGACTTAAAAGTATGATGTCTTTGGATGTATTTAATAATTTCAAATTATTTTCTTCAGTTCTATTAAAGTATAACTGAAAACTGTGTATATTTGAAATATACAAGAGGATGATTTGATATATGTGTATATTACATTAGTTGCTCTTACTGTCACGTGAGAGTCTGTGTCTTTTCCTTGTTCTTATGTTTATCAATTTTTCTTTTTAACACAAGCTTCATGAAAATGTTTGAAGCTAGAGATTCTCAAGATGGTTCCAGATCCAAGTCCCCACCCCTGAGTTCAGTTTCATCTTGTGAGTTGCTGGGGTAGATACTATCTCCCCATCCTGTTGTTTGCAGTACGAGGTGACTACAGCATAGAATTAGACACACGGACAGCATCAAGAATTGTGCTTTGCAATTTCAAGCCAGACAGGTCCCAGCACGGAGAGATAGGGGACCCCAGTCCCTTCCCTGACCAGGAAGCTCTTTGCAATTGGTAACTACTGCAAATGGCGAACCATTTCTCTCCAGTAGCTTCTCACTGAGTATATCAGCAATGCCCCAGGGCAGACGTCATGCCCAGGAACAGTTGGCCAACCTAAAAGTAACTCCATGCCTGTGCATAGGCTTTTATTTAATTTTGTTGTTTTGGTATTTTAAAAAAATTCTTTTGATGCTTTGTTGTTTGTTTTGATTTTCAGTGTGTGTGTGTGTGTGTGTGTGTGCTTATGTGTATGTGTGTATGTATCTGAGTATGTGTGTATGTGTATGTATGTATGTATGTATGTATGTATGTGTGCATGTATGTGTATGTGTGTAGTTTTGTTTGTTTTTGGGAGAGGGAGAGAGAGAACACAAAGTTGATTGAGTAAGGAGGTAGAGAGGATCTGGAAGGAGTTGAGGGAGGGAAAACATGATCAAATATATTGTATGAAAATCCTTTTCTTAATGAAAAAAAAAAGAATTGTGTTTTGGCTTTTAAGAGTTGACTCTGAGGCCAGCCAGTGCTGTTTCAACTGCAACATATCACCCCATTTGGCAGCAGATGAGATCTGGACAGGGTTCAGCAAAGAAACAGGCCAAAGGGCAAAAGGGGTGGCCAGAACTTAATTTAGTCATGAAGGAAAATGGGGGTCAGTTGGGAGCAAGCGGACAGAATATCAGAACTGGCTAGAAATAACTAACTAGCCCACTCTCCCCAGAGGCTATGATAAGGAAGTCAAGCAAGGACAGCCCCAGCATTAACCACGTCCTAAGGCTCAACGTGGAGCAGGAGAGAGGCAGATTCTGCAGTACCACAGTTACTCATTTCCTGGATTCTGAAGCTGTGCCCTTTGCACAACAGGCGCTCAAGCTCTGGGAGGGGTTCACCTACTCCAGCTTCCCAGGACAAACCCTGATCCTAGAGATCACTCTACAGCCCTTGTGCTCTTTCCACCAGCTTCCCTTCTCAGCAGATGCGAGGGAGCATACACTGAGATGCCCTTTAATAGGCTCGGTAGCATGAGCACAAAAGATAAATATGGTATGTGGGAATGGGGGGGTGCAATGGACCAACAGAGTTTGGCTGGTGAGTTTCCTAGAGTTGAAGCATTTGTTTTTAATCAGCCTGGAAGCTGAAGAGGAAGTGAAAAGTTGCCATTGTCTGATGAAAGCTTGCCATGATCTGATGAAAGTTTGTTACAGGGACAAGATGAGGCCATCAAATATCACTCAAATTCCACTTTTGAGATGCTAAAATTCATTAGTGGATTTTTTTTTCAGGCCTCTTTTCAAAATTAGGCTTTTCTTCTTTCAGTTGAGGGTTCTACTTATCCAATGATACATTTTAAGGATTGTTAGAATGGTGGTGTGGGGGTCAGGAATGGCTGCTTTGCATCAGTGGACACCACCTGTGCCTCAGGGTTGTCCCCTCCCTAGGCACTCAGCACTCTGCAGGTTAGCATTTTGCAGTATGTCTCTTTCTCCAGTGCTCTAAGCCCTATTTCCTGTTGGGCTTCAAATTCTTGAGCACCCAAATCTTCTATTCCATGAGTAATCCTCATTTAAAAAAATGGGTTTTTTTTTTTTTGCTTATAACCCATATGTGAAAAACAATTTACATTTATTAGGCCAGTTCATTTATATGAACCTGTATAAGTCAGAAATCTTAACATTATGACTTCCTGAGCTCTGACATTTCCTATTCTGCTTCTTCTATAATTTATTGGTTTTTGATTGAAAAACACACAACTGAAGACTCTTTAAGGCCTTTCGACATTCCAGCCATCTCAATTCTTCTTCTTCCTCTTCCTCTTCTATCATCATCATCATCATCATCATCATCATCATCATCATCATCATCAAGAAGGGCCTTGTTATGTAGTCTAGGCTGGTCTTGAACATGAAATCTTCCTCCCTCAAGCTCCCAAAGGCTAAGGTTACAAGTGTAAGCCACCATGCCTGACACACAATTGATTCATACAATATCTTTGGATAGCTACTGCTGAAGTTTAATTGCAAACTAGAATCTCTTGTTTCTGCTTTTAAATCCCTGGAACTTGGGTCCTACCACAGAAATGCGAGTTTAACTGTGTGGAGAATAAATGGATCAGGATTTTGAAAAGCTTCCAAGGGGCCCAAGGCTTAGTGACATTTGAGAAGGGCTGTAGAGACTCCTGTGTGCTGGAACCACTTCGGCAGCCGAATATATCTCTTCTCAGGTGTGTGTGCGCATGTGTGTGTGTGTGTGTGTGTGTGTGTGTGTGTGTGTGTGTGTGTGTGTGTGTGTGTCCCTACAGCCATTGCAAAAATTTGCTCTGGAGTGTGGAAGGACAATTTTCTAACTCCTTCTGGTTACATCACTGCAGACTCTTAACTCCCATCCAAGTTTCATGTTGACTTTTCCCTTGACCCTTAGACCTTGTAGTTTACTTCTTGGAAACTAGGAAGAACCAGTTACCACCTTCCAGCCCTGCATGTTAACCTTGCCCACCTACAGCTAGGTAAGATCCAGGGATATTTAAACATGTCCTAATCATCGGAGAAAAAGAACATCTTTTGTTTATCTTACCTTGCTTTTCTCTTTCCCAGTGATTGTGCAGATCTCAACCTACAAGACGTTACTGTTGCCTACAGCCCTCCACAGACTGCTCTCCATATTTGAGTGTTACCCACACTACTCACATCTGAGCCCCCTGCATCGTTGAATTGGGAGACATAGTTCAGCAATGAATTACCTGAACTCTTAATAGCTCTGCATTCATTGATATTGACTGAGCCCTTCTCCTCCAAGCTCTTCCCACTTTGGCTTAGGAATTTAATTGCTGTTTTATATTTATGTCTCTCATTCTTTCTCTTTTATTTCTTTTTCATGACATAGTCTTTACTGTATCTTTCTTCATCTATGAAATAATATTTCCTCCCCTCTCCCAAATCATTGCTTTTATTTCCATTGATTCTCAATGACCTTTACATGGATGTTATACAAGCATAGTCTGTCCAAAGCAGAATTCATTCTAGCTCTCTCTCTCTCTCTCTCTCTCTCTCTCTCTCTCTCTCTCTCTCTCTCTGTGTGTGTGTGTGTGTGTGTGTGTGTGTGTGTGTGTGTGTGTGTGTAATTTTCCAGTGTTTCTGACTTTGTATTTATAAGACACCAGGATGGCCCAGTGACACAATCTAGGACTCTGCCTAGCCTCTGACTGTCATCTCCCGTGTACAGTAAGATGCTACATCCTGATTCTGCCCCACATCTCCCCTGTCATTGTCATCCATCCCTGTGCAGCCTAACAGCTGCTGATGCCATCATTGCTTATGCTCTACCCATTTCATTCAATCTCACTTTACTGTTTCCATGGTATTCCAGTACATGCCTCCCCATGCTTCCTACCCAGCATCTCTAGCTCCCCACATTCTCAGACTCCCATAGCCCCTTTCCCATCACCATTTCTATCCTTCCTTTTCTGTTGAAAACTATTTAGCTTTCACAGTCCCTGGGTTTCCACCATCTCTTCTGCATCCGGGCTTTTGCATTTGCTAACTCCACCCCAGAAACATTTATTATATTGATAAGAAAACTAAGATCCAGAGAAAGTGACTTGCAACCATTTCAGCTGTCCCTTAAAGTGCATTGCTGAGTGCACTACAGGGAGACAATAGCATGGTGCTAGACTTACGTTCAATTTCGGCATTGAGCTTCGTCAGTTATTATCTCTGTGAACTTAGTCAAATGCTCCACCTCTCCTGCAGTCCTCATTTT
This sequence comes from Rattus norvegicus, assembly GCF_021556685.1. Lineage (NCBI taxonomy): Eukaryota > Metazoa > Chordata > Mammalia > Rodentia > Muridae > Rattus > Rattus norvegicus. The sequence continues at coordinate 61,871,349 of NC_141535.1, forward strand.
CCTCTACCCATCTCCACACCTGTGAGGGGGACCTGAATTGGCAAATGGGAACTGGTTACTTCAGAGACTGACAAACATTAAATGTAATACACCACACAGAAATCTGGTATTATGCTGTGCATGTAATTTTTATCACCACCATTGATTGGCATGTTTGGTTTTTTTTAGGTTTAAATCTATTGTGATCATAAAATGATATAAATAACTTATTGTGAGCAATAGACTACCTCATGAATACAAAGTGAATTGTATTCACTTGGAAGAACATTAGCTCTATACTGGGATGAAGGCAAATAGCAAACAGTGTGGGATTCACAGTGAGAAACGTCTATTGAGATTGAAGAGGCAAAAGAGACATGAGCCATTTTTACCTCCTCCTCCCCTTCCTCTCTTTCTCCCTCCCTTTCCTTTCTCTCCCTATCTCTGTCTGTTTTTGTGAACACACACACACACACACACACACACACACACACACACACACACACGTGCACATATGCGTGACAGTAAGATATTGATGTCAAATGGTCAGTTGTCTTTCTCAGTCACTCTCTACCTTACTGGTTTTGGGATGGTGTCTCTCACGGAACCTGTAGGTCACTGATTCCGCTAGACTTCTGGTCAGCAAGCCCCGCTGACTATCTTGGCTCCACTTCCGCAGCACTGGTATTGCAGACAGTGTCACAGTGGAGGCTACTTTACATGGGTAACAGGGATCTGAAGTTAAGGCTGTGTTTGTGTATCAAGCATGTGACTGGAGCCATGTTCCAAGCCTTACATGTAGACATTTTGCTAGTCATGCTTGTGGTGAAAGGAACATCATGTATGACATCAATCACCTTATTTTGTTGGAAATTAGAAGTCTAGCCGAATCAGTGACCTACAGGTTCCGTGAGAGACACCCTCTACAATGACAAAGCTTTGTTGTACAAGGGGAAACAATGAGATTACACAGGGAGATGACTTGAGCAAGATCACACAACTCATGCTTCCCTATGCAGGTAGGATCCAAATTAATACGACACAATGGAGGTGTGCAATGTAAGGGATTTAATTTTTTTTAAAGTGGGGATTTCTTTTTATTTAGTTCTAGACCTACCAATATATTTAGAGGGTATAAAACCAGATGCTACATTTTAAAAAAAACCCTAAATTTTCTTTTCTTCCCTTCCCTCATCCTTCTATTTCTCCTCCCTCCTCTCTTTCTCTTTCTTATTCTCTTCTCCCCACCCCTCCATTTTTTTCTTTCGCTTCAGGGTTTCATGTAGCCTAGGCTGGCCTTTAGTTTACTATGTAGCTGCAGATGACCCAAAACTCCCAATCTTCACAATGTCACTCCCTCATCCAAAGTGCTAAGACTATAGGTGTGTTCCACAATTCCTGCTTCAGTGCTGGGGATAAAACACTGGGCTTCATGCAAGCCCTCTACCAACTGAACTCTATTCTCATCCAGTCTTTCTGCTTGTTTAATTTTGAAACAGGGTATCACTCTATAGCTTTGGTCGGCCTAGAACTCTATGTAGATCTGGCTGGCTTTGAACCCATAGAGATCTACTTGCTTCTGCCTCCCAAGTGCTGGGATTAAAGTCACACACCACCACGTACACCCAAAGTTTCTTTTAAAATGCTTAGAAGGTGAAAATTCTGAGTTTTTGCCAAGATATCTTCAATGCACTCTTGGCAAGACTCAGGTAGAAAAGATGTTTTAGCACCAGTTACATCATTGGACCAGATCTCCTAGACTTGGATTCCAGTAACCAATGCCAGCTACAGTTGCTGATGGTTCCACTTTCTGTGGAAGAATAGCACCATTGACAATCACTTCTCCTATAACAGGCTAGACTGTCCCACTGTATGAACTAATGTAAGAAGACTAAGCAGATGCCCCTCTTAATTGGTATTGCTATCCTTTGGGCTATGGTTCTAGTAGCCATGTACTTTTGTGCAGACTGATTGCATCTCTAGGCTCATTAGTGACTTTTGCATATTGGAAATGAGGAGAGAAATGAAGAAATGGAACTAATGTTCACTGAAAACTCAGTGTTGCACATGAGGGATGGCTCAGTGGCTTAGAGTACTGGCTGTTCCTCCAGATGACCCAAGTTCCATGCCCAGCACCCACATGGTGGCCCACAACTGCTTGTAAGTCCAGTTCCAGAGGATTTGCTACTCTTTTCTGGCCTGTGTGTGCAGCAAGCTTACACACGGTGTACCTGCATATATTCAGGTAATGCTCTCACACTCATAAAACAATAATTTAAGGAAAAGAAAATCCAGAAGTTTTCCTAAAACTTTGCAGTATCTCATTATACTCTATCCTGTGTACTCTATCATGAGTAAGATATGGTTCACAAAAAGATCTGTAAGTAGTAGGTGGGAGGACTAGAATATGTGTAGCTCTAAAGCACAAATTCTTTTAATATTAATGTATCATATTTAAAACTATAAAAATTACCCAATTTGTAGGTTGATACTTATTAAACACCCAATTTTCAACAGACTACAATCCAAGTCATTTCTCCCTTCAACTTAGAGAAAGACTTTTAAGAGCATATTATATATAGCCTTTTTTGTCTGCCACTCATGAGACGTTAGTACACAAACATTCATTATCAAGGCAGGCATCAGGCAGTGCAGAGCTGTGCTCTGTAAGCTTGATGAACCCTTTTCTTTCTCTCCCAGTAGGTGTTCTGACCCTGCTGTGTATGAAACTGCTTATTTGATGCAGATGGAGGCATGTTAGAAGGCAGGCTGCAGTGCAGTCAATGTTCCTCCTAATTCAAACTACGGTTGGATATAGATCCAAGGAGGATTAGGTCTCAGGTGCTCCATGCAGGTTTCTGCCTCACTATATTCTTTTCTTGCTTCTTGACATGTGCACTATTGTCAAATTGTCTTAGCAGTTGATGTTTCTTAAACATCTTGGATTTCATCAGTGGGATAGAATTTCTAATATTCACTAGACAGATTAATGGGCTATTTTCCCCAACAATGTTTTAATCCATTATGCTAATTGGCAAAGTGGAAGCTCTTGGTATTGGCTCAGATACTGGCAGAAGGAAGCCAGGCCCCAGTGTGGCTCTTTATCTTTCATGCTTGTGGACCACATCTGGGCATTGCATTATTAGCTCGGCCAGTCGTAGAACTTGAACTTAATCTACTGTTTCCCAGCGTGGCTACCCTGAAAACTTTTACAGCATAAAGTAGACTGCACATTCCGTGTTATAGATTGACTGAGAAGTCTGTTCATTATGAACCTAAATAACAGGCTCTAAATGACATTTGGTTTGATCTCAGAACTCTCCAGCTCTGAGCTTGGTAACTTTAAAGGCTTTCTGTCCCCACCTTTACCAGATGTCTCTTGTATGTTTAGTGTTCTCCATCTCAGGACATCTGATAGGAGATGTACTTTTTATTTTGCTCCCGCCGTGATTGCTGTTTGGGTTGATATACTGATATACTATAGTATCCTGAGACATTTCCAGTAGATGACTTTGCTGGTCAGTGAGCTCCACCCATTTAATGCCAAGGCTGTAGCATTTGCAAGCAAGCCATGCGCCAGAGCAGATGTTCACAGGTTCCATTTGCAGCGCCCTCTCAGCCTGTTAGTCCTTTCCTGCTGTAGATCCTCAGCGCTACACAGAATTTGGTGCATTTATAGATTCTGAATAAAACCCCAGCTTTTACATTTCAAATAAAATCTCAGCTTTGCTGAACTCTCGAGTCTGTTCTTGTCACCAGCTGTTTGAAATTAAACTTTTCTAGTGTCTTAAAAAAAGCATTTATAACTTTGTAATTGATTTTTAAAAGATGTAAATTATCGTGTCTCTTGAAGGAAAGGACACAGCTAAATAGCAGCCTTTTAAAGACATGTCAAGCTGCTCATAGCGTCTCTCCCACCCCAGAATGTGATTCATGGTGCTGAGAATTGCTCTGCTTCTTACTTCTCTCCTTGAGTTCTGGAGCGTGTCTCACGCCACCCTGGCCCTTGCAGACAGAGAGGGAAACACTCAGGTGTCTGCTCATATTTCCACCTACCTGGAGGCTACCAACACACACACACACACACACACACACACACACACACACACACACACACACACACATCTGTAATGATAGCTGCTTCAAATTTCACTACTAATGAGCTACCATGGCAGCAGGTCCTGAGGAAGGCAGCCAAGAAGAAGGGACTTGATCAGGTAGACTACCCACCCGCTCCGTTCTTTATCTGCTGTGACTTACTTAGCTGAGTGTCTGTACTTCCTGGAGATTCCACAGGGCAGACTAAGGCCAGGGAATCAATGGCCTACTTCCTAGTTGGCCTATGGTTTCCTCCTTACCAGGTCAGCACCCACTTGCTTGGTTTAGACACCTCCACCCGACTGTTCTGGCCTTTACAAATAAGGACACAGGCAAGTCTCCTTATGCTCAAATATCTTTCATTGGAATTTAGAGTCTCTGACACCCATTCCTGTCCTTGTTGATTTTCTAGGTCATTTTTTTTGCCATAAATTGCTTATCCTCAAGCATGAGAATTGGGTGGGACAGGTGATATATTGGTAAAGGCTCTTTTGCTAACACAGAGCAGAAACATGGCTGTCATAAGTAAAAAAGGAAAAGGAATTAATTGGAAAGGATCAGGGAAGCAGAGACATATGCCGTGATTGAGAAATTTCAGGGGCTGCATGGTAGTGTTTGTGGACATTTTCTCCAGATACTTTTTACTAAAGTGGCCCAGCTACTCATGATACAGTCATTGCACACATGTGCTCATGTCTAATTTCCAGAAGGAAAGCATCAAGTTGCCGAGGTGGACATTCCTGTGGTTGTTGCTTCATTTAATAATACTCCTTGTGGTTTTCTTTTGTGTTCGTTTGGGGTTTTGAAACATTTATTTTTAAGGTGTCTAGACATAACAAGGTTGTATGTGTAAAGGATTAGTAAGATGCTATAAAGTAATTTAGACCTGGGAGACGTCAAACTGACTTTCTTATTTTAAGGTTGGAGATGAAAAAATGTTTAGTAACTTGGCCAAGGCGACTGTGTTGTGTGTGCATATGCCTGGGTGTGTACGTGCCTGTGTGTGTGGTAATGGTAGTGTTGAGGTTTAGTTTTTCTGACTTTGTGGCAGCACAATGAGGTTCATGCTGTCTTATTTGGATATTTTTCTACTTTAGGCCTGGTGATAACCCGAGGGCTATTTCAATGCAATATCTAACAGAAGCTGAGTCATGCTGAGAGTAGAAGTTAGGGCCAACTGTGTCTGTGAGAAATTATGACCCAAATCAAGACCTACATGGTGGGAGTAGAGAGTCCAACCCCGCATGCTGTCCTCTCATCTCCACATATATGGGTATAGTAAGCCAGCGGCAGTGGAGAAAGGTGTTTGCTGTAGGAGAAATGAAATAGAACGAGAAAAATATACCTAAATAATACGCTGTGGTTCTTGGTTTCATCTACTTCAAATAAATGAACACAAAGAGAACTCTTTTGAAAGAAAAAACTTAAAACTCTGCTATTTACTGTATAGCATCCAGAAATTATTCTATAACTCCAGTGGGTATAGCAGTGTGGTTATGTGTGAAAATGTCCACAATTTGAAGAGATTCATAATATAGTACAGGGGGGTAATGACATGATGATAGGGGTTTACTCAAGAGTCTTAGCCAAAAGGAAGGTGTGGGCACAGAACTAACTGTGGTATCTAGTTAGAAGGGAGAGGCCCCCTGTAGTTATCCTTCCACTCCAAGGACAGAGTAGAGGGTCCTGCAAGTGAAATATTCTTTCAGTTTTCTCTGGGTTGGTCAGTTGGGAACACCAAGTAATTTCAACATTAGTGGCTGGAGCATGCGGCTGTGAACATTGTTTCCATGTTCACTATCAAAACCTCACCGTTGTTGTCACAGTCCTCTGCTCTCAAACCTGCTGGGGATGCTACTGACAGACTCTTCTTAGCCACCAGGAAATTCCCTCCTGCCTGGACAGAATTATTAATTTTCACTTTTCTGCCTTGAGACAGCAGGGAGAGAGGCTGAAACTCCTCCCTCAGCTTTTCCCTTATAGAATCACGTCCCTAACAGTGTTCCACTTATGAGGCTGTGAGGTATAAGCAATGGAGGTTAATCCATTTCTGTCCACTCCTTGATTAGGGCTATCTCTTGGCCCTGGGGGACCAAATGCTTGGGCAGCGTTGCTAGGGTTTGATTGACAGGTATACCATGGATTTATTCCATGGATTCCTACCAAGAGACAACGCTGTTTCTCTTAAGCTATGAGGCCCTGGATTTTAGACTTGACAGTTGCCATCCTGTCCCTTGGCTAGGGTGAGCCCCCTTTCGGTCTTGTGGGGAAGTTACACAATGACTCCAGTCTACATGAGCTCCTTTGTTCGCACAATCTTGAATCTTTGCTGATCACTGCGGGTGCAGCAGGGAGCTCTGAATGAAGCCCCATTTCTGCATCTGAACACAAGAATGTCCCCCATGAGGAAGATGAAGACCTCTCTTGTACCTTTAGCTGGTATATCTGAACAATCTTGCCTTTTCTCTCTTGCTTCTCTTTTTTCCCATCAATTCCTTCTTTCTACTTCTCTCAGTGTATTTTCATTCCATTAATACTTCACTGCCAAGTTTTATGAATTTTTAAAATATTGAATACAAGAGGAAATCCAGGTCCTTCCCAAAGTCACTTGTCTTAATTAGGAGGTGATGTCATTCTAATGTCTATTAAGTGATGTGAATGACTACTGGCTGTTCAGAAAGGGTCATCTGTGGACAGGTGCTGTAGTCCACAACAGTAGTATGAGTGGTGACTGATCCTTCACATTCGATGACTGAGACAAGAGCAAGGGTACACATCCGTTCTGGAACTCACTGTATCCTTAAGATCATCTTGACTGAGATGAAGAGTTCCTCCTCCCTCACTTGAATGAGGCTGTGAGCTTCTTGCACACAGGCAGGCTGTATTGTTTGTTTTCAGGTGTCAGTATCCTGAAAACTCCCTCAAGCATGGTAGATGACCAGGGCATATTCACCTTAACAGAAAAAAAGCCACTCCTTCCTCATCATGCTTTGCTTTGTGTTTATATAATGCTAGGGGTAGTGGGTAAGAATCACATTCTCTCCACATAGGACACTCATCTGTAATCGTGAATGTCTGAGGTCCTCCAGGGCCTAAGATATGATTACTATCATATCAGTGCAGCTGCTGCAGAAACCAGAAATAGTTTCTGAACCACAGTGGCTTCAGAGCCTGCCCCCTGCGTGACGACACTCAGTTTCTACAGCATTTGTGTCTGCATCTGGCTCTCTCCAGGAGCCAGGCTTCCAGCTGCTGATGTTATATTGCCAAACCAGGTTTGTATTGTCATGATTGTAGCTATTTCACCCCCCCTCCCATTTAAGAAAAGGTTTGCACTATGTATCCCAGGTTGGCCTTGAAGTGTGCATCCAGGCTGGCCTCAACCACACAACAATCCTTGGGAAGTCATAGCTTCCCAAACTCTAGGATTGCATATGCTACCAAGCCTAGCATGTTCCCTTAGGATGACTGTTCTCTTTATGAACCAGACTCCATGGGAATAGTGAAGCTTTTGTCAGTAAGGCTGAAGATGGATGGTGTTCTCACCATCTTCAAGCACTTTATTAGGCTAGTTTAGGAACCCTATCAACAATCAAAGGGCCATGAGCTCATCGCCCTTCAGAGGATGGGAAAAAAATCACATGGAATAATGACTGAAGATGCTTCCAAGGAAACACAATGCTTTGGAAAAGTAGGGTCTGGTCTTAGATCTTTGAATCACAAAGATCCAAATCACTCTTTTTAGCCATTGGACCCACGTCTAGGAACAAGCAATTAAGACTGGGTTTTAAACATAAGTCCATGGTCCTCTCTCATCCCCTCTCCTCATCACTTGCTGGTCTTTTCCCCTCCCCCAAGTAGTCCCCCCATCTGTTTTTAATATTGTCTACATTCTGTTCACATTTTTCTTAGTCCAGTTCTCTAAAGATCCATGTTTTCTTAATATCCCATGTCATTTTTGATTTTCACCCCTCATTTATTATTGTATTGTATGAAATCTCTCTCTCTCTCTCTCTCTCTCTCTCTCTCTCTCTCTCTGTATATGTGTGTGTGTGTGTGTTGTATTTGTGATATACAGGTATCTGTGCCAATTTGTGAGACCCAAAACTGTAGAAGAACACTGTATCCTACACTAGCACATAGTTTTACCTTCTCCAGAATGTATTTCATTGAACCTGGAGCTAGTCTGGACCATCAAATCCCAGCCATTCTCTTTCTCTATCTAGAACACTAGAGTCATTGGGCACAGCCACATCTGGTTTCCATGTAGATGCCAGGGATGTAAATTTAGGTCTTAATGCTTGTGTAGAAATCACTTTTAACCCACCAAGTCATACTCCATCCCATAAACAAATTTTAATCTGTTGCTTAATTTTCTGTGTTGATTCAAGCTATATTTTCAGGTTAGTTTTATATATAGTTTATATATAGTTCAGTAGCTTATAACTTCACTTTTGTGTGATTCCATTTTCCCTCTACCTTTTGTACAACTACTTCATATATATATATGTATATATATATGTATATATGAAAGGCAGAAATGCAAACTACCTTTTCTGTTAATCAATTCACATTTCCATTTCTTGCTATGAATTCAAGCAGAGATAATCCAAGCAAATTTAGCTGTCCAGATAGGAAGCCATCATTTAGCAAGGCTCTAATAGTCGTGTAGGAGTTCACCAGCTGATAAGAAAGCAAAAGCAAGCAGGATGGGCATCTTGGGTGGCAATCTGCTGCAGTCTCAGACCCCTGGTGTCTCCACAGATTCTGATTTCTGATGTGTGGCTGCTGCAGCGGTCCTGCTGGCTTCTTACTGGAGGATTGGCAGCTAATCCCCTTCCTCTACTTAGGTTCACCCTTCAGATCATACTGACCCGTGCTACTCAGTGTGGTCCCTGGTTTGTCATATGGTATTCCCTTGGTGCTTGTTAGAAACGCAGACTTCCAGGCCTACCCAGTTATTCAGAATCAGGACAGACATTCAATAGGATTCCTGAGTGATTCTCACATTCTTAGGATGTGTGAAGCATTGAGTTAGACAACCTCTTGGCATTTACCTCAGTCCAATGATTTTAAGATCCAGTGAAGTTATGGGGGTGGGCATATGCACAGTAGTTTTTGAGTAGGTGTATAAATAGGAGAGTGTGTGTGTGTGTGTGTGTGTGTGTGTGTGCATGCGTGTGTGTGTGTGTGTGTGTGTGTGTGTGTGTGTGTGTGTGTGTAGTAAGGCTTTCCTCCTTACCTCAGAACATAAAATCCCAGATTGATTATCACCTCTCCCCAAATTCATACCAGTGGGTGTTCACAAAATCTAGGCGTGCAATGCTTATTCTAATGTCTTAGTCCAGACAGTAATTTGAACTAGGGACAAAGACTGGATTGTTTCTGCTTACAACATTTTTCCTTTCCTCCCCTCCAGTGTTTTTCACCATCAGAGGATCATTTCAAAAACAGGAAAACATGATTCTCATGCAAAAACGTATGAAGTAAGAAGTTAGAAAAATTAACTAACTCACTAAAGACTGAACCTCCAGCAAAGTAAAGCTGGTTAAAAAGGAAGTCGACGATAGTTAATGTAGGGCAATTAGAGAATGGAGGGAGAGGACGCTGAGGAGAAACATGGCAACACTTGATAAGCAAGAGTCCTTTTCTCCTGGACAGTAGCCATGTGATTTCTCCTTATATAAGTAATTCATCATTTCCATCTTCTACTATTTGTAACTCTACAGGCTGGTGCCTCCTTAAAAGTAGTTATAAGTAAAACTGAGAATGTTAGAGAGTTAGACAGCCTTTCTTTGAGCATGTTAGACACTGAGAAGGAAGAGCAAAGGGCATGAACTCATCCTTTTACCTTATTTAACATTCTGGAAATGTTTTCATAACACTAGGTTAACATATTTAGATTATACTAGGTATAACCATACTTTACATACAAAAGGAAGTATTAAATTACCTTAGATATCGGTTCTACTTGTGACCCTTTGTAGAATGTCTGGACTTGGACAACCATGGCAATACTGATGTTTTTATATTTTTAATTATGTGTATCAGTGGTTTGCTTGCATGCTACATTTACGAACTCTTTGCATGAAGTGACTGTGGAGGCCAGAAAAAGATAAGGGGAATCCTCTGTAACTGTAGTTGTAGATGGTTGTGAACTGCCATGTGGGTGCTGGGAATCCAGACACAGTGTAAGAGCAGCCAGTGCTTTTATCCATGGAGCCATGTCACAAGTCCCCCACAGTGATGTTCTAATTTCCTGTTTGATTCTCTAATGTAGCCTGCTAGACTGTGAATCTCATGAGATCAACAGTGTTGGGGTTATTTACCACTGTGTTTTCAGAACTCCGAAGAGATCCTAGCACATAGGAAGCACCTTAAGCAAGCGCTTCTTTGATGGGTGAGTAAACTGGATTGCAGAGTGGGTGAGTTGGGAGGCAAACAAAAGTCCAGGTGGTGGATTCAGAGCAGAGGCAGCTACTGCCGAAGAATGCTTGATGGGCATCTTGTCCATGCTTATTTCAGTGAAGGGCCAATCAGTTTTTCTTTTTCCATAGCTGGGAGAATTGAAGGTCCTTGTAACTCCCATCACTATGGTGGCTTTTAGAAAGAAATCATTGAGTACCATCAAGACCTGTTTGGGCTCAAGACAAGAGAAAAAGGGAAGTGAGACAAAGGAGATGGCACATGAGACTTCTCTTCTTTCAGTTTTAGGCACATCCTATCATCTGAGTCATTGTAATATTCTTTCCCATGACCATGAATTTATAGGGCAAAAGAGGCCTGAACTCTTTTGCTGTTGGGGCTCTAGTAAACCATAGAGGAAGCTCTATAGAGTTTATTCCAGGCCATAAACTATTGGACAGAGGGTTTATATTTCATAAGGAACAGATTATTATTATTATTATTATTATTATTATTATTATTATTATTACTATTATAGAATTAATATTACTGCTTACTTTAAATTTCTTGAATGGGAAAAATAAAAAACGAAGAAACCATGATTCTTAAAACTGAAAGTGAAAACCTCACTCCACTAAACTATCTGTGGTAGCATCAAGTAGAACAGTGACCCATCCAGCAGGTCCAGTTATTCAGGGTCCCGAAGAGGGGCTACCTGAGGGTAAAGGGGAGGAGAGAAGAAGGAGACAAAGCAAGGTTCTATTGTCAAGGTCTCGTTTATTGAGAGGAATGTACAGCATTTAAAGCTCTGAAGCAGGAATTGAAGCAGGAACTGAAGCTTAGGGCGGGGGAGTACTGGGAAGTGCCCAAGGACATAAGGTAAATCATTAAACTGCAAGATATTCTCCTTAGACACTGAGGCAACAGTCTTCCGGGGACAAGTTCTTTGAAAAGGTCAAGCCCTTCTCAGGAATCTGCTCAGGGCAGGGCTCTCTTTAGCTTTGCTTAGTTCGGACGTCCGGTCCCCAACAGAACAGTTTCTGAGGCATATCCAAGAGTTCCTATGCTGCGCTGAGCCTTAATTTAGGAAAAGACAAGCCCTGGATCCTGAAATGTTGTTATGCAAAAAAATAAGTAGCAAATGCTGCTCTTAGAAGAACAAAGAAGATGAGTCGAGTCAGTGAGGATTTAATCAAGACCAGCACTTTAGTCCAGGAATCTTAAACATGCCTTTGCCTTTGATGTCATCTCCTTCAAAGTCTTTTCAGATTTCCATATTATTCTATTCTCAAACTTTAAAGTAATGTTCATTTTCCAAGCCCAGATCACAGACATCGCTGTTAGGAGACCTACTGTGTTTAATAGTTTTATATCTACTTGATACAACCAAAAGTCATCTGAGAGGGGGAAAGATCAATTAAGAAAATGCCATCATCCTGTAAGGCATTTTCTTAATTAGTGACACATGGGAGAGGGTCTGGCTCATTGTGGATGGTGTTACCACAGGGCTGGTGGTCCTGAGTTCTATAAAAAAGCTGACCGAGCAAGCCATAAAGAAACAACCAGTAAGCAGCACCTCTCCATGGTCTCTACATCGGCTCCTGCCTCTAGGTTCCTGCCCTACTTGATTTCTTGTCCTGGCTTCCTTCAATGATGAAGTGATATGAAGTTAAGTTTAATAAAGCCTGTCCTCCCCAACTTGCTTTTTGGTCGTGGTGTTTCATCACAGCAATAGAAACTCTAAGATTGCCTACATAGATGGAACTGATATTGGTCTCATGGGATATCCTAAGCAAAGGGTCTATTGGTTCTCACTGGCTATTTCGCTTTAGAGTTATTCATGACTGCATGTAAAAGCAGGACCCAAGCCTTTCTTATGCGCTCAGCCTATGTGGTGGGGCTTATCTAAAATGAGCTGAAGGCAGTTGGTGCTTAAAGTGAATTGAATCCAATGAAAAGCTTTCCAGGGGTTGGGGATTTAGTTCAGTGGTAGAGCGCTTGCCTAGGAAGTGCAAGGCCCTGGGTTCGGTCCCCAGCTCCGGAAAAAAAAAGAACCAAAAAAAAAAAAGAAAAGCTTTCCAGGTTAAGCTCCGTTCTTAGCACTGGGATAGGCCTGGCCCCGACACAGAACACTCAACAAGGTTCCCCTATCAGAGCTTGGCAGCTCCCAGAAAAAATAGGCTTTCATTGTTCATTCAGACTTGTGTTTTGTCATGTGAGCAAATGGCCCTTGTAAAACTGTTTCCTTGTCCTTTTTAATCTCACCACTCGAAAATTATCTTCATTGTATGGATGTATGAGCAATGTATAATAAGACATGTATATAGTCTGCAATAATGAGATATACTATTTCTGTGTCCTTAAGCATCCAAGAACTGTTCTCATTAACACATAATTAGACATATTTGTGGGCTACATTTCAATATTTTAATACATGAATACAGTATGTACTCATTAAATTAGGATAATTAACATTTCTATCTCATTACTTTGTGTTTCGAGCATTGAAGCACCTCTTTTAATTTTTCATAAAATATGTTAGTTTGAACCGTACACACTGATGTTCCATAGAATATTAGAACTTTTCATTTTTCTCTAATGAGGTTTTAGTTCCAACCTGTCCAACCTCCCTCTCTCTCAACCTTTCCGAGCCTCTAGTAATCACCATTATGTTCTCTTACAGACTTTAAAAACACCCACAATATCAGAGAGACTATGTTACATTTGTCTTTCTGTATCTGACACATCACTTAACATTGTCCCCCTTTGATTGTGCTGTAAATTACAGCATTTTATGTTGGAGGCTGAATAATAGACATATATTTATCACATTTTTCTTTGTACAACTGATGTGAGTCAAGGTTGAATTCTATAACTTATATTTTTGCCAGGCTTTGACCTCCCAGCTCAGGTGTGGCTGATGCAAGGCTGACAAGCAACACCTGGAATGGAGGGGTCAACACGTGTTGTCTCACTGTGCCAGGTTTACTGAACTAGAAGCAGTTGTCCAGATTGCATGTTGAGAGGGCCTGTGGGGTGGGCAGAAATGTGGCTAACCCTGCTTGCTGAGACACAACAAGGAGCTGTGTAAATGAGGCAGGTGGCAGTGTGGTGGCCACACTGTTCCCATCTTTCAGAACCGAAGCACTGTACCTGGTCAATTTTGTCCCTGTTTACACAAGATGGATATTTCTTTTTCAAAGTAGATTCTCAGACGATGCAAACTAATTATGTTAGGACATTTAAAATAGTAAAGAACATAACAAAGAAGAAAGTCTTTAGATATTTTGGAGAGATTAATTTCCCTGTGAAACCTCCTCTACTGTATCACTGAGGACCCAAGCTCCTTTGCTGTGGTTTAACAAGATGGGCGGCCAGGCAGTGACTAGGACCCACCATTCACTCAGATCAAAAAACTTAGTGTGGTGCTTGCCCCAGGCCTTAGTTTCAAATTCCTTATTTCCTCTAAGACAAGGATTGAAATAGAATTAATATTTTTCGTCATTAATTCAGCATCAATCACTGAGTGAGTATGAATTGACCATTTACAATGTATTAGGAAGGTTGCTAAGCAACACAGAGACAACATTGAATCAAGAGCGAAAAACAACCACCATGGAACTGAAGTCTTGGCACAGAAAGCAGTATTAACCAGGATTGTTCTGACAAACATATGCTGCTCTATCCGGTGTAGGAGATGCTCCAAAGGGGGTCATGACAGAAGGTTGCCCTGGTGCGACCGCTGTTCACTTTTACAGTGACACAAATGTATACACGTATACAAGTAGGAGGAAGAGAGTAGAATTTGAGGGCAAGAACCTGAAATGCCATTTTTTCCATTACCTCCTGACCCAATATTCTTTGCAAAGACCTTGGAACTTATCTAAATCCCTACTTCAGATAGGTTTAAAAAAATGCTTCTAAAACATCTCTGAGTTACCATAAAACTGCTAGAAAGCTCTGAGAATGTAATTACGAGGTTTGGAGTTCTCTGTGTCTTCATACCAAGCAAATCATAGGTGCTGAGGGATCCTCCCCGCCCCTGTAGCAGTCGGAAAGTTACCCCTTAGATTGTGCAGTCTCAGAGTCTCCCTAGAGGCTCCAGGAAAGTTGTCACTTGATCTGAATGAGATCTCATGCTCCCCAAAGAGTGCAAGTTTTCCCGTATATATTTCAAACTTAGAAACCATCAAGGACTATCACATAAGACATTTCCTCTTTATGCCTTTGAGGCCAATCAGAGTGTTCTGGAAAGGTCCCTCTGGAGTCTTTGGAATGATGATCATGCTGGCCAAGGATGAGAATTTGTCAGATGGTTGTCATAGTGTAAAAAGAAAGCAAATGTCGGCCACTCCCAATGAATGAGATTATCTGAGAGGAAACAATTACTAGAGGATATTTGTGACTTGTGGGAAATGCATTTTTGTGATTATTAAGCTATAAAAGGAAGGATACACATATATATTACTTGTAGATTTACATATGTACTGCCCTGACTGCTTGGTGGGAGGAACTGTGAGGTGTGGGGGAAGGGTGCTTGATTTGGGTAAGACTGTCAGGACCAAGTCAGGTGACTAGAGCAAGATAAATACCCCACAGTAGGACAGGCATTCCAGTTTGCATGGTTCCGTTACAAGCCCAAGATCCAAGGGTGCTGATAACACTTGAGAGACCCATACTAGAGCATGACTCTGAAATTAGGAAATTGCCCAAATTGTCATTCCTTTTCATCCCTCAAATCTAGCAAATGTACCAACTCAACTACTTGGGGTTTTTTTTCTAATTTTGTTCTCCAGAAGATAAAGAACTATACTCAAAATTGACAACATTGCCTTTTTCTTCTTAGTAGTTATGGTGATGATTTTAGAAAAAAAATTCTTGGGTTTGAGATGAACTCTGCAGGCTAGTTTTATGTCAACTGGACATCTTGAAAGAGGAAACCTTAACTGAGAAAGCTCTTACCTGTGGGCAAGCCTGTGGTATATTTTCTTGATTGATGATTGATCTGCGGGGGCCCAGCTCATTGTGCACGGTGCTACTTCTGAGATGGTGTCCTAAGTGCCATAAGAAGTCAGAATGGGCAATTGATGAGGAAAAAGCCAGGAGGCAAAACTCCTTTTGTCCTCTGCACCAGTTCCTGCCTCCAGAATCCTGCGGTGACTTTCCTGGGTGATGAACTAGAGTCTGTAAGATGAAATGAACCCTCTCCTCCCCAAGTTGCTTTATGTCACGATTTTATCCCAGCAATAGAAGTCCTAAATAAGACAAACCCAAAACATCATTGTTTGTGATTGTTAAGGTGAATTGAACGGCTTTCTCTTCACTTCTTTCAAACATCTGGCCTATTTCAAGCAGATACAATTTCCAGGGGCAACGTCACTCTGTTCCATTAGTCTCAAGGCTGGATACTGGACACTAGCTTTTATCTAGGTTTATTTAGGTGATCTAAAAACTGGTTTCCATCTATAGTTTTATTCTTTTACATATGACTTTTAGTCTTTTCTATCCCCATTCCCCTCTTACCTCTTACGTCTCAGTGATCTCCATTTATTTTCTTACCTTATTCGTGTGTGTGACTCACTGGGGTTCGTTAGAGCTTCTTGTCAGAGCATGGCAAGGAGGTTGTTTATTGGAATGAGGGTGACATACCAGTGGCTACAACACTGAAGAAAAGGACATCCTTCTTCCAACAATACTAACTCTCACGAGTCCCTCCAGGGGTGTGGGTTCTTAATGGGCCCCTTCTCTATCCATAATGTAATGTTGGTTGAACCAATCTTGAGAAGGTCTTACAGAAAACCACAATTGGTGATACTTAATTCCCGGTGGCCTCATCCCTCCTTTTGGAACCAGTGTATCTGATCCATGTTCCATTGGTTTCCTATCAGCCACTTAACTGGCTCCACAAGTGTCACTCAAACAACCCAGGTTTGGTGTTCTATAGTTCTGCAAGTCAGTAATTTGAAGTGGGTCTCTGCATACCAAAATAAAAACACTGCTCTGGGAGGCTTCTGGAGATAATCATGGCCTTTCTCAGCATTCGGAGGCCATTTCATCCCATGGCCGATGACCCAGTCTTCCTCCTACAAAGCCAGTGACACTGGACTGGCTTTTCCCAGTCTAGCTTTTGTTTTGGTGTCTCTGTTCCTTTGACCTCCTCCACGTACAGTCATCCAGAGCATGGACCTCTTTAATACCCATGAGAGGAGGGACAATACTTTCCTACACACATATTGTCTGCATTTTCGTTGTCTCTTAATTATGGTGCATTTGACTATATAACGATTGGTGCAGCTTTTTGTCGCGCCGTTGAACGCTTCTGACCACTGTTATGAACAGAATCTTATTTTCCCACACAGATCATTTGCATCGAATAAATCATAGCTAAAGCTCAAAATGTGTCGTAAAAGAAAAGGCATGGACTTTTAAGACTAGGTAATTTGGAATAATGATCGTAATGGCGAGTCTTACAAAAAAGGCATGACTGTGTTCTGTACAGGAAGTATGTCTTGTATTTTCACATACTTAAAATCATAAAGCATGCAAAATACAGTTCTGCTGTATCATTGCAATGGGAGTGAGCACGTCAAAGCTTCCAAAAGCTTAGTGGTATTATTATTTGTCCTGTGCCTAGCCATTGTTCTTTTTTTTTTTTAAAGAATCATCATTTGGCTTAAGAGATGTATTTTTCAAAAACGATCTGAATGTCCCAGCTTCCCATCTTCCATGAAGTACAAGAGTAATGACTGAAGGAAGGGGTGGAAGACTTAGAGCAACGTCAGGACAGTCCACTCTGGCAGGGTGGAAGCTGCCAGCTCTACTCTTCCCACAGGACTCAGGCTTGCTCTTGAACAACTGGGCTGTGCATGCAGTAACCCCCCCCACCAAGTGTTCTATTAAAGCTGGAAAAGATGTTTCTTACCCGTTTTTTAAGGTACCCAATCTATCATTGCTCTATAATATGGATTTAGAGCCTGTTCCTCAAACCCATCGCTTTACACAAGTAAAATACAATGATAAAAACGAAAAAGAAATATATTTCATATTTTCTTCTCTTGCCTTTCTCACTGTCTGAGTTACTTTCCTTGTCCCCTTCTCTGTTGTCCAGAGTAATTTCTTCCTTCTCATCTATTGTGACCCCCCCTCTCCTTCTGGCTTAGACTCAGTCACTTTGTGTGGGGAGCTCTAGTAAATGATGCAATTGGAAATGTGACTGTGTGTGTGTGTGTGTGTGTGTGTGTGTGTGTGTGTGTGTGTGTGTAATGAAACTTGAAATTTTAAATATTTTTAAGTAAAATATAATTGCATCACTTTCCCCCTTCCCTTTCACCCCCAAGTCCTTCTCAAGCTCTTCCCTCCCACTCCTTCCGAGTACCCTCAAATCAGTACTTTCTTTTTCTTTTTTAAATTTTATTTATTTATTCTCTTTGCATCACAGCATCAGCCCCGTCTCCTCCCAGTTCCCCCTCTTGCAGATCCTCCCCTTGTTTCTTCCTTCCCATCTATTCTGGGAAGGCAGAGCCCCTCTCTTGGTATCACCCCACTCCTTCAAACACCCCCCCTACTTCCTCCTCACCCCCCAACATCGTCCCCACCCCCACATCAAGTCACTGTAGGACTAAGCACATCCTCTCCCACTGAGACCAGACAAGTTGGTTCAGTTAGGGAACAGGATCAACAGTCAGGCAGATAGCCTCTTTATTTTATATGTGTGTGTGTGTGTGTGTGTGTGTGTGTGTGTGTGTGTGTGTGTATGTGTATATGTATGTGTATAAATTCATATGTGTATATGTGTATATGTATGTGTATAAATTCATATGTGTATATGTATATATGTGTACATGTATATGTATATAAATGTGTACAATTTGCTGAGTCTGTTTTTATCGTTTGTGTGCATATAGCCTCAAGATTGACCACTTTGTATTAGATAATAAATCAGGAGCTCATCTGGAGAGACGCTGACTCTCCCTCTCAGCAGTCATTAGTTGCCTATGGCTCTTTGTTTTTGGGTGGGACCCCATGATATTCTCTCCCTTCTATGTTAGCATTATCTATTGATATTATTCCATTCTTGTTTATACACCCAATTCCATGAGAGACTACTCTATGGCAGACATCCTGGCGTGCTGACTCTTAAAATAATCCTTTGCCCTCTTCCGTGATGTTTCCTGAGCTACAGATACAGGGACTGTAGTATAGACCTATGCAATGGGGCTGAACTGCCCCTGACCTATTCATTTCTGCTTTGTGTCCAGTTGTGATTTCTGGGATGGTCTCCATTTGCTACTAATGGAAGCTTCTTTGCTGAGGGATGCAGCATATTTGCTGTGTAGAATTATGACCAGTTTTCTTAGACGATGGAATGGTGATTAGATGTGGGACGACCATCGTCAGGTGCACATGTTGATATATGTTAAGTTAAATTGCCGTAAAATCTGCAGATAACCTTCAAATGGGTCAGCATAGTTGTATACGTCAAAGGTGCTAAGTTATTTGTTGAATCTAAGTGTGTATGAGTGTGTGTTATACTAAGTGGATGATATTTGCTCTTGAAATTTTTCAAAATAATATAATGGAGAAAGAGGGGGAAATCATCCTTGTGCACTCTTTCGACCTCTCTCCCCTTTAGAGTTTTGTATGTGGCACCTGCCATGCTTGCAAAGGTGTAACCACTGTGCAGTGGGCTAGCTCTGTGGTACTTGTTCATAATCCAAAGGGTCCAGCTGTAACTGTTCATAGGCTGGCCTCCTTGGATGCTGACAGAACAGTAAGAATAGCATGAAAGCTAAACCCTGCTGAATACTAATCAATGTGAGAATCAGGGGAAAAAAATCACTAAGTTTCAGGTAGCATGAGACTTTCCACTCTGAGTGCCATCAGTATTTATTTTCTCCAATTCCGAAGCTCATTTCCTGGATCCCAGGTAGTCTGGTAAAGAAAATAGATTCTTTGTTGTTGTCGTTGTTGTTAGCGGATGAAGTTAGTCCTTCTGATTAAATCAAATAGTTGTCATACCAATTCTTCCCTAAAGAATAAAGCAGTTTCCACTCTTTAATTTCTCTGAAGTTGATGGCGTCGGTATGCTAGACTCCCTGTCTCCAAATCTGGTGCTCTTTTGAAAGAATTATTGACAAGCTGTAGTATGGTGTGTAGAGAAAAACAAGGCTGCTGAAGCATCAACACAATAGCTCGGTGACAAGTTGTCAAAGGGAATGGAAGCATTGAGACAGGAGAGAACACTCTGAGGCACACGTGTGTGTCAGTTGGTGTTACATCCCAAAGGATGGGCCCATTGTGGCATCATTCCAGGCAGAAGGACTAAGATGGTGACTTAAAGGGTGTGGGTCTTCATTAGACATGCACTCCTGGGCCTGGATGAGTGGGAGTGAGGAGCTAGGTGCTGAACAGCTGACAAGTGGAGCCTCCGAAACGCTAGTCATGCTAAGTCTCTCTGACTTCATCGGAGGTAGGCATTGTTTCTGAATCCATGCTGGGTATCAGCTATTGCCACAGGTGTTTCCTTTCAATGTGCCACTCACTCTTAACAGCTGCAGCAAATCTACATTTCACCCTTTGACCTGGTGTGACCACAAACAAAGGATGTTGGGCTGACAGTGTGGCTCAGTGGTGGAGCTCTTGCCTAGCACATGTGAGGATGCATTGCATCCTCAGCCCTGGAGGAGTGGTGTTAGGAGGGGAGAGAACAGCTGATGTATAGCAAAACATAAGTCTTTGAATGTCTTCAACATTGGACATTTTGCTGTAGTGACCTAGAATGTACATCCTTGTATACTGGGGTTTGAGTGTGAAAACTACTTTTGGCTGCGGATTGTGGGTTATAGCCAGTGTCCTAGCCTCAAGGACACATAACCTTTCCAGACTTCTCTTTGTGTGACTTTACTTGTGTGATCTGTTCACTCTTCTAGGGTATAAAACATTACCTGTAGTATAGAAGCACTGAATAAAATACATTCACTCTATTTTCTTCTGTCACTCTCTCCATGTGTGCACTATGACCTGCCTGTCCCTGTCTTGTAAAGGCTCTTCTGACCACACCGATCAATGCTGACAATCCAGAGAAGTTTCTCTAAGATCTTTTTTTAACCATACCAGCAAACTACTGCAATATAAAGCAACATTTGCAGGTTCAGGAGAGTAGGATGTTCTGCCTCTGAGGACTATATTTATCATAAACATCATGCTTGCTTTGCAAATTCTGTACAGTTTGTAAACTTACCTAACTGTGGGTGGCATCATTCTCTAGGCAGAGGAAGCGTAAACTGTGCCAAAGTGAATCTCAACCACCCATGCAGGAATTCATTGCTCTTTGCTTTGAGCATAGATTAAACATGGTTATGGTATGAATCTAAACTATGCTCCGTAGATTTATTTTGTAACACGTGTTTCCTATTGGGAGGCTGTAAAACCTTTAACGTGCAGGGCCTTTTAGGGTTATGAACTTGCCCTTGGTTCCTGTCCCACGATCTACTTCCTAGTCTGCCGTGATGTGAACAGCCTGTGCCACGTGATCCCATCACCATGAACTGAGCCAATCTACAGTGTCCTCCCTGCCATGACTAACTGAATTCCTTTGAGGTGGTGGGCTAGGATAAATCATTCCTCCACTCAAAAGTCACTAGTCACTAGATCTACACTAATGTAAGTCCTTGCATTCTCTTTTCCAACAACCCTTTGCTCTCCATTTGTTCTTTATTCTCCACAATGGCTAGCTTTGTCTCAACTTTATTTCGTCCAACTCCATGAGAGGTCGGCTCCTTCTTCCCAGCCTCATGGCAGTGTCCTAGATATTATGGTTAGCGTTAATGAATATCCACACATCTCCAATCACCATGGAAGAGAATCTCAATGAGAGAATATCTATATCAGGTTGGTGTTTGATCATGTCTACGGGGGATAGTCTTGGTTAGTTAATTGAGGGGTGTAACTTTACCACTGGAGAATGGGTACAACCATTCTCTAGTCAGGAGAACCCTGAACTTCCTTAGGGTGGATCCCAAACATTCACGCCTTAATTCACTGCCCTCCTTTCTTCACCATGGATGCACTGTGACTAGTGGCTTCAAGTTCCTGCCATGTGGATTTATCCTTAGTGATGGTTTGTAACATGGAATTGTGAGCCAAGTGAACCCTTTCTTTCTTGTGCTGCCTTAACTGAGGTGTCATATCAAGGAATGGAAAGCAAAATGAAGGCACCGGGCGATTGTGCTGTGTAAGATCAAGGAAAGGATTTTACCTTCTCAATGGGAGAAAGACGTTCTTGTTGCATACTGATTCAGCTACTGTTCTGTTTTCTCCCCCATTGTATTCTTGACATAAGACCCAGTATTGTTAGCTACACAAAGATATCAAGAAAGCAATATGTATCTCACTGAAGATTCCATGGTGAACAAATAAAGGAGTTTACAGTACACATCTTCAACCAGCCCCAAATGGAAAGATCCCCACCTGCCCCCTTCAGGGCTCTCATTTCACCCTCAGTGAGTGTGGCTTCTTCCTTCTGCCCTTTCTCTTGTGCTTCTTTATCCCCAGGCGTCCCTTTGACTACACCTAGGTGAATTCGGAGCACTTTAAGACCTTCTCAGCTGCTATCCCCTTACCTCCAGCACTTCAATCTTGTCTTCTGGCGCTCATGAAATATTGAACCATGTAGGAAGATTTAATTTGTGCTTGGTAAAAAAAAATAGCATAATGACTCAAATCTATTCTCTCCATAGCACTATGGAGGATGACCTTTAATTATGTTGAACTTGTTCTTCTACAGCTGTGACAGGAGTGGGCTGTGGAAAGGGGAAACTGAGTGGGATTTTTCTCTAAAGAAGCAGCCCCTTAAAAGGAAAGATTTTCCTTTTGGTTTCTGTACCTATCGTATGGGCATAAATATTTAACAGGGCACTAATGTAACATCATGGAATAATATTGTACCTCAGACATCCTCTTCATTAATGTCACTCTTCGCTTCTGTGATAGTGACATGAGTGTGCTATCAGATCCCCTCAGGGTTAGCTTATGCCCATCTACCCGTCACTAAGCCATCAAAGGGAATCCTCTGTCCAGGTCATCCTTCAACCTCCTGGAGTGCCGTGTTCCCAGGACTCCAGTGTTCCCAGGGAGCAAGACAATTAATTGCCCCGTGGTAGCAGCAGCTGCTTTTCATGGTTACTGTGGTTTTCATTGCAAGGGTGGGAGCCTTCGAAATCAGGGTGGGCGAAGACAGGCCAGAGCTATTTTCTTCATATCCCAGCAAGGACTTTGTGTTCTCATAGCAAGGGCGGCTTCTAATTTGAAAACTATAGCCTGCTGTGTCACAAAGCTGAAATCACCTTAATGGCTCTCTGTTCCCCACAGGAGAGAGAGCGAGGTTTTACCTGGGTAGTTTTCTTCTATTGTTCTCTCTAATAACCAGTTTCTCTGGCTTCCAGTGTGCTAGCAAGTTCTTCCCTTCCTTTTTTTTTATTGGAATCTTCATTTTTCTGGGGAGATATGGTAAATGGGTGCAGGGGTTACTAGTTGAGATGGTTTAAAAATAAAATTATACACAGAGAAACTCTTAGAAGAAGAAACCATTGTGATGGATTCATTATTGGAGAAAAGGGTATATCTGGGCGACTGTAAGTCTCTGACATCATCTATTGTTCAGAACTAGAAAGATAGTTTCGTATGGCGGAGCTGCCCGGGAAGATCCTGCCTCCCCAGGACAGTGTTGAGAGCAGGTCTACTGAGTTCTAGAAATGAAGTTTGCAATGCAAAGAACAAAACAAAACAAAATTTTGAAACAAATTTAGGGATAATTTTAGAGGGTCACTTCAGCTTTTGTATGCAGAGTTCTCTCAAATTTTTTTCTTTTTCTTTATGTGAAATGATTCCTTAGTCAGCTAGATCTATTTACTGGGTTGTTTCCCAACCTTCAAGGAACACCTTTGCACTGTCTTGACCCAAAAGATACTGTGATTATGCTTTCCAGTCTTACATCTGTGGAGTATTCTTTACAACTTGTGTTTAACTATTGCCATAATTGGAATTTTCTGTAGTTGAGGCCTACTAACGCTTTAATTGAGCTATTATTATGGTATTTGTCAATTTTATGTTACTTCGACAGAATGGGTAACACAAACAACTTTATGGAGGGAAATACACACACACACACAATACACCCATACTCACACACTCACATATACATACACACACAATCACATTCAAACACACTCACAGAGGCACACAAAGACACACAGACACACACAAACACACACACACACACACACACACACACACACTTCTAGTTTTGTTTCTATTGTTTTGATAAATACCGTGACCAAAAACAACTAAGGATAGAAATAGGTTTGTTTAGTTTTTGTAATTCAAGGCAGAAACCTGGAGGCAGGAACTAAAGCAGAATTCATGGAGAATCCTGTTACTGCCAAGCTCTCTTTCTTATACAAGTCAGGCCCATCTGCCTAGGGAATTGTACTGCTCCCAGTGGCTTGGGCTGTCTTCTCAATTAAAAATCAAGATAATGCCCTCATAGATATAAATGTCACTTGTCACTTTTATTTTGTTGGATGAGGTGATGAGATGACAACTGTGCCCAAGGTGTGCAAACACACAGCTTGGACTGAGCCCAGAACACTCCTTCTCTTTTCTTACTATACCTAGGCACAGGCCTGGAAACTTGTAGCCTCATACAATCTAATCATCCAAGCTGACTGATTCAATCCAGCTTTTCGTGGCTCTTGACTGAATTGCTCTGCCTCAGCACATACTAACTTGAGCAATCTGTTCGTATCTATGGCTCTTTCTCATTCTCTGGCTTGTTTTCTTTTTTACCTGGCTCTTTAAAACTGTTCCAATAAAGCAACTATGCACACACACACATACACCCCACATCATATCATACCACCACTTTTTTTCTCTCTCCCTGTTCTTAAGTAATCCCTCTTCTGCTGTTCTTGTATGAATTGGACATATCCTATCTCTGCCTCATTCAGTCAAATTTTTCTGATTCATCATTTTGTCTACTCCTCAATTAGATGTCACTTTCAAACATGGCTGCCTCCTTCTACCAACTTAACCTTACCTTCATTGTAGTAAGGTGTGTACTAAGGCAATCTCTTAGTACTGTAACCAACCAGATCATACTGTAACCCAGGACATGACTGCATTCTGACCAGATCATATCTTTGGATGTGATCTCTTGCCAGAACAGCCATGTTGCTGTATTAAAATTCCTCTATAGGTAGACTAGTCCACAGACAATGTGATGGAGACAGTTCTTCAGCTGAGATTCCCTCTTCCCAGGTGTGTGAGGTTGATAATCAAAGTTAACCACATGAGTTTGTGCTGGTTACACGAACATGCTGGGAAATTGCACAGAGGCTATCCTTATAAAGACAGAACAGCAAGCACCAAGGGTGAGGATAACCTTCAAAGATCTACCTCCAGGGATTTATTTCTACCTCCCAAAGTTCCAGACCAGACCACACAAAGGATGCCTGTAGCTGGGAAACAGGTATTCAAGAACAAGTTAAGGGCAGCTTTTAGATCCAAAGCACAGCAAACTGTACATATGCACATCCTTGGTTTTATACCAGATGGAATTATAGGAGATTAAAAAACCCCAAGGGCATGTTCTGGGACAGGCTCATAGGCATACGCATTTAAAATATTTTTCAATATTTTATTTATTTCATCGACATGTATTCTACTTGCATGTGTGTATCTACCACGTGTGTCCCCAGTGCCCATGGAAACCAAAGCAGGAACTTGAATCCCTTTGAACTTGAGCTACACATGTGAGCCACCACATAGACACTGGGGATGGAATCTGGACCCTCTGTAGGATCAGCAAGTGTTCTTAAACCCTGAATAGTCTCTGCAGCCCCACTCACACAATTAGAAAACATTCCGTAAGAGTTGTTTGCATGCTAAAATGGAAGAAGCTCACCTTCTGTCATCTGCTTCTGTTTGGAGCCTGCTCTCTTGAGGACTCACTTCAGTGACTGAATGGGTGTTAAGATCCACAGCTTTTTTTTCTCTCTCTCTTATGAAAGAACAACAGTGATTCTTCAGGAAGAGTTCTCAAGAATCATGATGGGACAAATGGATTTAGTTTCATGTATTACCAAGCAAGAAACAAAGATAATTAAGAGGTAGCTTTTCTTCCTTTATATGAGCAGGATATTTATTTTTCTAGAACCAAAAACTGGCTTCAAAAATAAACATCCATGTCGAACACATTCCAGGACGAGGAAATGAATGACTTCGTCACAGAGGAGGTGCCACTGTGGTAAGAACGTCTGCAGAGAGACATTAGCTAGAGGACAGGGATTGTTTGGAATAACTCACATGCATTACTTCAGTCCTTCCCCAGTGTAACTCCTCAGCAGAAAGCCACTATCACACCACGAAGTCACAGATGAGGTCACTGAGACTCAGAGGACCAGATTACTTGTAAAAAGACCTATTACTTGTTCCTGCTGGAATTGAATGGTGAACTCAGACCTGCTTGTTCCCAAAGTCTGGCTCTTTGACTGGAAAAAGAAACCCAAAGTGATACAGAATGTATTTCTACTAGGAACAAAAGAAGGCCATGACTTGGTAGACCTGGAAACTTGGAAACTAACTGAAGATGTCAATCTTGGGAACTTGGCTTGCTTGGTCCTGGGACATGCCTTAAATTCCCCTCTAGCCTGTGCCCAAGGTTAATTAGAGAGATGCTCCTACTTCAGGACTCTAAAGCAAGGAATAAGAGGCTTGCATTAATTCTGTTCCTCTGAGACTTTTGCAGTTATTCCATTGTGTGTCCATCAGCACAAATTGCCTACCAGTCAGCATGGTGTCTTCTAGCCCCTGCCTTGTCTTAGATGTTTGGGAAGGGCTTTCCGTGGAGGACAAAGATCAGAAAAAAAAGCCATTTCCAGATCTGTGGAGAGAATTAGATTCCGTAATGTGAATCTAGGTTGTAGGATATAAGGTCCATTACGATGCCTCCGTCATATTTCCCCAAGGTCTGAATCTGAACTGTGATTTGAAAGTAAGTGTAGACTGAGAATTAATTTATTAGTGTTAGAGAGCAGGATAACAGAGTCCTTTGGGGGATGTTATTGATTACAAAGTGGAACAGGGAACTTCTTGGCTGATTGGTAACTTTCTTTTCCTCCAGGTGAGGGTTCCCTGTATGAAACATACATAGGACATTTCCAGCTATGGTTTGTGCATACTTTTACATGCTTGTAAGGCTATACAAATATTTAAACCCCATTTAAAATTACCTTGAAAGGGTAGTGGTGTTTGGAAGCGTTCATAGATATTTCTAAGTTAGTCAAAACAGGTAGGTGAGTTTATTTCCAAAAGTGAGTTAGCAGTGTCCTGAGCTTGGCAGATATGGAAGGAAGAAGAAAAGATTGCAGAGGATGTGGAAGGGAGAATGAATCTGCTGTATGCTTCAACCTGAGCCTCATTCTGTGTGAGTTTCTCTAACTAGTGAGAGCCTTCTGCCAATTCTTCCCTCCAATCTTCTTGAAAGGTAAGAGAAGGGAGTGGGCTGAAGGGAAGACTGGGATGAAGGTGGTTTTGTTTAATTCCAAGTGAGAGCTGAAAATGGAAAGATGATTTTCCAGTATAGCTTGCTTCAGGCTAAGTGTGCTGTCAGCTCTCCCATGGGAAGCAAACTGTGTGTGATTTCGTCCATCCTGATCTGGCTTTTACTAAGAAGAGCTCAATGCACAGACCACTGGGCCACTGCCACCTGGCACCGTATGTGCACAAATCTGTGTTTATGCTTTGGAAAAGAAAGGTACATAGCTTAATCTGAAAACACACCTACACTCTTCCTCATATCACTTTCATGCTGTTTTCTCTCCTGTGTATTCCCTTCCCCGTGATCCCAGGGGCTCTTGCAGCAAGCTGCCCTACCTGTGCTCTCATAGGTTCTTTCCTTGCCCTCCACTATTGCTCTCTGGCGTCTCCTTCCAGCTTCTGTGAACTATTGAGATAGATTTCTATGTGCGTGCTTATAGGGATGACCCTGTGGAGGAGCGCAGCTGTAAGGAAGCTTTTAGGAAAACCTGTGACTTTCAGGCCCCTCTGTCCATCTTGCTCACGAAATATGCAGGCTCTCCAGTGGAGTTCTTCTTGTTTCTTCTCCACCAGTTGAGCCCAAAATCTGAATCTGAAGAGTCCCCGATTAGCCCTTCTTGGTGATTTTGTAATCGTTTCCTTGAGGGACATTAATATTTAGGTTGATAACTGCACAAATGACCACAGGGCCCAGGCTCTCTGAGGAGCCCTGGCCTTTTGCTTGGTTTCTATGGCACAAATGAGCCTCATTAACAGCAGGCAGGCTTTCCTCTCTCTTGTTGGTCTCTGACTTACAGCAGAAATAGAACCAAATCTCCGTAATGCATGGAGTGTGTTTCCACTATTTTATTACAATTACTTGGTTCTGTTCTCTGGGTCTCATCAGTCCTTTCTGTCAGAGAAGTTCTTCTCAAACAAAGCTGCAGAGAAAAAAGTGCCACATCCCCTAGGAAATGTCAGAGTAAAAACAAATCTGAGGTTAAAAGTAAAATACCTTGTAGGCTACTTCCACACGCCTCCTCTTGCTAGATTCTCCAATGGCCTATTAAGTAGTCAACATTGCTGCCTCTTGCTGGCGAGGAAGGGCAATGTGGCTCAAGGGTGTGAACAACCTGTTGAAGGTCACATAGCTATTTTTCACAAGTCAGAGTAAAAACTCTTTATCTTTCTTTTATTCTTGTATTAAGATATTCTGCAGTTAGTAATCAAATTAAGAAGCCCAAATGGCAATGTTAAGGTACAGCTACATTACTGTCTACACCGATAGGTGGCAGAAGACAAATAGGTACAGTCTTAGGGTTTCATGGCCAAGGCAACTCTTTTTTATATTTGTTTGTTTGTTTGTTTATACACTCCAGATTTTATTCCCCTCCTCGTCCATCCCCCAAGGGTTCCGCATCCCATACCTCCCCCACCCTGCACTCTCCCCCCAACCCCCTGTCTCCATAAGGATGTCCCCACCCCACCTACCCCACCAGACCTTTAAACTTCCTGGGGCCTCCAGTCTCTTGAGGATTAGGTGCATCTTCTCTGACTGAACCCAGACCTGGGAGTCCTCTGCTATATATGGGTTGGAGGCCTCATCTCAGCTAGTGTATGCTACCTGATTGGTGATCCAGTGTCCAAGAGATCTCAGAGGTCCAGGTTAACTGAGACTGCTGGTCCTGCTACAGGGTTGTGCTCCTCCTTAGCTTCCTCCAGCTTTTCCCTAATTCAACCAGAGGGGTCAGCAGCTTCTGTTTGTTGTTTGGGTGCACATATCTGCATCTGACTCTTTCAGCTGCTTGTTGGGTCTTTCGGAGATCAGTCATAGTAGGTCCCTTTTTGTGAATGCCGCATAGCTTCAGTAATGGTGTCAAGGTCTTGGGGCCTCCCCTAGAACTGGAACCCACTTTGGGCCTGTTGCTGGACTTTCTTCTCCTCAGACTCTTTTCCATTTCCTTCCCTGCGTTTCTTTCAGGCAGGAAGAATTATGGCTCAGAGCTTAGCAACCCCATCCCTCACTTGATGCCCTGTCTTTCTGCTGGAGGTGGATTCAATAAGTTCCCTCTCCCCACTCTAGGGACATTCATCTAGGGTCTCCCCTCTTTGAGTCCTGAGAGTCTCTCACTCCCCAGGTCTCTGGTACATTCTAGAGGGTCTTCCTAACCTCCTTCCTCCTGAGGTTGCCTGTTTCCATTCTTTCTGCTGGCCCTCAGGGCTTCAGTCCTTTTCCATACCAGATCATGTTCCCCTCTCCCCAAACCCCATTCCCTTTCCCTCCCCTGTACTTCCTTCCTTCCCCCTTGTGGTTGCTTTCTTTTCCCTCTCAGGTGGAACTGAGTCGTCCTCACTTGGGCCCTTAAGCTTGTTGACCTTTTTGAATTCTGTGGACTGTATCTTGGGTATGCTGTACTTTTTTTTTATATTTTTGGCTAATATCCACTTAATAGTGAGAACATACTGTACATATCCTTTTGGGTCTGAGTTACCTCACTCAGGATTTTCTAGTTTCATCCATTTGCCTGCAAAACTCAGGATGTCCTCGTTCTTAATAGCTGAGTAGTATTCCATTGTGTAAATGAACCACATTTTAAGTATCCATTCTTCTGTCATGGGACATCTGGGTTGTTTTCAGCTTCTGGCTATCACAAATAAGGCTGCTATGAACATAGTGGAACATGTGTCCCAGTGGCATGATGGAACATCTTTGGGGATAGAGTCCCAAGAATGATACTTCTGGATCTTTGGGTAAGTCTATTTCCAATTTTCTGAGGAACCTTCAAATTGATTTCCAGATTGGTCATATCAGTTTGCAATTCCACCAGTAATGGAGGAGTGTTCCTCTTTCTCCACATCCTCACCAACATATGTTGTTACCTGAGGTTTTGATCTTAGCCATTCTGACTGATGTAAGGTGGAATCTCAAGGTAGTTTTGATTTGCATTTTTCTGATCACTAAGGACTCTGAACATTTCTTTAGGTGCTTCTCAATCACCCAAGATTCCTCTTTTGTGAATTGGTTTAGTTCTATATCCCATTTTTTTATTTGTTTTGTTTGGGTGTTTTTTGGTGGTAATCTTCTTGAGTTCATATATATATATATGCCCTCTATCAGATAGCGGGTTGGTGAAGATTTTTTCTTCAATCTGTAGGATGCTGATTTGTCTTATTGACTATGTTCTTTGACCAAGGCAACTCTTATAAAAGAAAACATTTAACTGGGGCTGGCTTAGAGTTTCAGATGTTCAGTCCATTATTATCATGGAGGAAAACATGATAGTATGCAGGCAGATATGGTGCTGGAGGAACCAAGAGTTGATTCAAAGGCAGCCAGCAGAGACTCTCTTCTGAAGGCATCCAGAAGGCATCTTCTCTTCCACATTGGATGAAGCTTGAGCATAGGAGGAAACCTCAAAACCCACCCCGCAGTGAATACTTCCTCTCACAAGGCTATGCCTCCTTCAATAAGGCCACATTTCCTAATAATGCCATTTCTCATGGGCCAAGTATATCCAAACTACCACATTCCCCTTCTCGGTAGCAGCTTTCCTTGACAGGTATCCCATGACTCTGGCATCTCTACATCTTGGGGTCTCCAAGGCACTTTACCTTCACGGCTTCTTGTTCTAATATCTGGGATCCACACATGGTCTTCTGTGCTCCTCCAAAGGGCTTGGGTCACTTCTTGATCTCTGCCCTCTGTAGCACTCTAAGTTCAGGTTGATCCACTCTGGTGCTGCTGCTGTTCCTGGTGATCATTCCATGGTACTGGCATCTCCAATACACTGAGATCTTCCACTGCAACTGGGCTTCACTAATAGCTTCTCCTAGGCTCTCTTTATGGTGTCAAGCCTTAATTTTTTCACATGACCCCTTCAGTCCTCAGCCATCAACTACAACTGAGGCTGAACCTTGACCAATGGCCTTCCATGTCTTCTCACAGAGCCAGGCTGCAGCTGCTCTCCATGACACATACATGCCTTCAAAACCAGTACCACTTGGCTGACTGTTAGGCATCACCTAGTTCATCTACTAGCACAAGGTACAACCTTGGCCACCTCTAGAACACAGCTTCTTCGTGCTCTCGGAAAACATTTTCCAGAAGATTTCACCTTAGTAATGATGCCTTCTTCTCCTTCTTCTTCTTCTTCTTCTTCTTCTTCTTCTTCTTCTTCTTCTTCTTCTTCTTCTTCTTCTTCTTCTTCTTCTTCTTCTTCTTCTTCTTCTTCTTCTTCCTCCTCCTCCTCCTCCTCCTCCTCTTCCTTCTCCTCCTCCTCCTTCTCCTCCTCCTCCTCCTCTTCCTCCTCTTCTTCCTCCTCCTCTCCTTCTCTTCCTCCTTCTTTTTCTTCTTCTTGTTCTAGGTTTCTTTTCTTTTTTACCATACTTAGTATTTTTATTGGATTTTTTATTTACATTTCAAATGTTATCCTCTTTCTAGGTTTCCCCTCCAGAAACCTGCTATCCCATCTCCCCTTCTCCTTCTTCTATAAGGGTGTTCCCCACTCCCTCCCATCTCCCCGCCCTGACATTCCCCTAAACTGGGGCATCGAGCCTTGATAGGACCAAAGTCGTCTTCTCCCAGTGATGCCTGAAAAGGCCATCTTCTGCTACATATGCAACTGTAGCCATAGATCCATCCCAGTGTACTCTTGGGGTGGTAGTTTAGTCCCTGGGACCTCTGGGGGGGTTGGTTGGTTGATATTGTTGTTCTTCATATGGGGTTGCAAACCCTCTCAGCTACTTCAGTTCTTTCTCTAACTCCTCTACTGGGGACTCAGTTCTTAGGTCAATGGTTATCTTTTTTTTTTAAATTTTATTTACTCTTTCTATTAGTATACTGTTGCTGCCTTCAGACACAGCAGAAGAGGGCATCAGATCCCATTACAGATGGTTGGGAGCCACCATGTGGCTGCTGGGAATTGAACTTAGGACCATTAGAAGAGCAGTCTAGTGCTCTTAACCACTGAGCCACTTCTCCAACCCACAATGGTTATTTTCTTAATCACCACTAATTTCTTAGCTTCAGCTAACCAGCATCAATTGTCCTAGTAACCCCTTCTACTCTTGGCTCTAAAGCTTGAGCCACATGGTCCTGCAAATTCTCCTGCTTGCTAGGGCTGGACCATGGCCCCCTGTTTCTATTTCATTATCACCAGCTTTCAATTTTCAATGTTTTCCTTCACTGCCTAAGCTTGGCTGTCCTTGCTCTATAGCCTGACCTTGAACTCAAAGATCTACATGTTTCTCTCTCCTGAGTGCTGAGATTAAAGGTGTGAACAACCACACCTGGACGAAAGATTTTTCTTTCCCTTTTCACAAGAGCTTTATAAATTCTGGATTGTAGTTCATTGCAGACGTAGTCAAGTTGACAACCAAGAATAGTCATCGCAGGTATTTAGAAGGACACCCAAATTGAGAAGAGCCTCCCATGCTTCCTGTCTGCCTTGACAGGTCAGCTAGTCTTGGCTGTAGAACTGAGTAGCATTAGGCTGAGGTATATGGAAAGAGGAACCTGGAACTCTTTCCAGGTCTCCTTCAAGTCCCAGTGTCCAGGTTTATATTAGAGAGCTAATATTTAATGACCAGCCATTTTGATTCTGTGAATTCTGTGAAATGACACAGAAGTCTGGAAAGAGCCTAATGCTAGGCAGCACTCTGAACTCCACCTTCTCTAAAACTCCCATATAGATGAACTCATCTGCCATTCACAATAACCTGTAATTATCCCTGTGCTTCAGATGAGATCTGAGAAGCTGAGCAAGTCATTTACTCAAGATCGGAAGTGAGGAACCACTTGGGCTTGACCCCATTTCATTCTAGAGTCTGGTGTTCTTGAATAGGTGGCTTGACAGAAAACTCCAAACGGGTCACCCGGAGTGAAGACTTTGTCTCATGTAGGATGGGATTGGAACCTTGAGTGTTTCTTTTAAAGCCCAGATAACATCAAAGTCTTCTGTGTATGCCTTCAGAGTGCTAAGTAAAACTGACAAGCATCACTGTGCCCGTCTGGCTAGGACTTTGCTAAGCACCTCAAATGGATACTAGGAAGTTTTCCTTAGGGAACAAGAGACTAGAAAGAAATATACTTCCAGATCAACCCCTTGGATTGAATTTCTCATGGACCAGCATTTTCAGATATACAACTGATCCCCATAAGTGGGAATAAGAATGCTCTCTTTGTAAAGTGATAAACTATCCAATGGATGAGACAATCTTGTGTTTCTTTGTTTCCTGAATGAGGCATTAAACACACTCAGGAAAGCAACTGGGTGATTGTATGATCTATTAGCCCATGCAGACAAATGTTCTGTTATCAATGGGTTGAGGGCATAGGCAGGGACTCCATGGGGACAAGCAGAACCAATGCCTCTACTTGCAACCTGAAAATGCCCAGCAGTGGTGCTAAGGAGGAACCAGGAACCTGAACAACTGTGTGTGACATTTTGGGTCTGTGTAAATATGTGGACATATTTATTAGCATCTCAAAGTCATCTGTGACCGATCATTTAATACTTATGATTATAAAGACATCCATGAGCATCCGTTTTCTAACACTCAATGGCAGAGTTTGAGAGTGCCGTTTCTGGAATTTCCAGAGATTACCAAGGACTGTATAATGTTTCACTTTAGTACTTTCCTTTGCAGACTCGATTCACATAAACCTTCTCATTGAATATATTTACAGACTGGATTTTTCCATCTACCACATGGAGACTTTTTCATTGAGCCTGTTAAAAAGCATCCACTGACCGAGGAAGGTTACCAGCCTCATGTCATATACAGGAGGCAGAGCTACAGAGTTCCAGAGACAAAGGAGCCCACCTGCGGATTAAAGGGTACTGTGACTTCAGCATCTTCCTAGATAAGGAGCTTTCTGGTTTTACTTTATTTGTAAGCATGACCTCTTTAACCAGGCCTGATAGGTATGACTGTATGCATGATAATCATGAATTCAAAGTCTGTCCAAGGAATAGATTTCCAGCTCTATCCTGCGTTAAAGAAACTAAGAAAAAATCCTCTCCAGAATATCCCAGAAATAAACAACTTAAAAAAGCGATGCCTTTAAACATTGACAATATGATATTCCATTAGTGTTAGTGTAAACTATTAAGAAATAGCTGGCAGGTCATCAGGCCTGTGTATGGAAGACAGATACAAATGTTTGATATTGATGTGTGAAGAAAGACCAAAATGCTTATCAACACATTATTAGTTATTAGATGATAAAGACAGTGATGCCTCTCGCTACACTGTATTGTGTCTGATGTTGACTGAGCCATGTCTACTCCCTCTGTTTGTTTGCCCTTCTTGCTCTCCTGGGACAATGTTCCCCTGTCCCTTGTCATCCTGCCCAATCCACTCCCCTCAATGCTCTCTGCTCATGT
The DNA here is from genome assembly GCF_021556685.1 of Rattus norvegicus. Lineage (NCBI taxonomy): Eukaryota > Metazoa > Chordata > Mammalia > Rodentia > Muridae > Rattus > Rattus norvegicus. The sequence continues at coordinate 61,905,794 of NC_141535.1, forward strand.
CCCTCTGCTCCCTTCCTGCTGTGCTCTGCCCTCCTGCCGCATGCCCCCTGTTCTGAGCATGAGCATTTATCCTTCCTATTTTCAAAATATAGAAAAATAAAAATGTCTTTCACAGATAAACTAACCCCAGTAATTTCCTGCAACATCATGTTTTCTTTCATGTGTCGAAAATAAAAACTATGTGTAAGGGCTACCTGAAATTGGAACAGTTTCTCAAATACTATATGGTCTGTTTCTTCAGAGGGAAAACTAACAATGCCATAAAGAAAAAAGGAACAAAAAAGTCTAGTATTTTTTTTCTTAAATATGTGGGAGCCTCAAAGGGGGAAATGAATGATAAGGTCAAAGCAGTGGTTCTTGGACAGAGCAACCAAGGACTGCACCTTTGTTGTCAGTGCACAGAAAGACGAGAGGAACATGTGCATGCCTCACACAGTGTAGAAGGATAAGGGGAACGTGTGCATGCTTCATAGAAACATTCCTGGGACTTCTTTCTATAGTCGCAGTAGTGCATGTAAGCAATGGGCAACTGCTAAATATGGAATGTTTTATGTGCATAAAATCAAATGGCTGCTTCAATTCCTTAACCCTAGTAAGTGATTGCAGCTGGGTTCCACATTACATAATTTACTGTATAAACCTTGTAGCAAGCATGACAAGAAAGGAATACACCAATCATGTGGCTGATTGGATTGCTGAGAGTGTCAATCCATATAATCTCGATGCAAAATTTAGGATGCTGTTTGCCACAAACCCAATCACAGGGTAATTACCACACTCTTATTATGTTTTAGGTAAAGGAGAATGTATTGCATGCATGGATTTATAGCTTTAAAATCGAATCTAAGGTCTAGGTTATCAGAATGAGTAAGATAATTAGTAGGGCAATAGGTAAATTTAGATGGTTCGTAACTAGTGCAATAGGTGAATTTGTCTGGACAGTTGCTTAGTGAATGAGTTAAAACTGTACCTCTCCTACCCACCTTGAACACATGAACTCCCTGTTGAGAAGTGGGCTAACTACAAATGAGAGACTGGAGGGATGGCTTAGTAGGTAAAGGTACTTGCTGCTATTGGAGAGTACCCAAGTTCAGCCCCCAGCACTCACATGGTAGCTTAAAACTGTTCATAACTCCAGTGCCAGGGGACATTGTACCCTATTCTGGCTTCTACATGTAATATACATACATACATACATACATACATACATACATACTTTCATACATAACACATATACATATATATAATAAAATGAATCTTTTAAACAATGAACTGATTATAGCAAATGTTTGGTTATGCAGGCAGAAGGAAAGATAGGATAGAGTGAGATTTACAAACATCATAGTCACTATTATCTCACAGACAATAATACAATTATGAAACTTGTCAAATTACTTCACATAGTGTTTCTAGGAAACCCCAAGACACTGCACTTGTAAGTCCTCCCTCAATAACTCCCTTCTTAGAATGATCTTATCTTTCTTTTTTTTTTTTGTTTTTTTTTTAAAGATTATTTTTTTTTTAACTTGAGTATTTCTTATATACATTTCGAGTGTTATTCCCTTTCCCGGTTTCCGGGCAAACATCCCCCTCCACCCTCCCCTTCCTTATGGGTGTTCCCCTCCCAACCCTCCCCCCATTGCCGCCCTCCCCCCATAGACTAGTTCACTGTGGGTTCAGTCTTAGCAGGACCCAGGGCTTCCCCTTCCACTGGTGCTCTTACTAGGATATTCATTGCTACCTATGGGGTCAGAGTCCAGGGTCAGTCCATGTATAGTCTTTAGGTAGTGGCTTAGTCCCTGGAAGCTCTGGTTGCTTGGCATTGTTGTACTTTTGGGGTCTCGAGCCCCTTCAAGCTCTTCCAGTTCTTTCTCTGATTCCTTCAATAGGGGACCTATTCTCAGTTCAGTGGTTTGCTGCTGGCATTCGCCTCTATATTTGCTGTATTCTGGCTGTGTCTCTCAGGAGCGATCTACATCCGGCTCCTGTCGGTCTGCACTTCTTTGCTTCATCCATCTTGTCTAATTGGGTGGCTGTATATGTATGGGCCACATGTGGGGCAGGCTCTGAATGGGTGTTCCTTCAGTCTCTGTTTTAATCTTTGCCTCTCCCTTCCCTGCCAAGGGTATTCTTTTTCCTCATTTAAAGAAGGAGTGAAGCATTCACATTTTGATCATCCGTCTTGAGTTTCGTTTGTTCTAGGGATCTAGGGTAATTCAAGCATTTGGGCTAATAGCCACTTATCAATGAGTGCATACCATGTATGTCTTTCTGTGATTGGGTTATCTCACTCAGGATGATATTTTCCAGTTCCAACCATTTGCCTACGAATTTCATAAACTCGTTGTTTTTGATAGCTGAGTAATATTCCATTGTGTAGATGTACCACATTTTCTGTATCCATTCCTCTGTTGAAGGGCATCTGGGTTCTTTCCAGCTTCTGGCTATTATAAATAAGGCTGCGATGAACATAGTGGAGCACGTGTCTCTTTTATATGTTGAGGCATCTTTTGGGTATATGCCCAAGAGAGGTATAGCTGGATCCTCAGGCAGTTCAATGTCCAATTTTCTGAGGAACCTCCAGACTGATTTCCAGAATGGTTTTACCAGTCTGCAATCCCACCAACAATGGAGGAGTGTTCCTCTTTCTCCACATCCTCGCCAGCATCTGCTGTCACCTGAGTTTTTGATCTTAGCCATTTTCACTGGTGTGAGGTGAAATCTCAGGGTTGTTTTGATTTGCATTTCCCTTATGACTAAAGATGTTGAACATTTCTTTAGGTGTTTCTCAGCCATTCGGCATTCCTCAGCTGTGAATTCTTTGTTTAGCTCTGAACCCCATTTTTTAATAGGGTTATTTGTTTCCCTGCGGTCTAACTTCTTGAGTTCTTTGTATATTTTGGAAATAAGGCCTCTATCTGTTGTAGGATTGGTAAAGATCTTTTCCCAATCTGTTGGTTGCCGTTTTGTCCTAACCACAGTGTCCTTTGCCTTACAGAAGCTTTGCAGTTTTATGAGATCCCATTTGTCGATTCTTGATCTTAGAGCGTAAGCCATTGGTGTTTTGTTCAGGAAATTTTTTCCAGTGCCCATGTGTTCCAGATGCTTCCCTAGTTTTTCTTCTATTAGTTTGAGTGTGTCTGGTTTCATGTGGAGGTCCTTGATCCACTTGGACTTAAGCTTTGTACAGGGTGATAAGCATGGATCGATCTGCATTCTTCTACATGTTGCCCTCCAGTTGAACCAGCACCATTTGCTGAAAATACTATCTTTTTTCCATTGGATGGTTTTGGCTCCTTTGTCAAAAATCAAGTGACCATAGGTGTGTGGGTTCATTTCTGGGTCTTCAATTCTATTCCATTGGTCTATCTGTCTGTCTCTGTACCAATACCATGCAGTTTTTATCACTATTGCTCTGTAATACTGCTTGAGTTCAGGGATAGTGATTCCCCCTGAAGTCCTTTTATTGTTGAGGATAGCTTTAGCTATCCTGGGTTTTTTGTTATTCCAGATGAATTTGCAAATTGTTCTGTCTAACTCTTTGAAGAATTGGATTGGTATTTTGATGGGGATTGCATTGAATCTGTAGATTGCTTTTGGTAAAATGGCCATTTTTACCATATTAATCCTGCCAATCCATGAGCATGGGAGATCTTTCCATCTTCTGAGGTCTTCTTCAATTTCTTTCCTCAGTGTCTTGAAGTTCTTATTGTACAGATCTTTTACTTGCTTGGTTAAAGTCACACCGAGGTACTTTATATTATTTGGGTCTATTATGAAGGGTGTCGTTTCCCTAATTTCTTTCTCGGCTTGTTTCTCTTTTGTATAGAGGAAGGCAACTGATTTATTTGAGTTAATTTTATACCCAGCCACTTTGCTGAAGTTGTTTATCAGCTTTAGTAGTTCTCTGGTGGAACTTTTGGGATCACTTAAATATACTATCATGTCATCTGCAAATAGTGATATTTTGACCTCTTCTTTTCCGATCTGTATCCCTTTGATCTCCTTTTGTTGTCTGATTGCTCTGGCTAGAACTTCAAGAACTATATTGAATAAGTAGGGAGAGAGTGGGCAGCCTTGTCTAGTCTCTGATTTTAGTGGGATTGCTTCAAGTTTCTCTCCATTTAGTTTAATGTTAGCAACTGGTTTGCTGTATATGGCTTTTACTATGTTTAGGTATGGGCCTTGAATTCCTATTCTTTCCAGGACTTTTATCATGAAGGGGTGTTGAATTTTGTCAAATGCTTTCTCAGCATCTAATGAAATGATCATGTGGTTCTGTTCTTTCAGTTTGTTTATATAATGGATCACGTTGATGGTTTTCCGTATATTAAACCATCCCTGCATGCCTGGGATGAAGCCTACTTGATCATGGTGGATGATTGTTTTGATGTGCTCTTGAATTCGGTTTGCCAGAATTTTATTGAGTATTTTTGCATCGATATTCATAAGGGAAATTGGTCTGAAGTTCTCTTTCTTTGTTGTGTCTTTGTGTGGTTTAGGTATAAGAGTAATTGTGGCTTTGTAGAAGGAATTCGGTAGGGCTCCATCTGTTTCAATTTTGTGGAATAGTTTGGATAATATTGGTATGAGGTCTTCTATGAAGGTTTGATAGAATTCTGCACTAAACCCGTCTGGACCTGGGCTCTTTTTGGTTGGGAGACCTTTAATGACTGCTTCTATTTCCTTAGGAGTTATGGGGTTGTTTAACTGGTTTATCTGTTCCTGATTTAACTTCGATACCTGGTATCTGTCTAGGAAATTGTCCATTTCCTGAAGATTTTCAAATTTTGTTGAATATAGGTTTTTATAGTAAGATCTGATGATTTTTTGAATTTCCTCCGAATCTGTAGTTATGTCTCCCTTTTCATTTCTGATTTTGTTAATTTGGACACACTCTCTGTGTCCTCTCGTTAGTCTGGCTAAGGGTTTATCTATCTTGTTGATTTTCTCAAAGAACCAACTTTTGGTTCTGTTGATTCTTTCTATGGTCCTTTTTGTTTCTACTTGGTTGATTTCAGCTCTGAGTTTGATTATTTCCTGCCTTCTACTCCTCCTGGGTGTATTTGCTTCTTTTTGTTCTAGAGCTTTTAGGTGTGCTGTCAAGCTGCTGACATATGCTCTTTCCTGTTTCTTTCTGCAGGCACTCAGCGCTATGAGTTTTCCTCTTAGCACAGCTTTCATTGTGTCCCATAAGTTTGAGTATGTTGTATCTTCATTTTCATTAAATTCTAAAAAGTTTTTAATTTCTTTCTTTATTTCTTCCTTGACCAGGTTATCATTGAGTAGAGCATTGTTCAATTTCCACGTATATGTGGGCATTCTTCCCTTATTGTTATTGAAGACCAGTTTTAGGCCGTGGTGGTCCGATAGCACGCATGGGATTATTTCTATCTTTCTGTACCTGTTGAGGCCCGTTTTTTGACCAATTATATGGTCAATTTTGGAGAAAGTACCATGAGGAGCTGAGAAGAAGGTATATCCTTTTGCTTTAGGATAGAATGTTCTATAAATATCCGTTAAGTCCATTTGGCTCATGACTTCTCTTAGTCTGTCTACATCACTGTTTAATTTCTGTTTCCATGATCTGTCCATTGATGAGAGTGGGGTGTTGAAATCTCCCACTATTATTGTGTGAGGTGCAATGTGTGTTTTGAGCTTTAGTAAGGTTTCTTTTACATATGTAGGTGCCCTTGTATTTGGGGCATAGATATTTAGGATTGAGAGTTCATCTTGGTTGATTTTTCCTTTGATGAATATGAAGTGTCCTTCCTTATCTTTTTTGATGACTTTTAGTTGGAAATTGATTTTATTTGATATTAGAATGGCTACTCCAGCTTGCTTCTTCTGACCATTTGCTTGGAAAGTTGTTTTCCAGCCTTTCACTCTGAGGTAGTGTCTGTCTTTGTCTCTGAGGTGTGTTTCCTGTAGGCAGCAGAATGCAGGGTCCTCGTTGCGTATCCAGTTTGTTAATCTATGTCTTTTTATTGGGGAGTTGAGGCCATTGATATTGAGAGATATTAAGGAATAGTGATTATTGCTTCCCGTTATATTCATATTTGATGTGAGGTTATGTTTGTGTGCTTTCATTCTCTTTGTTTTGTTGCCAAGACGATTAGTTTCTTGCTTCTTCTAGGGTATAGCTTGCCTCCTTATGTTGGGCTTTACCATTTATTATCCTTTGTAGTGCTGGATTTGTAGAAAGATATTGTGTAAATTTGGTTTTGTCATGGAATATCTTGGTTTCTCCATCAATGTTAATTGAGAGTTTTGCTGGATACAATAATCTGGGCTGGCATTTGTGTTCTCTTAGGGTCTGTATAACATCAGTCCAGGATCTTCTGGCCTTCATAGTTTCTGGCGAGAAGTCTGGTGTGATTCTGATAGGTCTCCCTTTATATGTTACTTGACCTTTTTCCCTTACTGCTTTTAATATTCTTTCTTTATTTTGTGCGTTTGGTGTTTTGACAATTATGTGACGGGAGGTGTTTCTTTTCTGGTCCAATCTATTTGGAGTTCTGTAGGCTTCCTGTATGTCTATGGGTATCTCTTTTTTTAGGTTAGGGAAGTTTTCTTCTATGATTTTGTTGAAGATATTTACTGGTCCTTTGAGCTGGGAGTCTTCACTCTCTTCTATACCTATTATCCTTAGGTTTGATCTTCTCATTGAGTCCTGGATTTCCTGTATGTTTTGGACCAGTAGCTTTTTCCGCTTTACATTATCTTTGACAGTTGAGTCAATGATTTCTATGGAATCTTCTGCTCCTGAGATTCTCTCTTCCATCTCTTGTATTCTGTTGGTGAAGCTTGTATCTACAGCTCCTTGTCTCTTCTTTTGGTTTTCTATATCCAGGGTTGTTTCCATGTGTTCTTTCTTGATTGCTTCTATTTCCATTTTTAATTCCTTCTACTGTTTGATTGTGTTTTCCTGGAATTCTTTCAGGGATTTTTGCGATTCCTCTCTGTAGGCTTTTACTTGTTTATTAATGTTTTCCTGTGCTTCCCTAAGTGTGTTCAGGTCTTTCCTGAAGTCCTCCAGCATCATGATCAAATATGATTTTGAAACTAGATCTTGCTTTTCTGGTGTGTTTGGATATTCCATGTTTGTTTTGGTGGGAGAATTGGGCTCCGATGATGCCATGTAGTCTTGGTTTCTGTTGCTTGGGTTCCTGCGCTTGCCTCTCGCCATCAGATTATCTCTAGTGTTACTTTGTTCTGCTATTTCTGACAGTGGCTAGACTGTCCTATAAGCCTGTGTGTCAGGAGTGCTGTAGACCTGTTTTCCTCTCTTTCAGTCAGTTATGGGGACAGAGTGTTCTGCTTTCGGGCGTGTAGTTTTTCCTCTCTACAGGTCTTCAGCTGTTCCTGTGGGCCTGTGTCTTGAGTTCACCAGGCAGCTTTCTTGCAGCAGAAAATTTGGCCTTACCTGTGGTCCCGAGGCTCAGGTTTGCTCGTGGGGTGCTGTCCAGGGGCTCTCTGCAGCGGCAGCAACCAGGAAGACCTGTGCCGCCGTTTCCGGGAGCTTCAGTGCACCAGGGTTCCAGATGGTCTTTGGCTTTTTCCTCTGGCGTCCGAGATGTGTGTGTAGAGAGCAGTCTCTTCTGGTTTCCCAGGCTTGTCTGCCTCTCTGAAGGTTCAGCTCTCCCTCCCACGGGATTTGGGTGCAGAGAACTGTTTATCCGGTCTGTTTCCTTCTGGTTCTGGTGGTGTCTTAGGCACAGGGGTCCTGCCGCTCCTGGGCCCTCCCCCACGGGAGCCCAGAGGCCTTATACAGTTTCCTCTTGGGCCAGGGATGTGGGCAGGGGTGAGCAGTGTTGGTGGTCTCTTCCGCTCTGCAGCCTCAGGAGTGCCCACCTGACCAGGCGGTTGGGTCTCTCTCTCCTGATCTTATCTTTCTACTGTGAACGTCTCTAAGGATATTCTAAGTCTGGAAAGGACACATTTTTTCTGCTTTAGGGTTTCTCAGAGTGTCAGGATCCATCAGCTGTGTCACAGGGACTTTGACAGTGCCCACCAAAGCCTCTTCCAAGGGGCAGCAGCTGTGGCTCAGAGAAGGGGGATGGTTTCCAAAAGCAACAAACTGGTTAATATCAGAGCACAGCCAGGTTCATAAGCCACAGTTTTCTTATTCTCCAGGCTTTGGGCTCTGTCGGTACTTAACTTTAAGCTTTCTGTCAGTATGAATCTTGCTTCACCAGCCATTCCTGCAAGCCTTATTAGGGAACATGCAGACTCTTTCCACCAAGTGTGTTAGGTGTAAACTAAGATAGTAAACTGTTGAAGTGAAACTGATATAGACAGCATTTGGGGTCAAGAAGAAACCAGAATGTATCAGTTTATGCTGCAGGTAGCACTAATAGAAAGGAGAAAGTAAATGAGTCTTTTCTAGCTATTGAAGATGTAATTGTTGTCTTAACATTACCTGAAACAGTACTGTTTAAATGATAGTTAAAGTGATTCAGGAATACCTAGTGAGCTCATACACAGCCTCACACTATATAGATAGTAGGACTCTTATAATCTTGATAGAGTGAAATGTACTTGGTATTTGCTGGACTTGACAACAATAGTCTTCTTATCCCATGCTGTCCTACGGAGATGATGGAGTTAACTGTGGGTAGTGGTGTCCTCGGCTGACATTAAAATACATTTTATGCTTAGGTTGACTGAAGCCACAAGGCTGAATGGTTGCCTTCTGAGTCTAATGTGCTTCTACAGAAATATGGATGGACTCTTCTACCTTGAAGTCTGACCCTTTGTTTTTTTTAAATTTCCCACATAGAAAGTTGTGGGGTTTTCGCAGTCCCTGTCAGGATTTTAATGTGAAGGTAGCCTGGTTTTGATTTGATCATGGTAACTGCTTCCTCAATCTCTTGTGCTGGAGTTGTCTGACTTTTCTGAGTTCTTGCTGAGTCCTACTGTATTTCATATTTTCTCCAAGCTCAGCTTTCTGGAATCTATGCTAAATAGTGGGAAATATGCAAGCTTTCTGCCTTCCTTCAATCAGTAAAGATGAACTCCTTTGTCTTCGCATTACTGGTGAGATGTGCTTACACCGGGGTGCAAGTGGCTGATGGGAGGAAATGTCTGTGAAGCTGGAGGAGCTGTTATTAAGCAGATGACAATAGCTACAGGGTTGTATGTGGTAGGAACTCTTCCTGACAGATAAACCAGAGTTCAGTTTCGCTCATTAGGGCTTCACCTAAGTTTCTTCTTGGCATGCAAGCTTGTTTTCAAATGCAGGCAATTATCCCACAAGTGTCTGCTGGGTATCTCCTTTATGCCAGATGTTTTCCTGGGCTCTGTGGATACAGTTGTGAATAGTTTACAGCTCCTGGTATAAAGCTGGAAGCTTGGATAAAGGGTTCTAGTAAAGAGGGATACAGTCCTGGCCTTACCTTCATAACCTAAAAGAGATGTGTAATATAAGGACACATATTAGGTTTTTGTAACTCTACATGATACTTGTGCCAGAACAGTGAGCCATCAATCTTTTTTTTTTCTGTAGCAGGGTACTCCATTTTGTAAGCCTTCCACACTCGATCCAGTCTTGAGTGTTTCCAAACTGCTTGCAGGTTGTGTGTGTGTGTGTGTGTGTGTGTGTGTGTGTGTGTGTGTGTGTGTGTGTGTGTATGTGTGTGTATTATGTTGCATAGACCACTCTTGTTCATACGTCCTAGTGTAGGTTGATAGGGATTTCACACCACCTGTGTAGATGGTCCATGAGTTTATTCTCTTACTGAGTGGGATGAAATCAATACACACAGAACATCTAGAGCTAAGATTCCACCCAATGATGCATTCTAGAGTTGATGTTTAAGAACAATAGTAAGATGGTCTTGTGTCCTGTATCTTGTCAAATTCATGATACTCTCTCTTTTGGATTGTGTCAGTCTGCTGGATAGGAAGTGCTTTGTGTTGTAGTTACAAACACATATATACATATATACACAGCTATATATTTGTACAAATATATACAAACAAAAAATATAAATATATTATATAATATATATACATAAATATATTTACCTTGGTTCTCAATCTATGGGTCATAATCCCAAAAACTACTGGAAAACACAAATATTTGCATTATGATTCATAACTGGCAAATTTACAGTTATGAAGTAGCAACAAAAATAACTTTATGGTTTGGGGTCACCACAACATGAGGAACCATTAGGTTACAGCATTAGGGAGGTTAACAACTGCAGTACTGGGGCATCTTGGTCATTTTCTTCCATGTCCTAAGAACCATTACCCAGTCGGACACATATTTATGTCTTTTCATGTTCATTTTTCACAGTCTCTAATCCGACTTACTATGTGGGCTTAAACATGTCTCATTTCTCCAGAGAAGTATGGGGCAGTAGACATCCCAGCTTTACTGCTAACGCCATGCGTCAGTCAGGATTTAACCAGAGAAACAAAGCCATCAGGAAATGTGTCTTGAGTTATTTGTTGAGAAGAAATGACTTGATCAACATTAGGCATGAGTCTTGTAAAGGGCCAGTCTATGCACAAGCCAGCAGAAAGGGCAGGGTGGGACTGCTGTGCTCAGCTGGAAGCAGCTGGCCACATGTAGAACGTCTCCTCAGAGAAGCTGTAGCTCGATTTGTAAGGCCCTTCATCTCATTGAAGCAGAGCACTAGATTATGGAGGATCATCGACTTAGCCTTAACTGATTATGGGCCTTAGTCACGGCTGCAGATGCCTTCATGGCAACACAGAGAGTGAGGCTTGGTTGCTGGTCTGGAGACAGTGCCTCGCCATGGTGATACAGAAGATGTTCATAGTACTATATCTTTTGTGTCTCTCTCTAAAGTTTTTGTAAACTGATATTTCTTCTTGTTCTCTAATTTTTGTATCTGGAAATTACCCCTGTTTTCATCTTTTAATGTCGTGACATGCTTAATGCTGGGGAGGATTTTTCAGAATATCCAGCCCACCTTACTGTAAGACATTGAAGTCGAGTGGTTACTTGAAAGTGTTTGTGCCGTCTTTTCAAAATGATATGTACAGACACTATTAAGTGTTAACTAACAAGTAATAACTAGTGGATATTAACAATAGCTCACTGTGATATTTACCGTGCATACCTAATTTGATAGATCAGAGAAAAGCCTTAAACTTGCGAGTGTTTATATCTTGTTCTGAGCGAATGGATCCGCAGCGAGCTCAAGACTCTAAATGACCTCTGGATTCTGTGTGGAGACTAAGTGGTCTCACTGGGCAGCACAGTTAGTTTACCTTGCATGACAGCAATTTTTTCACACACCCTCCCTGATTCTTGTTATGGATTTCTTGAGGAGAAATCCTCCTCTGTCTCTGGAGGATCCATCCATTAGGAATGGATCCATAGCAGCTTGTGTTTTGCTTTATTAAGGCATCGCAGATGAAGGAGAGTTGCTGTAAGTGTAAGTTTTATTTATGCACTTGGCTATTTTAAGTCTGTAGATGCACGTAGATCCATACATGTGATCTGCTTTAAGAATTAATAGGAGTTTTGGGAAAATACTTGGGGGGGTGGTATTTGCTAATAAAAGGAATGAGGAGACTGAGAAATATTTAATTCATGAGTTCATAACAATATTACTATTTATTTTCCCACATAGTAGGCAGATTAGATGGTAACTCTGGTGGTTTTGTTTGGATAACAAGCCCCATAGCCAAGACTATGTGAACTCAGAGAACCAGAGGCTCTGCCAGAGTTGCTCAAGACTGCTGACATATTGATTTCTGAAGTACAAGCTTTCTTCATTAACTAGATCCCACAGTGATAATTCTCTCTTTACGTTCCCTCAGTGCTGGTCAGCCCATTGCCTTGTTTCTCCATCCTCCCAGCTGTCAAGGTCTCTGGGCTCCATGAAGGAAACAGTTCCTATAGAAGCCCTGCTGCTCTACTCATTGTTCTTCCAAGATGAGCTATGCTGGACACGCATTGTCAGAGAGACTGGGACTGTACTCAAGGGCTGGTTTTGGAAAGGCCGGGAGCACAGAGGTACATTCTGGGTTGGAAGGAGTCTCTCCTAGTCAGTGTCACAAAGAGCACTTAGGCTGATGGATGGTCCTTTTTAAGCGTAAGTCATCCCAATTCTGAAGAAATACTACCTGAAAGATTAGCGATCTGACCAGTTTGGCACTTCCCTAACTGTGAATAGAAATGCAGCAGTGCCTCTTAAATTTGCAGCCAGTTGTGCTTGATATAAACGAATAAAGATTTACTTGGTTCTGTTCCAGAATTGTCAATGAGGAGGAGAAGGCAAGATGGAGCAGAGCAGCCCACACCATGTAGTCAGGAAGCACATCAAGGAGCACAGGAAGGAGTCAGAACAAGAGATAGCCCTCACGGACATAGCCCTAGCCCTCACGGACATAGCCCTAGCCCTCACGGACATAGCCCTGGTGGTCATATGCCTCCAATGAAGCCCTGCTCCCTTCCTTTCTCTACCTTCCAACATCACAGCATGAATCTATCTGGACATCAATCATTAGGGCAGAGCCTCCGCCATCTCTGAAAATGCCTTCATAGCCACACCTTGAAGTGTGCTTTACTGTCGAGAGTTATTCCCGGTACAATCAGTTTGACAATTATGTTTAGCTCTCACACAGAATCTGGTCTTTCTATAGTACTCAAGTCTGCTTAGTCATGAGGCCACCAGTGACCCTACTTGGAAAACCACATCATCCTAAACAACCAACAAAACAACCAAACCAAATTACTCAAATAGTTTCTAGCTTGAAAACTGTGTCTAATAGCCTTATAGTGTGGTATAATAAACCTAATAGTGTGGTTTTCGTTGTAGCGCCCACATGCTTGCTCAGCCAACCCCTACTATTACCTGGTCCTATTATTTTTACTACCTAATAGGTTTCCAAGGAACTCCCTTCCCCAGAGCCTTACAGTGTGCTTCAGCATCTTCTGGCTCTCATTTAAAACACGTCCTTGTCCTCCAAACTGATCATTCTGGTCTTGACTTCTCTCACTACAAGCCAGTTTCTAAAACATGAATCAGATCATCTTCCCATCGCCAAAGAGGCCTCTCCACCTGTCTAGGACAACGGCTTTTGGAAATGTTTTAGGAGGTGCATCTCAGTGGTGCCCCGTTTGTCTTTCTGGGTTCATCTCTTGTGCTATGTTGAACTTACTTTCCTTACTCAAAACCCAAAAGCTTCTGCTTGTCTGCCAGCCTTGCACTTAGAGTTCCTCTGACTAAGCCTGGTTCTTTGGATTACTTTTATTTATCCACTAGAAAAGCTTTCACACCAAATGACTCAACGCCAGCCCCTTTGTTCCTATCACAGACTCCATCAGGTGATGAGTCTGTCTGCTTCTGTATACAGTAAGCTCACTGAGTCAGGAATCGCATTTGCTAATTCCCACACATGTTCCAAAGATCTAGCAGAACCTTTGTCTAGTAAGAGAACCAAAGAGTATTGAACTTACAAGCACTTAACCGGTGTGACACATACACATTTTTCTTTGTGTGGAACTGATTTAACTCTGAAAAAAGCCCACATTTTCTTGAAGAAAGTGTCCATGATATTTGGAGCCTGACAAGAAACAACACCCACCAACTTAAGATTTTTTTAGTGTGTGTGTGTGTGTGTGTGTGTGTGTGTGTGTGTGTGTGTGTAGGTGCACATGTCTACACGTACTCACGAAAGCCAACAGATGACTTTGAGTGCCATTCTTTACACGTCATATAGCTTTCTTTTCTGAGATGAAGTCACTTGTTGTCTGACTTAGTCACTGAATATACTGGACTAGCCAACCACTGATCTACCTGTCTCTTTCTCTCCAGTGTTGAAAGTATAAATGTATCACCACCACCCCTGGCTTATTTTACATGGGTTTGGGAGCTGGGATTCAGATCTCTCCTCTTGGAACAAGCACTTTACCAACTGAACAATCCCGGAGACATTATGATTTTTGTTTTGCCAAGAAACAGTAAACCTTTGGAGAGATAGTTGGATGTCTGGATGATCAGATAGATTAAAAATGAGTAACTGTATGTACTTGCAAGCTTCTATTTATACCTAGTATGAGACATTTAAGATACCCAGTGAATGAAATCCTGGGCCAGGCAGAGAAGTATGAAAAGGAGACCTCAAGAGCATTTTCCAACACAGAGGAAAAGGTGTGTGTGTGTGTGTGTGTGTGTGTGTGTGTGTGTGTGTGTGTGTCTCGGGAAGAACCTTGGAAGATGAACTAGAAGGTCCTGGTGGCTCAGCTGCTGACCATGGCAACCCTATAAAATAGTAATGACCTCTGAATCTAGACTATGCATAGCTGTCAGGTTTCTGTGGGCCATAGGACAGATTGTCATCCAGGGCTAGTATCACCATCAACATCTTAGCATGCTTCTAGTCCTGTTCAAATGCTGTCCCCATCGATTGCCTAGGAGGACTGCTGCTGGCCCTGCTTCAGTCCCTCCTGCATTCTAGTCATCTTCTATCTCCTCGCAGATGACTTTCCTCTTCTTCTTTGCCTCTCCAGTGTTCATCTTGCACTGGCTGCTTTTTCTGCTTGCAAAAGCCCTTCCTGTAGATGCCTATATACTCTTAGGGCTATCCACATGCCTTCTCAAAATCACCCAGTCAGAGAAGCCTTCCTTGATCACTACCCAAGATACTTTTGCCTCCATCACTTTGTAAACCCTTTACACTGTAATATTTCTAGTGATTACCCAATGCTCTTTGCTCATGGGACCTTCTAATGTCTAGAATTTAGTTTTGTGTGGGAGAATACTTCTTTCCTTTTGTTCTCTGCAGTATTTTCAGCTATGGGACAAAGCCTGACATCCTACACACCTGGTAAATGTTAGACAAATGAGTAAATAGTGAATAAATGATACTTTATTAATGATCATACCTCTGAACTTGTATTTAATTTCCACCTTGAGACACATCATTGCGCTGAGTGTGGCCTTCTATTTGTTGTTTCTTTGATACATGTTTGTTCACCAGATGACTCATGGGTCTGTATGTGTAGTGAGAGGGTGCAGGTGTGAATAGACAGAGATCATGCCTGAGCTGGGACCCAACATTACAAGACTACTATGAGTCCCCAAGTCAAAGCAGCAGTGGTCTCTTGGCAGCAATTAATGTTAACTGTGTGCTTGTCCCATGGTCTGATTAATGACAGTGTTTGAGAAAACAAGCATTCCCACCCCCACAGAATCCTGTTCTGTGGAGCAGCTGGAAATCTCATAAATCACCATGAAACTATTTCTTCAGAGGGAGGAAAGCTTACTTGTTAGATTTGAGGTAAAAATATTTAAGAATATTATCAAAGTGCTTTATGCTCTAAACTTGCTGAACAAAAACAAAGTAATGGATTCTTAGGGCGCTTTCTGAACTATCCTGCTAAAGCTTAAAAAGTTCTACAGTATTTTTACTTTGTTTTTCTGTCATCGATTGACTTTTCTTTCAAGAAATGTTGATTTAGCTGGGAACAAAAGCCCTGAGCATGTCCAGTGTGATCCTGCCCTCATAGACTTAACAATGACTGAGAAAGAATGGAGAACACATTATAAAAAACAAACAGAAAACCTTGTGACAAGCTATGAGTGTGTATCTAAAGGGCTACATATAATCAGTGCGGTCCTTTCCTGACATGGACCTCGAATAAAAGAGACAACTGGTTCTGAGGAAGTCATTTTGCCTAAGATCACGCCTGCAGAACTTTTCAGTATTTGGAGAATCATGCGTTTTATGGACCAAATAATAGGTTGCTATACGTCTAGATCATCCGCCTTCTGCTTTCCCCTGCTTTCCCAAGTCAGATTCTCAAGCATTTTCTATGTGGCCCTTTGGCTCTTGGTTCATGTTGGCCACTTCCTCTCTGCTCTGATCCTGGTAACACTCCAGGATAATGATCAGGTCTCTCAAAGAAGGCAGTCTGTGTTGTATCATTGGTCTTTCAAGGTCCCAGGGCACACATATAGGGAGGGTCAAGATTGAACATGTGTTCCTCTGTGTCTTAATGCAAGGCATGGCAGGCATTTCCACACATTACAGGCTAGGATGTAGCAGGTAATTAGGTTCACCTTTCACCTGAATTCTGTCAAGGTACATTCTGGATAAGAATAAGAATAATAATAAGAATAAGAATATCTCTGAAGGTTGTCTCTGTTGGCTTGCAGGGTGGCCCACTGCTTGGTTGACTTCCTGCCCTGGTCATGCCTTGTGTTTTATTTTGCACTGTGTTTTGCGTACTGTATGATGGTTCCCCCATCAATACTTTACTTACAAAAAACCCAAGTATATTTAATGGACATTAATGATATGCCTGAGATTGCTATGTGATTAACCGTAGATAGAAAGTGATTCTTATTATATAGCCCTATGTATAGTCAGAGTTAGTCTTACCTATGTATAGACACAGGCATTTAGAGCTTCCTAAATGCACTGGCAATTGTGAGAACTACACCTGGTGCCACCTCAGCCATTCTCTGCCCTAGGTAAATGGTATAAAACCTGGCTTCCATGTCCTCATCGGTAATATGAAAGGTAGAAAGGTAGATTCTCTTAAGTATGATAAGTCGTGACTTTCTGCTTTTACTCTGCAGTATCGAGAAACAAAGTCTTGATACACTTCACCCAAGCTAGTGTGGTATAAAGTGGATTTGTAATGGCCAATGCTCTTTATACCTTTCAGTACCCCTCCTAGAACCACATATCTGACTCCTAGGTCTGCTGCCAACTTAGATCAAACCCTTAGCTCAACCCAAACACACACTGAAAACAGGAGCGCAGGCCATGCTTTCAGGCTCTTCCAGAAGTCTGAGCCTGGGATTGCAGCCACAGAGGCTCGCTTCTTAGAGCATCTCTTCTTATCTCTGTCAGACTATGTGCCCATTTCCCTTGACCCCTACACAAATACCAGATTTCTTTAGAAGTTTTGAAGTCCAGTATTTAAAAAGACCTTGTATGTGCTTGAGTCAGATACAGTGGCACTGCTATTTGACACCCCGGACGTGGTGGTTCACCTAAATTTTACCCCAGTGAGATATGTGTGAATGTGCTATGCTTCTATATGGATGTATACATGTGGTATGTGTGTTTATATGTATGCTATATGCTTTTAGTATGAGGTATATGTGCTTATCTACTTGCTTATCAGGATGTCTTTATTTGTGTGTATTTTAAGGGATCTATACTTGTGTGTGCAAATATGTGTGGAATGTGTCTTACTGTGTTTATATTTGATGTGTACATCCATGCATGGCATATGCATTAACATTTAAATGTATGTCATATATGTGCACGCATGTATTTAGAAGCACGTCCTAGCACATCACATCTGTGGCTCCAGAAGGCAAAGGTGGCTTGCTCAGCTGTGATGATTCAGGATTTTAGGCAAAGTCTGTTTGAATGCATCATGTTGAAAGCCTCATGTGGTCTCCCAGTTGACACAGGACTTCTTTGTTTAATCTAACAGGGCAGACACACACACACACACACACAGAGAGAGAGAGAGAGAGAGAGAGAGAGAGAGAGAGAGAGAGAGAGAGAGAGAGCAAATCCCTAAAAAGAAAGACTTTCCCTGGCTGCAGGATTGTGCTAAGACTAATGCCAATGTCAACCATGCAACCATGCAGCTCTTGTTAGCCCTGGCCTGCAGTTGTTGAAGATTCATTGTTGCTGAACTGACAAGGGAAAAGACCAGAGCCTATTGTCCAGAAGTTACCTCCTTCCCACTCCATCTACTGGTACCAGATCCTCTAGAACTGTAACTCTTGCTTTTGAGTAGCTCTTCATATCTGGGGTTTGCAACCCTTGGGTCCCTAGGATTCACTCCATGCTTCTTCAGCAAGGTGCACACCATGACATAAAAACTGACACAGTAGATGTTTCCTAGGTGTTCAGTAGTATGCAGGGGACAGAAATGGGTCTGTTGAATATATTTGGAATCCAGGAGAGGGCAGACCATGGAATATTCAAGAGGTGAGAACCAAAAGTTCTCTTTTTAGCTCTCTAAGGACTCAACTCTCTTTTGCTCCCAAGTCCAGGGCATGTTTAGCAGGCATCAAAGTCCCTTTTAAGTTGCACATATGCATCCCTGGGACCAACTCAAATGGAAGGCCACTATCAGCTTTGGAGAGAAGGGAGGCTAAAGCTTCCTCTAGCTCCTGGGCTCAAGATGTTTTAATCTTTAAACCACAGTACCAAAAAGATCAAAGGACAGTTCTGCTAAAGACAGAGCCGGGTTTTTTTTCTCCCTCATGATTCAGGGTCTGAGAACGTTGCTCAGAAGTAGCAGACCAGAGCTTGCATCGTCCAAAGGGGCACAGCTGTTTCAAACATGTACGTGATCCCATTCTATACAATTCTCCCTAGCACTGAGCTTGAGAGGCATCTTCTCAGATGCTTTCTGCAGCATTTGGGAGACCTCTAGCTGTAGGAGTTTAGCTGAGTGCATGGTAGCTTGGCACGAAGACTCAGAGGTGGAAACAAAGAACTTCAAAGCCACACTTTAGAGGATCTTGGAACCAGATGAACTTCCTACCTGTTTCTCCCTATAGTGATTTCTCCTGTCTACACTGTGGATAATGAACTGTTTCCAGTTCTAACATAGATAGAGGAGGTGAGATGGGGTCAATGGAGGACTTGGCCTCCTAATTTCCAAGTTGCTGTTCTTAATTATAGTTGCCTATATAATCCAACGTCTTCTCATGCCTACCTGACAAACTCCTTTGTTGGTGAGAGTCATATGAAGCTGGTCATTGTTTTATCCATCCCAGCCAATAGAGTTTAACTTAGAATGTGGTTTTCCTTCACTTGCAGAAACACGAGTTTGATTTCAGCAAGCTACTAGAGACACCACTGTGGGTATTCTGAAATGCAGATATGTGAGCAAAATGACTTTTAGATTTCTGTGGTGAAAAACTATGCGTATACACAAACACATACGTATCTTCTGATCTTTTTAAAGAGTGAATATTCAAAATGCTGTGCATGCTATCTACAGAATCCTTTCTGTCTTGCAAACCAGAAACTCTTTACCCAGTGAACAACTTCCTACTCTCTCTTTCTCCAACCCAGGTAACCATCCTTCTCTAAGGGCAAGCACAAAAATCACATACAGACCCTACGGCTTTGCATATGGCACTGAAGGCTTAAGCTAGCACAGGATGGTTAATGTTTCACAAAGTGTCTTACAAGACAATCCAGGAAAGGCAAGTTCTTCTGATGTTCTTTCTTCTCTGCTGCAGCTCTTTCCTCACATCAGGCCCACATTTGTGCGAGACTACAAAGTGCTAAGAAGAAGGACCATTTGAGTCTGCCCTAGCAAAGAGATTGTCTTGTTTTCGGTTGTTCCCTTGGTTTCTTAGCACCTAGAGGGACACATACTGGCAGCTGGTTATGAGACTTGTTTTTCCATCTGCTGGAATACGATATAGAATCTTTTCTAGTGAAAAAACACTGGATACATCTTACAGAATGAAGCAGTGTGAAGGTGCCAATAGAATAGGCATGTAAGAGTTCTTGGAGGCCACTGAGGCCATAACTCTAGGAATGTGGGCAGAGGCAGTGAGAGTTATGCTGCTGCTTCCCAGTGGATCCCTGTACAGAGGCTGTGTGAGCAATGCTCTCCATGAATAGAATAAGACCAGAAATTATTTATAATGTCTGGGACTATGGGACCTTGGACTTCTCTCCTGAAAAACCCAACAATGGTGAGGATCACTGGGAGAATGCCTTCCTCACATCTCTTATTTTCTAAGCATCCTGCAGAGTCCACATTTGGGTGATCTCAAATATTCTAAGAGGTGCATGCTTCAAGTACAAATTACATTAGTTTGACTGTCCTAACTTTTGACATGACTTTTTTTTTTAAAGCCACAAGAATTAATTCTTAAAATAACACCAAGTAAAGAGCTTTCGTTTTATTGCTTTACTTTTGAGCTTAAATTTTCAATAATACTTTTATATTTTAAAAGTTTCATCAACATATATAGTTTATGAACTATATACATATATGCTGGTACAATGGTATGTGAACTTCACCCCATTGTCACGTCATTTGACTTTCTTGGGTCCTCAAACATGGCTCCCTCCAGGTCTTTTCAATAATTAATAACCCACTCAATCCAATCAGTGCTGCTTATAAGCACGTCATGTGTGTGTGTGTGTGTGTGTGTGTGTGTGTGTGTGTGTGTGTGTGTGTGTCACTCTCAAAGGAAAGTGGTCCCTAGTCTAATCATCATCTGCTGGCAATAAAAATCAGCTCGTGGAGCTGCCTCCAGGCTCTCCAGGTTCACACTGGGATTTTGTTCAAGAGCCAAACTGCGGGGAGTTCATATGTGAGATGATTATTCTATGTCCAGAAGACAGAGTTCTCTTCTCCTCCCCATCCTCTGGCTCTTAATTCTTTCTGCCTCCTCAGCCATGATGTTTCCTGAGCCTTGGATTGGGAGAGCTTCATAGGGATGACCCACCTACAGTTACTCATCAGAATCATGTATTCCATGAACTTTTTCTTATTACGAATGTCTGTATTAACCATTACCTACTATTTAAAATGTTACAGAAACTTTAATTGGGTTACAAGATGTTGTTTCACTATGACTCTTTCATACATCTTGATCGTCTCTCCTCACCTTCTCCTATCCTATGTCCCTTCATTCCACCCCTCCCACCACTTAAACCCATCTGCCCCTAAACGTCCCCTCTCCAATGCCATGTTACCTGTGTGATCCATCTTTTCTACCTTAAAGTATTCTCTTCAATGAATATGTGTGAGGAAGGAGCTCTAATAGAACATAGATTATTTGGGATATACGCCCAGGAAAGCTGTAGCCAGGTCATGTAGTAGCTCCTTTTGGTTTGCAACCCCATAAGAACAGCAATACCAACCAACCAGAGCTCCCAGGGACTAAACCACCATCCAAAGAGAACACATGGACAGACCCATGGCTCCAGCTGCATATGTAGCAGAGAATGGTCTTGGTGGGCACCAATGGGAGGAGAAGCCCTTGAACCTGCCAAGGCTGGACCCCTCCCCAGTGTAGGGGAAGGTCAGGGCAGGGAGGTAGGAAGGGGTGAGTAGATAGGTAGGAGAGCACCCACATAGAAGGGGGAGGTGGGATGGGATAGGGGGTTTATGGATGGGAAAGCAGGAAAGGGGATAACATTTGAAATGTAAATAAATTAAAAAATCCAATAAGAGTCTGAAAAAAGAAATTTCAATATTAATTTTTCTAATAGCTGCATCAGTCTGTTTTATGAACATGGATGAGCATTCCTCTTCCCCCACATCCACACGAATACTTGTTATTATATCTTTATGATAGCCATTCTGACTAATATAAGATGGAATCTCAAAGTAGTTATGATCTGTATTTTCCTGAAGGTTAACAATGTTTATCACTTTTAAAAAATGTAGTGTTGTCATTGTATTTCTTTTTTATCATCAATATTTTTATTTTAATTAAATTATAATTATACGACTTTCGTCTTTTACCCTACTCCCTCCCCGTGTGTCCCTTCCTTCCAATCTCTCCCATACCCACTTTTCCCAACTTCCTCCCAAACTGATGACCTATTTTTCTTGTGTATTTCTTCTTTTAAGAACTCTCTGTTCAGATCTGTAAGCCAGATTTTCTTGATATATTAGTCTTTTTAATGGGATCTTTTTTAATGAATTTGTGAATCTAGATAATAATCTTATTCTTATGCATAGCTATCAAAGATTTTCTCCCATCCTGTGGGCTGCAGTTACACTGGACTATTTAATTTGGTGTTCAGACGCTTTTTGGTTTTAATGAACTCATTTTGTCAGTTGTTTATCTTGTTATTTTAAGATTTTTCTCCATGACGAAAATGGCTACGGATGGGTCATCGTTTACTGCTATTAGATTGATGCATATTCCCTTCATTTCTATTCTCATTAGGACTTCTAGCATGAAGGGATGTTGTATTTTGTCACAGGCCTTTCCTGAATCTACTGACATGATCGTGTGACTTATGTCTTCATTGCTATGATTTATTTCACTGATGGATTTGCATCTGTTGAATCATTCCTACATTTGTGAGGTAAAGTCAGCTTGCACGGTTACCCTACCTTTTCGCTATGTACCTGTATTCCATTCACTAGGAACTCATTGAGAAATTTTGCACCTGTGTTCATCAGATATTGCTCTGCTGTTCTCTCTTTCTGTTGTATTTTCTTCTGGCTTTGGCATTAGAGTGATGCTGGCTATGAAGAAGGAGTTTGAGCTAGATCAATCATTTCTAATGTTTCTGGTGGGAAAGATGAAGCGAATCATAAGTTTTTCCACATCATCAACCCACACAGATCATGTAAACTTCATAGCGGCAAGGATGGCCCTGGGTCGTTGCAGTATAGCACATACTGTAGAAGAGGTTCCCTGTCCTTAGCGCCATCTCTAGCACTCTCGTATTTCATCACCCATACTTGACATGGAATGAAAGCTCTAATATCAGGAAGCTAAGGTCATTAGATAGTTAGGTAAGTTTATCTTTCAGGGGGACAGAAAATGGGCTCTGGGTTGGGACTAGTTGGAACCAAGGCTGAAAATACCTAGAGCCTGAATCACGAGCCTGCTGAATTCTGCATGGTCCTTGTTTTATACTGTCTTATAGTGAAGAGTGGCTTTTATATTTTTTAAAATAGGTTCATATTTTTGAATACTTGGTCATTAGGGAGTGGCACTACTTGATAGGGATTAGGAGGTGTGGCTTTGTTGGAGAAAGTATTTGTCTCTGGTGGGTGGGCTTTGGGGTTTCAAATGCTCAGGTCAAGCCCAGTGTCTCTCTTTGCCTGTCATTCTGTCTGGAGATTTCTCAGCTACCTCTCCAGTACCATGTCTGCCTGTGTGCTGCCATGTGTTCACCATGAATATCATGAACTAAACCTCTAAACCTGCGAGCTAGCCCCAATTAAATGTTTTCTCTTATAGGAGTTGCCGTGGTCTTTTTACATTAGAACACTGAATAAGACAGCTCCATTTTAACTTGTTGCATAAGGATATATATTATATTGTCAATTTTTACCCTCAGTCTGCAAACTCTGAAAGACAGCAAAGCACACTTACTCCTTTTTGACAACCTTTCTGACTCTTAGTCTAAATCGCTGGTTGTCCAAATGTGGTCCTGGGCCAGTGATGTCAGCAATCACTTGATAGCAGATTTTCAAGATACATTCACCCCCATGGTACCTAGTCAAATACTCTGGACGTGGATAGGAGCATTTTGTTGTAAGTAGTTGTCTTTATAATCATATTGCATGCAAAGTTTTAAGAACCAGTGATCTAGACACATATTCTAATCACTCTTTATGTCGTCCATTATTTGTTAATCAAAAAGGACCTTGGGAAAAGTACTTTCCTCTCAGTGCCTAAGTTTCTTATCAGTAAATGTTTGTGAGAATTAAAGAACTAAAGGATGTAAAAAACATATTAAAGCAAATCTACAATATACAGTAATTATTGTTATTTTGAATTTGTTATTAAAAAGCAGCGCGGGCAGCCATAACAAGAGGGTTGGCAGTTAACTGCTACAAGAACAGAGTTAGAGAGGAAAATTACGTCATTGTGTAGTATTCAATAGAACACTGTAGTGACTCTAGTTAGTATTTTGTTGTATGTTTCAAAATGCCTAGCAGAGTGGATTTGACTGTTCCCCACAAGTGGGAAATGAGACGCTGGACGTGCAGGTTTAACCCTGATTTAACCACTGCACCCTGTATACATGTGTTGAAATAGCTCACTGTAACCTACCAATATTTAAAATTACTGTGTGTCAATTAAGGAATTATCAATAGAATGCCTTAATTAAAAATTAAAATGAAAAGAAGCCATTAGTAACATTAAGTCTTAGCAGGAATCGAGTTATTTAGCAGCAAGGTTCCAAGGCCAGGTAGATATTAAAATGCTGCTATAGCAACTGGGGTCATCTGGTGACCCTGGGGTCTTCCTTCAGCCAAATTCCAAATTGTTTCTCAAGACTGACAAGACCCCCAGTGGGTGGTTCCCCTAGTCACTCGGGTGCCTTGCTTTCAGCTCTCTGTGGTTTCGTCCCGTACAGTGGCTCCCCATGTCCATGCTATTCCTGAACATAAGCAGCAAACCTTATTCATGAATCAGGGAAATGGCTCATTAAAAGAAAATTCACACAGGGCTGAGTTTTTATACAGGACTCAAAGTGCGGCTTACGTTCTAGTGCCATAAATCAAATCTTCAGAAGATGTTAACAGTCTTTAAATATTTTAAAGTTTATGACTATTATTCAAAAACTCGGAAAACTGGGTCTCAATGCAATTACAACAGAGAGATGCTGAGCATTTCCTAGGTTTTCTGTTGTCAGGCTAACACTGCTGTTTTGCAGGGCTTGGGCTGCTGTCCTTGGTTGATATGATTCCCAA
This sequence comes from Rattus norvegicus, assembly GCF_021556685.1. NCBI lineage: Eukaryota > Metazoa > Chordata > Mammalia > Rodentia > Muridae > Rattus > Rattus norvegicus. The sequence goes on from NC_141535.1 coordinate 61,930,185, forward strand.
GAATGGCTTTGCAGAGCAGTGTCTTCTCCCCCGACCCAGTCCTGGTTCCAAAGTCCTGGTGTTGGCAAAGGGATGGCCCTTTCTATTGAAGCATTGAGAGGGTTTGTTTCTCAGATTGCTAACAGCAGATAGCATGTCCTGTGAATAAGGGTGGGACAGAAAGGAGGGAAATCACAGCCTCCACTGATGCTGGGTCTTGGCTTATTGGGGTCTCCTTCCCTATCTGCTCAGTTCCCTTTGGGAGCTAAGAACTGTGTGGTGCATGTGTCTCTCTGTGTGTACTTCTGTGTGTCATGTAGGGTGTGAGTGTGTGTGCATGTGTCTGTCTGTCTGTCTGTCTGTCTGTGTCTGTGTCTGTGTCTGTGTCTGTGTCTGTGTCTGTGTCTGTGTCTGTGTCTGTGTCTGTGTCTGTGTCTGTGTCTGTGTCTGTGTCTGTGTCTGTGTTGATATCTAGGCTTTAGTATCCAGGATCTGGGCACGGATCCTAAGGTAAATCCTGAGTGTTACCTCAGGTGAACAAGTGCACATGGCCTTGGCTCAGTGCTTTTATATGAAAAGGAGGAGACGGGAAGGTTCAGAACAAGCCGACCTCTATTATTCATGCTAGGAGCTTCTGGATAAACCTCTTGGCCAGGGTGAAAATGTCATTAGCAGCCATTTCTTGGGGACTCCCTCACAAGGATGCCACCTGCCAATACTGAAGCCAATGGTACAGAGCTACCTTGGATTTTGCCTGGAGTATAAGAACCGGATGGTGTTGACGCCACACCCACTGGCTGAGTTGAGTCTGTTCTAGGCTGATTGCCAAAGTTTTTTGGGGTGGGGGTTGGGGGGTGGGGACTAGATATGTATTAGGATTCAAATCGCTCTTATGCTCTTATTTAGGGTACAAAGCCACTTTATGTGAACACACTATTATTATAGCTTTTCAACTAACAAAACTGAGGCTCCCAGAAGTTCAACAAATCACTCAAACTCACATTATTAAAAATGGCAAGGGGCTGAATCGCTACACCGTCTGTGTCCCAGACCCCAGCATTCTAGCATTTTCTTTCCTGTGGTGGGTCATCTTGCTTCCTTACCACACTTACCTTCTGAGGCCCTTGAGAAGGACCATGTCTGAGCACATTTGGATGATCAGGGCTATGGGATGAGGCAGCAGAAGCATCTGTGCTTTGTGTGTAGCCATGGTTTCAATATCCACTTTGCTGTGAAGGAAGAAAAAAGACATCAAGCAGAGGGAAGAATTTGTTGATGTGAATAACGACAAAGTCCCTTTGTTGTATGTGTGGCATTGAGCTGCATCTCTATATATGACCCTCATGTCTCATAGTAATGTCCTGAGCCTTCACATCTTATACTCCTAATGATGCATGGAAAAAACAAACAAAAGCCAAAGCGAGCCAGAGGCATTCACAGCTGCCTGTGGGGTTGGAATGTGTATGCAAATTTTTCTGCCTCTCCAACACTTGCTCAGGATGCCTGCCTTTTTACTGAGCTAAGAATTTTTACTTAGCTAGAATTTTTTCTTAGCTTACTTTTCTGAATAGTTTCCAAGAAAAATCTACCTTTGGCAGATCAACACTTTTAATGTATTTTCCCATCATGTTCTATAAAGTAGGACTATACATTTTCAATTTACCGTATTAGTGACTAGGACAAAGGAGCAAGGCTCTAGAGGAAAGGTGAAGTTGGACATTTAAATCCTGTATTCTAACCAGGTGAAAACCACATAGAACATGATGAAGAGATACAGAGGAGACTGAGAAAAGGATTCTGTGGCTCCCCCACCTACCTTTTTCTCTAAACAGGAAATCTCTCTGTCTGTTTCTCTGTCTATTTCTCTCTGTCTCTGTCTCTCTCTGTCTCTCTCTGTCTCTCTATGTGTCTCTCTCTGTCTCTCTGTCTCTCTATGTGTCTCTCTCTGTCTCTCTCTGTCTCTCTGTCTCTCTCTCTCTCTCTCTCTCTCACACACACACACACACACACACACACGTGGTCTTATATGATATTCATACTTAGATAATGTCATAGGCTCTTTCCGTAGCTTTGGGCATACACTGTATATACTCCTTTGTACACAAATATTCTCCCAGACCCAAAGCTGTTGCTGAAAGGCTGCCCCCCGCCCCCACACACACCTTAGTGTGGACAATAAAGGAGTTTGGGAGAAAGGCACCTTCTGCTCCATGATTTCTGCTTGAAGATTTAGAATGGACCTTTTGTTCATAGAAAAAATTATTATAATATTTGGTAAAAGTTGATGTGTCAGTTGTTTTTCTTTTAGCTATAGCAAAGCATCTGACAAAAAACAACTAAAAAAGGGGGAGCATTCTGTTGGCTTTCAGACTGAAAGTGTAGTTCATCACGATGAGGTAAGATGGCAGCAGGAATGTGAGGCAGCCGATGACCCTGTGACCACGATCAAGGATCAGGGACCACTGAACACTTGTGCTCAGTCTATTTTCTCCTTTTCATTCAGCCCAGGACCCCAGCCTGTAGAATACTACCATCCATATTTAGAGTTCATTTTCTCAGCCCAAATCACATAATCTAAAGACTTACACAGAGGTTTGCCTCTTTGGAGACTCTAGGTCGTGCGAAGTTGACAATCAAAATTGACCGCTGCATTTGGGTATTTAAATATATAATTAAAAGAGCTACTTTCCTTACCACTAGCTTATAACTCACACACTCACACAGGCTCTGAACTGCACTTCTCCAAGGCCTCAGACATTGGCAGTGTCTCTTTATTTACAGGGAACCCGAGGCTATCTTTCTATATGGCATCAGACACCATCTCCACATCCTGCTCAACGGAGTCCTGGACATCCAGGTTTCTGAGGGATCACACACTTCCTAGTAGGATTCCCACCTGACATGTCTCTGAACAGCAGCTGTGGGAGGCGGAGCCTAACGACAGGAGGTGTTCACAGGAGGGAGATCTACTCTCATGTGTGGACTGATCATGACAGGGCTGAAGCCTCAAGCATCATCCTTTGCTCTTTTACCCTTTGACATGGAGCACACAGCATGGGGGGCCCTCAGCAGATGTGTCTCCCCTTTATTCTAGTTTTGTAGCCTCCAGAACAAAAGGAAATACAATTATAATGTTTATAAATGGCCAGCTCTCAGGATCCTGTTGTGTCCATCCAGTTAAAGCAAATTGAAAAGGGCAGCTAGAACTTGAAAATGGGGCTTTCCACATTGCTTAAATGGCAAACATAAGTGAAATTTAATAGGAAGCCACTCATCATAAACACTTATAGAGAAAAACAGAACCTAAGTTCATCAGATTAAACCAAATAACTTGAACTATAACTCTGGGTTTTCTAGCAGGGAAGACCAAATAGGACAAGTTACTTCTCTATGAGACTTCTTTCAATCAAAGCCTGTTCGTTGCATTTCTCCCATGGAGTTCCCAAATCACACTGGTTAGGCAATACCTGATTCGTGATTTGCTATATGTCCAAACAAATGCTTTAATAATTACATTGTTTAGCCTTCAACACATTGCATAACATAGCATTTGGAAATATCATACAAGTACAAAGAATATGAATTACTCTCATACTGTCTCACACAGACTTACGACTGTTAGCATCTGTAGTTGGTGTCCATGGGTTTTCCTACTCATGTACACATGTGTCAGGTATGTATGTATGTATGTATGTATGTATATGCATACATACAAATAAATACAGATACATGTACATGATATGTTATAAGTGATACTTTATAAGGGAAACCATCGTGAAGATCTTAGTTGGCATTTTTCAATCACATCTGATTCAGAAATCTTTCCAGTTTCTGTTTTGACTGGCCTTTTCTCCTTACATGTTGTCGGAGGCCTCCACAGGGGTGAACAAGCCATTTTACAGCCTGGGGTGGAAACAGGGTTTAAAGGGTTTTAGAGTTGAACCTAACAGCAGGGACATCGCCTCTCCCTCGGTGAGAAGGGAGATTTAAAGGGCCATAGGCTTGACAGAGAGGTTCCTGGGCATGATGACTCACTACACACTGTGATGAGGAGCAGAGGATATAAGGACCGCCAGTTGGGGATTTTGTAAATGTAAGTACATAATCATGCAGACAGGGCAGGGCAGAAGTAGGGGCTGACAGACTGGAGGGGATGCTTATCTGTCATTGAAGCCTGGGGTCTCAGGTCTCATCCATTCCATAGTACACAGCAACAGCAGGAACCAGGCTGCTTCTGATGCCCTTTCCACGTTGAGCATTTTTTTCTGCCCCCTCTGTCTTCTGCTTCTCTGAAAACTGTGGGCTTCCAGCTGGACTGATGTGTAGGAAACATGTGTTCAGGAGTAAGTTCTGTCTCGGGGAATCTGAAGCACAGAAGACAGCCAGTCTCTTTCTTGGGGACAGCACCATCTCAGGGCTGTTCCAGGGAGATGAAATGTCCACAATTCAATTAATCATTGCCCGTACACTTCAGGAGCAACCAGGACCTCGAGCTCATTCCGTTCAGCATTCTTTTTTTTGCGAACTGTAAGGAGAGCCTCAGCCTTGATGCTGTGGCTTAGTCCACAGACATTTATCAGTGCCTTCACTCAAGGTCAAGAACTGACTGTGAATCTAATGGACTGCATTCACCCAGTGACCATATCATCTCACCAAAAGACTGGAATAGAAACAGATACTTATTCAGTTTACAAGGCACATGTACTTTTAGAGTAGTGAGTCAGCAGCCAAAGGAGCTCTTATCTATAGCCCAGTGCCCTAGTCTCACCCAGAAAATCTCCAGTATGAGTGGCATGATGAGCTCACGAAGTAGGGGGCATGTGGATTATTCCCAGGCACACTTACTTCCTCTTCCTACCTACCACTGCCTCAAAGGTGCAGTAAAAAAGTAACCTATGGATACTTCCCACTGACCCCTTATCAGCCATTTCTCAGGTCTCAGAATTGAAAGTCACCTATAATAAGATATAGGGCTTAAGTTCAAAGCCTTCCCCTAACACTTAGAAGCTGTGTGGTCTGAACAAGTGGCCCAACTTCTCTGGGCTTGTTTTGTTTCCTCATCTGCAAAGTAAGAGAGCTAAGGGTGTGCTGTCTAAAACAGCAGTAGTTGTTGACCTTGAGGATTCACCAGCATCCTACTGAGAGCTTGTTAAAATACACATTGCCAGGTGCTCTCCCCCATCCCCATTACTGTGCTTTCTGGTTCAGTAGGTCTCCAGTGGAAGACAAGAATTTGTGTTTCTAATAAGGTCCCAGAGGGTGCTGCTGCTGTTGCTCCTGGAGCCCACTCTGAGAAAGGCTGTTCTTAAGGATGTGCTCAAAATGTGCTGGAACAGCATTGGTGCACTTGACAAAGCCAGGCTTGTTCAGCGATCCATCTGGTAAGGTCATCCATGCATAGCTGCAGCTGTGCGCTGTCTTCCTTGGGGACTCCAGCTCGCACCTGTCCCCTGCCTCTGCTGTTTGGCTGACATGCGTGTGTATACATACATGCTTCCTAAGAGCTCATAAAGCAGAGCTTGATGTACTTCAGAGAGTTTCTCAGCTCCAGGAAGGCAGCAGTTTGACATTGTACATGGCATTTCCATATAATGAGAAAAATCTCTTTGGAGGAAAGACAGAGGAGAAAAGGCTGAATCTTGCACAAACAGCTTTTAACAAATATTTGGCCTTAAACAATCGGAGAACAAGAAGCTGTCTCTAAAGAGTCAGACCACAGAGAGGATGCGTTAGAAATATGTGAGGGTGGATTTTAAGGTTGAATGGTAAAGAGAGTGCAGCTTTTGAGCACTGGTTCCTAATACTATGACCCTTTAATACAGTTCCTTATGTTGTGGTGACCCGAACCATAAAGCTATCTTTATTGCTATATTATAACTGGAATTTGCTATTGTTAAGAATCATAACATAGATATCTGATATATACCCCCTCTAAAAGGATTATTGGACTCCCAAAGGGGTGGTGACCCGCAGGTTAAGAAGCACTGCTTTAGAGCTTCCAACTCTGCATCTTATTAATCAATTACATCCCAAACACTGCCCCCTCCTGGTTCTTACCTCACAGAGTCCCGACCCCCATCCCCTCTCCTTTGCCTCTGAGAGAGTAACTCCCCGTTTCCTTCCCTCCCTGCCCACTCCAGTGCATCAAGTCTCTAAAGAATTAGGCGCATCCTCTCCCACTGAGGCCAGACAAGGCAGCCCTCTGCTACATGTTTGCTCATGTATGGTCTTTAGCTACCAGCAGCCAGCTGAAGCAGTTGCAGATAACTGTGGATCCTAAAGGCAGAGTTTCTGTAGAAGCACAGCCCTGAGGTGCCAGTTATTAGCTCTTCCAGAAACAAGCAAGAGTGCATACCCATCAGAGAAAGGAGTTGATGATTCACAGCTAAACTGAGAGAACTTGGGGCCAATGAGTCTCAGGGGCATCACATCACAGGAGGTTGAAAGGTACTGATGGGGCTTTAGGGACCTGGACTGGGTGGTATTGAGGCTGGTGATCTAGGTATGGACATGGCTTGCACTGGGAAGGTTGTTTGATACTGTAGTAGCTCTACGTCAGTGGGCTCGGCAAGGTTTGAAACAAATTCTGACGAGCACGCTTCCAGGTGTGAACACTAAACTATTTATGAGGTCCTCGGGCATAGCTTCCAGTGCCATACATGTCCAGAGAGTTCAGCTGAAGCACTCTTGCTTGGTCTGAAGCAATAGGATAGTGCAATCTATTGCTAAAATAGCAATTAGAAATGTTCGTTTTTCCATTTTTATTTGACATAAAGAAGTAGAGGATGTTACGTGGGTTTTAATTCTCAGCAGCTGAAGGGAAGGGCTGGTCTTGTGGAGCTCCAGTGTTCCTCAATCTCCCCATTAGCTGGAGCGTCATCAGATTTTTTCCATTTTCTGTTTGGACCCTCTGATTCCAGTTTTGTGGTAGGATAGACCTTGTATTTTCATTTGGGCTCAAAAGGTCTACAGGGAAACAATGTTTCCTACTATGACAGGATCTGAACCCTGACTCACAGTGCTTGTGACTACATTCCTAAGACCTTTACAAAACCAAGCTAGCCAAAAATCTCAGCATGAATGGGGCAGGGGCTCATGCCAATAGCTTACACCTAAGTGAAGAGCTAATGGTTCCTGGGGGAGGAAGAGTATCAGTTTGTTTCACAGATGCAAACCCCATAGATGCTCCAGTGGCTCACCCTGTGCAGGCACTGCTGGCATTAATTAAGTGGACCTCCATGGATTTAAGAGTACATGAAGTTTGGAGGGAAAACGGTGGTGATAGGAATCTTGGAGGAGTTGGAGGTGCAAGGATGGGGTGAAGTTGATTAAAATTCAATCTGTACATATTTGAAATTCTTAAGCACTATATTTAAAACATTAAAACTTTAACTCTAAAAAAGAATATAATAAGAATGGACTTAAAATTCAAAGCTACAGAAAAAGCCAGTCATCTACTTCTGGACTTAGTTGGGAAAGGTACATTGGTTTAACACCAATCGACCTCACACCTGCTTTAACTACACTTATTAGTGCAGTTCTGTTAACCACTCTTCAGTGTGCCATAGCTTTAATTCAGGCATATGTATTTACACTATGAGTCTGCCTTTACTTATTCAACACGTTCCTTGTCCCACCAAACTTCCACATACCATAGAGTTAACAAAACATGGTGACCATCACTACGAAAACCTTCAGCTGCACCCACAGCATCAGGCTTAGTAATGGGAGTTACTTCAAGTAGATAACTTTATGATATTTAGGTCTCACTACAAGGTACCTTCCAAAATCTCCATCCATTCTTTGTCCACAAAGATCAAGTGTGGTGTGTTGTTGATGGTATATGGTTTCTTCTTTGCAAAGGTGTCCTGAGTCCTATCACTCATCTTACCTATGAATTCAGAAGATGCTGACCACCTCCAGGCATTTATACTGAGGTCCAGCAGAGCAGTCCACGATTCCACTGGAGGTCACAGGAAAGGAACGGTGTTGTATGAATACTCACTCCAACTCCATGTCTCATGCTCGGGGAGAGTTGGAGAAAGGATGGCCACACACCACCAATAAAATATCAGTGACTCCAGCCAGACAGACTCCAGTGTCTGTCTTTCTCACATCGTGTCTGAAGAAGCCAGGCAGGTTTTCTTTGTCATTCATCTTAAACATAGTGAGGAAAAATAGGGAAGGAAGAGGTGAAGAGTCTGGTAAACACGCAGGCACCCATGCATGGCCCTTAGGTAAAATGAGAGTTGTGGTAGCTCATGAATCATTGACAAGTGTTCATTATTTCTGCCTTGCCCCAGGACTTGGCATCTTATATACTTGTTGTGCTGTTCTGAACTTTGAATCCTGAAAGATAGAATCCCAGAGTAGGAATGAAGATACCTACACAAATCATGTGGGTTCAAACATATGTGGCCACCGCTAGTACTAAAGATCATCTGACTTAAAATAGGTGGTTTTGTCTCTCTGCTATCCTATTAGGTTAAGAGCAAGGTTGAAGGCCAAAAAGCTAACCCAGGTAATTATTGGATGTATTAAGAACTATGCACTCTCAGAAGCCCTTTTTGGTTATAATATTTCTTTGGGTCCAAACATAAAAATATACTATTTAAGCCTAGTGGAAATGTGGTTGCAGTGTTAGCCGTGTTACAGCGTTGTGCTCCTCCCCAGGGGAAACATTGTGACCAGGAACAACATGCTTTCATCTCATTTTAAAGGAAAGTTTTATCAAAGCCAGGTCACAGGAGAAATCGTGCTCTGTTGCCAGCAGAATGAAAAGAACAATATTCGCCCACTGATCTTGCTGCTTGTTTATGTAATGAAATCTCAGGCTGGGATCCCTGTGTGTGGAGACTGCAGCATTTGGTTTGAGACCTTTGGAGACTCCAAAGATCACTGAAAGAAAGCCAGTTCAATGTAAGAGGCAGGCTGAGCTGCCAGGGTTCACTCTCAGGAGAGGCTATTCTTTGAAAATAAATAAGGGAAGAGGCAGGTGGTGAAGGGAGAGGCTGTGGAATGGACCCAAAACAGTGAAATGTACCCAGCTCAGGATGCCTGATTAAAAGTCTCATTCTGCTTTGGACAGGTATGGCCGTGGATGAGATTCTCTTTCATCAGTGTTTTCACATATTCTTCCATGGCTAAAGCCTCAGAAATGCCAACTTTTATATTGTAGCAGCTAGTAACCAGATGTTAAAAATGGGTCCCATTAAGTTAAAAGACCACAGAGTGCTGTTCTGTATCCATATCAGGCCTGCAGGGAAGGGAAAGTCAGAGTCCTCATCATTTACCCTGTCTCCTTATCCAAACACACATTTCAGGTCACTGATTGGATGTGGGCATTTGTTTGGTTGGGTGGTTGGGTGGTTTGGTGGTTTGGTGGTTGGTTGGATGGCTAGCTGGCTGCTTGCTCTGTTAGCTACTTTTCTGTGGCTGTAATATATTACTATTGCTAAAGGAATCGATCTTGGCTTGCAGTTTCAGAGTGCCAAGATTACAGTAAGTGTAAGAAAGGCAGGAGAAGAAAGACATCGAGTCTGCCTATCCACAGGAATCAGAGAGTAAACTGGAAGTGTTGCAGGGCTGCAAACTCAAGGCTTGCCCTCAGTGATACATTTCCTCCAGCAAAGCTCCATATCCAAATGTCCACAACCTTCCCAAACAGCAGAAGCAACCAGAGACCAAGTGTTCAAACACATGAGCCTGTGGGGACAGGGAGTAGTTCTTATTTACAATACCATATTGTTTTGTTTTGTTTTTTAACTTTCTTTTTATTCAGTTGCATCGCTGTTACATCTTAAGTGCTAAGTGCACAGTATACAATTTTCTTTAAAAACTCCTAGAGCTAGTAACCATGGAAAACAGAGTCTTTAACAAAACTCCTGTATCAGGCTTATGAATCTTCCTCTCGAATTGTTGGTTAGGGGCATTCAAATTGCCCCTGGTTGCTTCCTGGAAATTGAAATCCCTGAAGATATCTCATAATTCAGACAAAAAGCACACAGGAATTGAGCTAGATCTAACCACAAAGACCCCTCCCAGTGACTAGATTTTATGATACCATAAGGAGTTATTTGTACTACTAAGCAAGGGAAACAATTGATATTCTTACCCAGCTGTGATGCCCATGAACTACAACAAGTGAAAGGGACAAGATGTTCCTTAGGGTGCAATAGTGGCACTTGCACCCTAGAGATAACCAACAGCTATAAAATCAGACATAAGACCTTCTAACAAGAGGGAAATAAGTGGCCAGTGTGATAATGGATCTTAGAGGAGATCTATGACTGCCATGTTCCTAAACCAGTATGCTTCCTAACTGCATTCTAAATACCTACCTTCGTAACCATAGATGAGTGCAGCCCTTGGCTCTCATCAAACAGATTATTATTATTATTATTATTATTATTATTATTATTATTATTATTATTACTCAGAGAAAGACCATTATGGAAAACTACAACTAGTCCAAATGCAATAATTGATGGTGGGATGTCCAACCCCAGCTGACATTCTATTTCCAACAAAATCCCTACACTTAGGGCTCAGAGAACATGAGGGAAGGTGGGCTGTGAGGCTGGTGAGACAGGGAACCTACACCCGTGAAATCTCAGCAACATGGCTGCCTAAAGAAAACTTGAGCAAGGGCACCAGCACTTGGCATGTCAATACAGATAGGGGACGTTTCAAAGGATCATGCCCTAGTTAAAGAGTTACAGAAAATGACTGGAGAGAGAGAGAGAGAGAGAGAGAGAGAGAGAGAGAGAGAGAGAGAGAGAGAGAGAGAGAGAGAGAGATGTTTACCCAATAACAAGTTGTCAACCCTAAAATGGCATACACATAACTACACTAAACAGCTTATCATGTTCTATTTATTCACACATTTGTGTAAGACAATTAAAGAAAAAGAAGTTATAAATTTGAAAAGAAAGAAGGGATGGGAGGGCTTTGGGGGAGGGGGTGGTCAGTGTAATTATATCTCGATTAAACAATATCAATTAGGCCAAACCGATTCTCAAGGCCTTACAATGCCTCTTTCACCTGGACATCCATCTCGTTAGAGCTGACCACCACCCTGACTTTTAACAGACTAGATTGGTTTTACCTAAAGTAACTGGAATAATTCAAAACACCTCTGTGGCTGTGATAATTTTTTCTCACATTTATCTGTCACGTTGGACACTGTTTCAGATTCTCCTTGTAGAGAATTATACCACATGAGTTCTCTATATTTGATTTCTCTATCCTAAGATTGATAGGCAATGAGTAGTTTGGGCTACTTGGCTAATGTCATCTCTGTCTTATTATATATCTTTATGAGGCCACACACAAATTCTGGAGGATAAACACATATTTCGTGCAGTGGCTATGTTCAGCTTTTGTCAACTTTGACACTACCAGCTCTGTGTGGGGCTCTACTCACTTTCCATTTAAAAGTCATCTCCCTATATTCTAGAACCAGAATGAGAGACTGCAAGTGAAATGTGCCCACGGCAGGAGCATAGAAACTCCCTGCAAAGAGGTGATACAAGATGATTTTCAAAGCAGAGGCAAAATTGTTATTATCCACTTCTGTCTGGCTGACAAGAATTACCTCGGCTTCCTTTTTTCCTTGAACTATCCAATTTCCACTGGTTTAAACAGAGAATTAGTTCTGACTTTTCTGGAACTATTTAGAAGCGTGCTCACACTGTGTTGTCTCTAGCACTGAAAAAATAGTAGCGCTCTGCCCTACCTGCACTGTTGATGGTGGCCATCTAAGAGCCAAATCACAGTGACCTAGTTCTAGATAAACTTGGAATACATTTTGAAAATATAATTCTAATTCCAGAAACACTTAAAGTGGAATTGGGTAATAAGTAAAATCAATTCAAAATTACATACTTACTTATTTATTTTTGATAGTGGTAGGGAATGGAAGCTATTAGGAGTCTATTCAAAAGTCTTGACAATATTGATGCCAGAAAAATATTTCCTATTCTCATCCATAAACTAAAGTCTATTCTCTTCTCAGCAGTGAGGATTATTTATAATTGTAGAAGCCTCTGGCTAGCTTCCACCATGAATGTTTGCTTGCTTGTTGTTATAAGTAGTGTAGTTAACCGTGGAATGTTTGGCAAATGTGTTTAACAAAGATACTGGGTTTGATGCTGTGGACACAGATGGCTAAGGTCATCATATTCGCAGTAAGCAAATACCATTTCAACATTTCAAATGGACTTATGTAAGGACTTTCACTCTCCCCTTTCCTCCACTCTCCACAAGTATTTCTCATTGACTATCAATTTTCAATGGTTTTAAGTAGTAGTTATTTTTATATGTCTACTGATAAAATGCCTTAGATATTTATTTATTTTATTTTATGTGTGTGAGAGGTTCTCCTGAATGTGAATATGTATACCACATGAGTGCTTTGTGCCTTCAGAGACCAAAGAGACCATATGCTAGATCTACATAGTTAAGAGGCATCACGTGTGCTCTAGAAACTGTGACCAACTCCTCTACAAGAACAGGAAGGGCTCTTAACTGCCTAGCCGTCTCTCCTGCTCTACAAACTTCTTTTAATGTAACTGGAGATATTTCTGCTTTTCACAGATGTCAGAAAGATCATACATTAATTTAGGTTTCAATCAGTAAAGGTAACAAAACTCAGTTGGGGAAGGTTTATCCAGTGCAGAAATATTATGTTGGTGAATTTTGAAAGCCACTTTGCAAGATGAACCTTCTTGGGAGTCTTGGAAGTTGATGGGTCTGTGGTTCATAGAGCCTCCTCAGACATCTGACCACTGACTTTATTGTTGGTCTCAAATGAAATTGATAATTTATATCATGACTTTAAAAGTAAATGTGTAGAAAGGCAGTTACTAGCCCAAAGTTCATGTACGTGCGAACATCTGCAAAGCACTGAGTTCTGGAAAGGCTGTTCCTGTCTCACTCACTCCGTGATGAGGGTCCACATGGACTATCCTTTCTGCAGGGTTCCCCAAACCACTGAAGTTTGGAGACTGCCAAAATTGTCTTTTCTACTGACTGTAAGTCTGGAGCCCTGTCAGTCATTAACTAGATACCTATTCACCAACATGACTTTGAAGACATCACTTCCACAGAGTTAGGCCAACCTTTTCTTTTTAATAAATTTAATAAAATCATATTGAATAAAAAGTGGTTTAACTTGATATTAACATCTCATGCTTGACCTAGCTTTGGAAATCAATCTGTCCAATTATAGCTCCATAAAACGTCATAATTCTGAGCAAGTGTAAGTACCTGTTGTGCTACATAAAGTAAAAATACTCAGCAAAACTAGTTCTTCAAAATTCTGAGCTGCTATGTATAACAAACTGCCATTTAACAAAGGCACCATTTCAGTTTGCAAAAGCATGAAGTTCCAAAATGCGTCAAAGACACAGAGAGGCTTTTTAGAAGCTTGTCAGGAAATAATATTATTTTAAAAAGCTTTATTCTCAAAGTATATATTTGTAAATAACCAGAATCAATTGATTTCCTGATTTCATTTGGTCCTGTGTAGTTAATTTCTGAATGACTGAACTAATTCTACGTCAGTCAATTTTTTAAAGAGAGTTCTGATTCTGAAATAAGAAGGATCCATCTGGTCCTTGGTCCAAGTCTGGGTTCTGCCAGATCAGCTCATATGTGGTGAGAAGCCATGCACCTAGCTAGAGGAGTGGTAAGTGTACATGGTAGAGTTGTTGCTACTCAAACTCTAAGACTTTTCCTGGCTCAAAATGCAGTTTCGTGGCTCTATACATCTCTCAGAAGCTTTAGCCAAGTGTGAAAGGAAATCAGAAACTACTGTATTGGGAAGTTCAATCATATGATGACCAACAATGTAAGAGTGCAAAAGAGTCAAACACGTTGCTGGCACATTATAATAACTTCCAAAACTAAACTGGACAGTGAAGCCATAAAGCATCCTGGGCCATGTATGATACAAATTGCATTGTCTCTCAGGCATTTGTATTGACAACAACTAATACATTGCATGACTTAATATAATGTACTGCCATGGCATCATCAGTAACATTTATCATAAAATCATTTTCATGACTACATTAGCAACTGCTAATACTAAAAACATCATGCATGTGCAAAAGATGGATGCCGTCTTGACACGACTTGATTTGACCCATAATGAGGGATTCTAACAATACCATTGGTCCAGTAAGTAATGCCAATCATGCAGAACTGGGCCAGCCATCCCAGCATCCTTCCTGTATGGTAGCAATAGAAAAGCATTGCCAAGATAAAGAGGTAATTTGTTGGTATTTTGTCTATAAATAGTAAATACCAAAGATAATTCAATGTTTTAAAATGACTTAGCAATGACATTTCTGTAAGTTTAGGGTCTTATCTTGAAAAGGCAACATATGAATATGAGTAAGCAACCATTTTAAATGTTGGAACATCTCTTCCCCACTCTTTTGAGATAACATAGTGCCAAAGGCAGACTATTATTTTGACTCCTGTCCATGGTTTCTCATTTATGAAGTTGTTTAAAGGAAACCAAAATACCCTGGAGACTAACGTTTTAATAATTCAAAGTTTAAATGTAAACATGCAGTTCAGCAGGCCTCCCTCTTGTTTTCTCTGCCTGGAGCACAGGTTAGCAGAATCTATCGTATTCTCATCTGAAGGAGAGATATGACCAGGCTAGATGATGTAGGTGCTTCCCTGGAGTGAGAAATGTCCAGGAAAGTTGACCCTTGCCTTCCTCCACCCTCCCCATCTTATGACAGCCTCACTAGCTCATGTCCACATCCACGAGACAGCGATTCACACCTTTCATGTCTGTGCTCTAGTCCTGACATTCTTCTTGCCCCATCTTCCCAGAAAGATGGTAGAGATGTCAGGTAAGGCAGAGCACTTTTCTCAGCACATTGATCAGTTCAAAGTCTCTGCATTCACCATTTCTTCCCAGAGGAGCTATAGACAACTCCAAGTTGTAGCCAAACCATATTTCTCAATTTATGACTGAGTAATGCTCCAAGGATCATAGTTCTGAGATACCTTAAGCTGAGAAGACTTTCAATGCACTAAAGCTACTGAAGACTAGCTTAGCCCTTCTGCATTAGACATGCCCTGTATATTTGAATTAGCACAGCTATCTAGCAGAACATGGTGTGGACTTGCTCATTTAATTTATTGAACACTGAACATAAACCATAAACCAAATGGTTCTACAGGTGAGCTTCTTTAATACAGGCTATTAAAGATAGTGTATATATTTTTAAATCTCTCTTTAAAACTTGAGAACTAATTAAGACCTCAGTTGGTTTCTATTTATTGAGGTCTGCTTGTGTTTCTGTGGAATTTGAATTCCTCAGCAATCAGCTAATAGCAATTACTGCCATTGCTGACTGTACCCCCATCTACAATCAATCTTGATAAAACAATGTATGCTAAAG
Organism: Rattus norvegicus; assembly: GCF_021556685.1. Taxonomy (NCBI): domain Eukaryota; kingdom Metazoa; phylum Chordata; class Mammalia; order Rodentia; family Muridae; genus Rattus; species Rattus norvegicus. The sequence goes on from NC_141535.1 coordinate 61,945,592, forward strand.
GGGGTAAATATAGCTCATGATTTGGCTTTCTTGATAATGCTGACTGTTCCCTTTGCAGCAGTTCACATCAAGCTCCAAACTGAGAATCCTGGGAACATACTCCCTGGTTTCTAAAGCATTAGTTCAGCACTTACAGCTTCAGATTTTTGTTTTAATTTTCTTCCTCCTCCTCCTCTTCCTCCTCCTCCTCCTCCTCCTCCTCCTCCTCCTCCTCCTCCTCCTCTTCCTCCTCCTCCTCCTCTTCTTCTTCTTCTTCTTCTCCTTCTTCTTCCTCTTCCTCCTCCTCCTCTTCTTCCTCTTCCTCCTCCTCCTCTTCTTCCTCTTCTTCCTCCTCCTCTTCTTCCTCTTCCTCTTCCTCTTCCTCCTCCTCCTCCTCCTCCTCCTCCTCCTCCTCCTCCTCCTCTTCTTCTTCTTCTTCTTCTTCTTCTTCTTCTTCTTCTTCTTCTTCTTCTTCTTCTTCTTCTTCTTCTTCTTCTTCTTCCCCCCACACACAGCCAGACCCCCACTTCCTGTGCCCTCAAGTCTCTCAAGGGTTAGGTGACTTCTCTCACTGAGGTCAGACCAGGGAGTCCTCTGCTGTATATGTTTCAAGGACCTCAAACCAGCTAGTGTAGGCTGCCAGGATGGTGGCTCAGTGTCTGAGAAATCTCAGGGGTCCAGGTTAGTTGGGACTACTGGTCTTCTTATGGGAGCATCCTCCTCATCAATTTCTTTCAGTCTTTCCATAATTTAACCACAGGGACCCCTGACTTAAGCCCATTGGTTGGGTGGGTGTAAGTATCTGAGTCTGTCTTGGTCAGATGATTGTTAAACCTCTCAGAAGGCAGCCATGGTAAGCTCCTGTCTGTGAGCACACCATAATATTAGTAATGCTATGCAACCTTGGGAGGTGGGAGGTCAGAGGACCCTCTAGAATGTACCAGAGTCCTTGGAGCCTCCCCTTGATATGGATCCCAATTTGGGCTTGTCACTGGACCTCCTTTCCCTTAGTCTCTTCTCCATTTTTGTCCCTGAAGTTCTTTTAGACAAAAACAATTTTGGATCAATTTTTTTTGACTGTGGGATAGCCACCCCATTCCTCTACTTGATGCCCTGTCTTTTTACTAGAGGTAGACTACAAGTTCCCTCTCCCCACTGTTGGGCATTTCATCTAAGGTCCCTTCTTTGAGTCCTGAGAGTCTCTCACCTACCAGGTCTCTGGTACATTCTAGAGGGTCCCCCAAACTTCCACCTCCTGAGGTTGAATATTTCCATTCATTTTGCTGGTCCTCAGGACTTGACTCCTCCCCCTTCTTAATATAGCTTCAGAGTTTGAGCCTTTGATTACATCCTTGGTTTGGAATTTTGATTATTTGGCTAGAAGTTGTTTAAACCAAGACAGAAGTCTTTACCAAGCCTTCACCTTATTTTGAAAGTGAGACTGAGCTCTGCTTTTCCATGAGTTAGGTCAAGCCACACACAGTGCCAAGCAGAAGAACACTGTGCAAGAGAGACCAAACTCTTCCCCCATGAGCTGGGAGTTCCAAGTGCCCCATCCTTCCCAGTGACCTAGGTGAGTAAGCACAGGCCCTCAGCTACTACGTGATCCTAGACTTGGTGCTACCTCCATTCCTTACCTAGTCAAGTCATTCCTTATCTTTCTTGTACCTTTCCTTACCAAGTCTTTCCCTCATCTTTCTTATCTTTCACATGTAAAGTTATTTCACACAAATCACATTACTGAGATTGTCCCTTATCCTTCCATCCCAAGCGAGGTAATTTGCCATTAAAGAGGCTATCCTCTTCCTCTCTGCCTTGTGCAGGTCTTCTTATCCCCAAGGGTATAATGTCGGCATTGGAAGCCTTCCTCCCAAGAGCATTTGAACACACGTTTTCTGCCAGGACTCGGATGACATACCGAGGCCCTCTGTCCTCACCCAGAGCCAGGCACTGCCTTTAGAATGTTGCAGCTTTTCTTTGTTCTACCCAACCTTTGTTAGATCGGTTCTTTTACATTTTATCCAATTCCTTTTATTCACCCTTTTAAATGTATGTATCTGTGTGCTGTTGCATGCGTTCACATGTGTATGGAGAACCCGGGTTGACATTAGATCTCTTCCTTGACCATTCTCCACCTTACTTTTTGAAACGGGGTCCTTCATGGAACATGGAGCTCAGCAATTCAGATCAAAACGCTGGTGAGCAAGCCTCACAGGTCCTCCTGTTTCTGCCTTGGCATCTCAGGGATTGTGGGCCATGCCTGGTTTTGTATGTGAGGACTTCGGCTTGTGCAACAAGCACTTTGCAGGCAATACCATCTCTCCAGTCCTGTTACATCAACACTAATGGAATGTTTGTAGTATGCGCCATTCTAGTTCTATATTTCAACACATTTAATCCTTATAAGTACATAAGACTGATACACACATGAGCACACAGAGACTGATGGCATCCATAAAACTGCTAGGCTCAAACCAGGCAAAATCCAAACACTGAAAGTGGAAGTGGACACTAAGTCCCACCTCTAACCAAGAAGCTATGCCTGATGGGCAAGGGGAAATCAGTTTTCTCCAGTCACCACACATATCAACTCTACTCTAGGTCAGACCCATGCTCAGGAGCTGGCTAACATAAAGCAGGCTCCATAATTTTTGTGTCTACTTTTTGTTTTGTGTTGTGTTGGTATTTTTTTGTCCTATTGATACTTTGTTGCAATTTTCTCTTGTTGTTTGTTTTTTAGAGAGAGAGAGACAGAGAGAGAGAGACAGAGACAGAGACAGAGAGAGAGACAGAGACAGAGACAGAGACACAGAAAGAGACAGAGACAGAGACAGAGACAGAGACACAGAAAGAGAGGAGTTTGTTGGGTAAGAGGAGTTAGTGAAGGGGAAAGACATTGTTTGAAGATATTTTAAATTAGAAAACAACTTGAAAAAATTCCAGAAAATGATATATCATCCTATTCTAGATAAAGAAACTGAGGCATGGCAAAATACAGCTCCTAAAATACCCAGAGTCACAATTTCCTAGGTAATGCTAATCACCAAAACATGGATGAAGACCTTGGTTGCTTCAGCCCTCACTACAGTATCTTTGTACCAAGCACTACTTGTTTCTCTGAGAATCATGTTAATAAGAGCAACAAACCCAAAACTGCCGACATTTTCAGAAAGGATGTCGGAAGGACATTGTTGTATTTTATTACTGGCTTCACGTGTACATTTCTCAACTGTGGAAGGATGTGCTTGTGTATTATTTGTTGACACGGTTCCATTTTGCAGGAGAGTGACAGCAGGGGGTAGTGTTTGGAGCCTGCAGTGGGTTTGGAAAGTACTGAGATCTGTTTGTGTTGCACAAACCCTGAGGTCTGCAGTCCCCACCAGGCCAGCTGGACCTCACCGAGATTTTAATTTGGAGCATCCTGAGCCATTTGTGGATCCAAAATAGTTCACATGTGTTTGGAAAGGAAGCAAAAACAGCAAGTCAGCTAGAAAGGCTTGTATGATATCTAGCAGCAGGGCCAGGTCACTGAAGATTCCTCCCCCTTGGGAGGGATTGGTTACATACTGTCTTGAAAAGTTCTGTTAATTTGGATGGGGAAATTGGGGCATGGTTAGAAAGGGGTCAGTCTCAATATTCTGTGGATAACCCAAATGGGGCCAATTGGTCCAGGCTAGGATGTGGCTGTGAACATTGACATCTGGGATCCATCTCTGGAGATAGTATTGTTTGAAAGTATGGAAGGTAACAGTTTTAATAGATTCTTTTCTATTTGTTTACCTGTTTGTTTTGTTTGGTTCAAAACAGTGTTTCTCTGCATAGTCCTGACTGTCTTGGAATTTGCTCTGTAGACCAGGCTGGCCTTGAGCTTGTAGATCTGCCTGACTCTGTCTCTAGAGTGTTGAGATTAAAGGTCTGTAATTGAATCTTAAGCACAAGAGAGAAGAGGTAGAAATGGCCTCCTCACATGGGCTCCTCATCTGGATCTCCACTTAAATGTCACTTTCTCAATAGTGAGTTTTCCTGATCACCCTCCTCAAGACACGTCCTTCTACTATTATTTATTCAAGCAGTTACTTTCTGAATTTGATAGTATATATGCTAGTCTATAATTTATGTTCTGTTTTTCTCACTTGCTTTTAGTGAGTATTTTTCATGTGTGTGACATATTGTACGTGTGTAGACCAGATGCCAATGTCCAGTAACTTTCCTGTCACTCCCTACCTTATTTTTTGATATAAGGTTTCTCAATAAACCTCTGTCTCACTGTTTTGGCTATACAGTCTGGCCAGCATACCCCAGAGGTCTCCATACCCTCAGTGCTGGGATTATAAATGCACAGTGCCAAGCCTGACTTTTTACATCATTACTGAGGATCTGAACTCAGATTCTCCCATTTGTACTGCAAGTATTTTGCAAATTGGCCCATTTCCTCTACCCAGGTCTTTCCAATTAGGACCAAGCTTTAAAGGACTGTGTCACTCTTGTTGTTATCCTTCCATTTTAAGCACAATGACTGGTCCATGGTGGATGCTCAATAAAGACTGCTTGACAGGCTGCTCCAGTCCCAGAAATTGCATTCAACATCAGCTGAATACACAGGTCATCATGCTTTCCACACAGTGCCAGAGAAACCGGCCATTTGAGATATTATTGATTTTTCTTCCACCCCACAAACCATCAAGGACATTTCTGATGTCAGATCCAAATTTTTCATAGTCACACAGAACTTTCCATGACACAGTCATGTGTTAGAAAAGAGAAGAAACACTTCTACAAGACTCCCCGAGCTCCATCTAACATTTGGCTGTGGGTCTCTGTATCTGTTTCCATTGGCTACTAGATGAAGCCTCTCAGGCCATTGTTATGCTAGGCTCTTGTCTGCAAGAATAACAGAATCTCATCAGTAGTGTCTGGGATTAGTTCTTGCCTATGGGGTAGGTCTCAATTTGGGCCAGTCATAGGTTAGCCTTTCCCTCTGTCCCTGTGATATCCTTGACCCTACCCATCTGTGGGCAGGACGCATTTTAGGTTGAAGGCTGTGTGGATGGTTTGCTATCTTTATCCTTCCATTTAGAGTCCTGCCTGGCTATAGGAAGTGGCTACTTCAGGATCCATATTCCCTCCCCATTGCTAGACTCTAGTTTCAGCTAGAGTCAGCCCCATAAGCACCCTGGGGCCTCATCCCCCCATCTTGGCACATCCTAGAGATGCCCTCCACTGATGATTTCTGTTCCTGCTCTCCCTACACCTGATGCCTGCCGCCTCCTTGCCCCACCTCCTCTCCCACCCAGTTCCCTCCTTCCATCTATTTCATATTTTGTTTCTCCTTCTGAGAAAGAGTCAACCACCCTCCCTTTGCCCTTCTTTATTATTTGACTTCTTTGGGTCTGAGGATTGTAATGAGGATAAGTGACTAATATCCAGTTATAAGTGAGTACCTACCATCCATGCCCTTTGGGGTCTGGGTTACCTCACACAGAATGATATGTTCTAGCTCCATCCCTTTGCCTCCATCTCTTGTAGACAGAACAAATTTGGGGTCAAAACTTTTGTAAGTTGGTGTCCTTATTCCTCCATTGGTGGGCCTGCCTGGCTACAGGAGGTGGCCACTTAAGGTTCCATATCCCCACTGCTAGGAGTCTCAGCTAGTCACCTACACACACTCCTGGGAAAGATTGAGGTACCTGAAGAAGATAGGGCCTCCACAGGAAGACCAATAAAATCAACTAACCTGGATCCTTGAGGGATCCCAGAGACTGAGCCACCAACCAAAGGTGAGCATGGGCTGGAACTAGGCCTCCACAGATTTGTAGCAGATATGCAGTTTGGTCTTCATGGGTTCCCCCATAACTGGAGCAGGGGCTGTCCTTGAATCTGTTGCCTGAATGTGGATCCCATTCCCCTAACTGAGCCACCTCGTCTGTTCTCAGTGAGAGAGGATGTACCTAGTCCTGCAGTGACTTCATGCACCAGGGGTAAGGGTGATACCCAGTGGGCAAATCCCTACTCAGAGAAGGGGATGGAGGAAGGAGTTGTGAAAGGGGGACACTAGGAGATGAGGGGGATTTGAGGATGTAAAATGACTACATAAATTAATCAATGAAAAACGAAAGGCAGATGGAAAGGAGCATAAGTTAGTTGATAATTAAAGATTAAGAAGCACTAGCAACTGAATATGAATTAGAAAAACCTATTAGGCAAGTTGAAGATGCAGATAAGACCTGTTTCAGGGATCATGCTAGAAGTCTTTTCCTTTGCAAGACTTTAAAGATACTAAGTTCATTGTACTTGGTCTTCAGCACATCGATCTAAAATTTGCGATTGATTAATAAGATATTTATATAACCACAAAAGAAAGAGAAGAACACAAAATTTTAGCTCAATTTAAAAATGAAGAATTATTTCCAGAGAGTTTAAAATTTTTCTCAGTGTCAATGGGAAGGACTGGTATCTAAGACTTGATTTGTGTGAATCTCTCATTCTATCTTCTCCACTCCCCCGCAAGCCCCCAATACTTGTTTCACATATTTTTTGTGGTAGATTAATTTCAATATGGCTTACGTTTCTATGTGACCTCTTACTAAACTACTCTACAATTCAATTATACTCTTTTCCTCTTTGAGTATAATTCTACATTTCATTTGTGGATAAGTTTAAATTCAACAGCCACAGAGTTATTTCTTTTTTGACATTCTTTAAAAAGGCAATTAAAGCACATCAGGGTATTGTTTGAGTGAAAATGGAAAACAAACAGGGGCAGATACATCTAAGTGCACTATAAATAAATCACATTAGCACAGTGCAGTAAAGAACTCACCTCGCTTCACGTGGTTCTGACTGTGTTGTGAAGCCAACAGGAAGCTGTATATAAAGTGTTCTCCAGTCAGTAGATTTGCTTTTGTGTAGAGGTGTCACTTAGCAATTCTAAAACCTAAAGTGCCAAATGACTAAGAAATAAGTAAATATATTGTAGATGTCAAGAGTTGGGGAGGCAACAGCAGAGAACAGAAATGCAAAGAAAAGGGGGAGCCTTAAGTAAACTGTTTGGTGACGGATAAGAATCAAAGGTGACAGTACAGATTCATGTATATAAGAACAATGTAGATAAGAGCAGAGAGAGAGAGAGAGAGAGAGAGAGAGAGAGAGAGAGAGAGAGAGAGAGAGAGAAGAAGGAGGAGGAGGAGGAGGAGAGGGGAGGGGCTGGGGAGTTGGGTAGGCAGAAGACAGAGGTAGTTCAGAGGAGAGTGTAGGATTTTGGGAGGCAAGGAGTTCACATGTATTTGGTGCTTATTGTTTGCTGAGTTTTACAGTAGATGCACCTTGCTAACCCCACACTACAAATAGAATACTGATGTCACATTTTATCATCATCTGAAATTGCTGTTTCCAATGGTGCTATATGGGTAAGGATGACATGGCATGCCTTATATATATTTTATAGAGTGAATACCACACACACACACACACACACACACACACACACACACACAGAGGCGCGTGTGTGTATTTTCCCAGGCTTTTTACTGAGAGAGTAAAAACCTTGTTTTCATTCAGTTACATGAGCAAGCCTGGTGCACAGATCTTGGTTTCTTTATTTATCTTTATTTTCCCTTTTAAAGATTTATTTATTTTATGTATGTGTCACTCTCTTCAGACACACCAGAAGAAGGCATCAGATCCCATTACAGATGGTTGTGAGCCACCATGTGGTTGCGGGGATTTGAACTCAGGACCTCTGGAAGAGCAGTCAGTGCTCTTAACTGCTGAGCCATCTCTCCAGCTCTTGGTTTCTACTGCACTTCTTGTCAGTTGTGGTGGCACACACTGGTTGGATAGGTTAAAGAGGCAAAGGCAGTAAAATAACGAGTTCGAATGCCATTCTCTATGAAAAGAAACCCCCTTGCTATAGAAGTACCTGTTTTGAGGGCTGGCATAGAACATACAAAAGGAATCTGGAACCAGGCAGCAGGGCTATGGACCATGTTGACATTTTATAGGGTCAAATCAGTGAGGCCCCAGCAGCCAAAGCACAGGCTACGAAATCAATGAAATTAAAACAAATGGCAAGATGGAGTTATAATCTATCAAATAAAATAAATGTAGATAATAAGTATTCATATTTTACAAATGCAACACTTAAAGAATGATGGTGATGACACAGTTACTCCTTACACTGGGATTCCTATTAACAAATATAAACAAAATGGCAAAAACAAACAAACAAACAATTATAAAAAGCAAGGCTATAGCTTTGAAAGCAAGGATCACCCATTTTGACAGAGACTATTGTGTAAAGGAAATAATGAGAAACAAGTGTTCTTAATAATTTAATAATTTCAGAGTCTCCTTATGAAGTGTTCACTAATTATAATTTGACGAATAGCAACTTTACAGCAGAGAAATCTGCCAAGCCTTGCTTAATCAAGTGATAAGAGGCCGGAAATTAATACAGTAAATGGGAAGGGTGGGGTGCTTCAAGCAGGACAAGCAGCATCTAGAAATAGTCAAGAAATAAAAATAAACAGATTTAAGAGCCTGAAGAAGAGAAGGAAAAAGGAGATAGGGCTGGGGAGTTGAGTGGGCAGAAGTCACGGTTAGTTTAAAGGAGAGTGTAGGCTTTGGGGAAGCATGGGTTTGACATTGAGTTGGTATTGTATGCAGGGTTCTATGTTAGGCACATCTTGCTAACCTCAGCTACCAGAAAACTCAAGTCACATTTTAGCATCATCTAGAACTGCTGCTCCCAGCTCACTCTGTGCTCCACAGACACTATTGCCATGGCGTTATGCACTGTAGAGTTCCATGAGATAGTCCTGGGTGAACTATGTCGTTAAATACACGGGAAAGCCATGGGGAAAGAATGAGTTGGGACTTCATCTCACGTAATATGTGAATGCAATGGAAAGGAAAGTAAGGCAAGCAGAGCAATGGTGGAGAATGTTTGGAACCACAGCTCGCTAGCAAAAGAAAGAAGACAGAAAATCCCCAACGAGCATCATTTAAGGAACCCGGTAATCTGCTTTGATAGGCATTCATCTAAAGACACAGAAGTGGCCAATAAATACATTAAAAGAGCAGACAGCCTCAGTAATCAGGAGCATGCAAGGCAAAGCCATACTAAAATACCACTTGGCACATCTAGGAATGGCTTTCATCAAAAGAAAAACAGCTACTAAGTGCTGGAAAGAAGAGGGGGGAAATGGGAGACTTTTTACACAGCTGGTGGGGAAGTAAATCGATGGCAGTCTCTGCAGAAATCACACTGTAATTTCTTAAAAATATAAAAGTCAAATTGCAATTTGATTCAACAAGCTGGCTTCTGAGTACGCTGCCAGGGGAACTGAAATTGTATCCCAAGATGTTCCCACATGTGCTGAACAGGCTGTAGGGATGCACTGAAGATGGCAAAACCTGCGACCAGCTGGCGGTGAGGACTTCTGGTGGATAAGTGCCCACTCCGAGACACCAGAGTCTCACATCTGTATGAAGGGGGGGGGGTTCAGGAATCCATGAAGTTCGGAGCTTTCTGTGAGGTGGTCTGGGTCTGCTTTTCAAAGGAGTGTTTGCTGAATGAAAGGTTGGTATTTGTAGTAGAAAAACCTCCGCATAGTTAGTGGAAAAGAAACTCCTCCTGCCTAGTAGAGTTTATCATTTTTGAGTTAAAAAAATACAATATATTTGGCCACTTTTCTTGGGTCTTTATAACGTCGCTTCTTTTGTTGAGTGAGTTAATTCATTCAAAGAAAGATATACAGGCTTCTTGGGTGGTAGAGAATACATGAGTCTTTACATACTCATAAACACATACACACACAGAGAGAGAGAGAGAGAGAGAGAGAGAGAGAGAGAGAGAGAGAGAGGGAGAGAGAGAGAGAGAGACAGAGACAGAGAGAGACACAGAGAGACACAGAGAGACACAGAGAGACACAGAGAGAGAGGAGAGAGAGAGAAGAGAGGGAGAGAGAGGGGAGAGAGAGAGGGAGAGAGAGAGAGAAGAGAGGGAGAGAGAGAGGGGGAGAGAGAGAGAGGGAGAGAGAGAGAGAGAGAGAGAGAGAGAGAGAGAGAGAGAGAGCGCAAATCTCAGGAAATTCTATGGCAAACCAAATAAGCTGGCATATTCTAGACTGGAAGCTCAACATTGTTTTACATAAATCAATACCTTTACTATTTGGCCAGTTTTCTTTCTCCCATAAAGGGTAATAGGTTAACTAGTTGGAACACCATGCTTTATTTGTCCTCTTGCAGTGTTACATTAATAACACTTCTTGTGGGGCATAGGTGGGGTAGGGTGGGGGTTTTTAGCCTTCTGTGAGTGCTCGGAAAATCCACTGGAGCCAATCCAAGCAAAAGAACCCCTGAAAGGTTGCTGTCAGTTGACATTTATAGGGGTATTGGAAGGGACAAGCTTTAGGATTTGTGGCTGAGAAGATTTCTCCATCTTCATTTCAGAGGGCTTAAGCTGGGCTGTGGGGAATTGTGCCGTCAGTCACATGTGCTTTGTGCCTTTTTCAGCTGAGTTCCCACAAGTCAGTTTCTAGCTTGCAAAGTGCCCAGGTGAGTAGGTCCAACTCTAACTCTGGCCATCTGAAAGGTCTAGATGTAGTAGTCGGTCCCATGGTGTGTGGCAATCATAAACTGCCTTTGCCCTGGCCTGCGTAAGCATATATGTATGTGTATATGTGTGTATATGTATGTATAAACACACACACATACACACACACACACACACACACACACACACACACACACACTAGGTTTAAGCTATATGCAACATTAAGGTCTGAGGAAAACCTCTTGGTGACTCTAAAATTGAGAATTGAATGGCTTATCAGAGCTGCTTCCAGCGTTAGTCTGTATAGTCAAGTTGTCAGAGGAAGCGATTACTGGTCTGTGTGACCTATGCTGATGTGGAGGTGTAGAGGGACTCATCAGATTACATTTTTTAAAAGCCCAAAATGGTGGGAAGGAAGATTAAAATTTTGGAAAGAGTTGTGCCCTCTTCTCACTGGAATACCCAGAAAAGAACATAGGTTCTAAGAGCCAGATGTTGGGAAATCGACCCTGGAAAATTTTGTTTCAGCCAGGGTATTTGTAGCCAAATTATATTTAATTAAACTTATCTTCTTTTAAATTATCAATACATCACACACACACACACTTACTTTACCAGGCCTGGGATTATATTTTGTATAGTGGCTTTGTCACGACACTTTCTCCATCACCTCTTCAGTCCTGAGGTTGCTATTCTTGGCGTTCAGCTTATTTAAGCATGAAATATAGACCCAAGGTCAGGACTCTTTGCCATCAGCTGTAGTGCTGAACCATTGGCTCTGGATTAGTATTAGGATAGTTAGAATATTTAGGGACAGTTGAAATAGGCATAGATTTTGCTATCAATATATGAGCTTGGAGCTTTCTTAGTGAAAATTTTGTTAAACTAATTATAGACTCAAAAACAGTCATAACTATAATACAGAAATTTCATGGACCCTCTAGAGTTTATTCCAGTAGCAGCATCTTATAAAACAATACTGTCTCACAGTCAGGACACTGACCCTGATAGAACCCACTAGGATCACGTGTATAACTAACTCTTTACAGTTTTGTTCAATATGTAGTTTTGTTCATACCACAGTCCAGACACTGAGCTTTTACCCTGACAAGACTCCCGTTGAAAAGCTATGCTGGTCTTCTCACCACAGCTCCTTATTTCTCTGTGCTCTTTTCTGAAAATCACTAATTTTAATGTATAACATTTGGTCATTAAAATATTGTTTAAACAGACACATAGCATAGAATCTTCCAGAGTTGGCTTGTTTCATTCATAATCATTTTCTGGACAGTAGTCTCCTATGCACTACAATGTCTTAGACCCCAATCACAGGGTTGGCTTTGGCTATCATGCTTGAAGTTGCTATAGTCATTCACTATTTTCTTTTTATATTAGCACACATCTCCATTTCTCTGGAATAAATGTTCAAGACTCTACTGAACCTGTGGCAATTGAATGTGTAGTTTCATAAGATACTACCAAACTGTTTTCCAGAATAATTGCACCATTTTGTACCCACAGTGTGTGAGGGTGTTAGAAACTCCAGTTTCCACGTCCTCAGTAGCATTTGATGTTGCATCTTTTCTTTTTGTCTCTAGCCTTTTTGGTAGATATGTAGCAATATCTCAGTGTGTGTGTGTGTGTGTGTGTGTGTGTGTGTGTGTGTGTGTGTGTGTGTGTGTGTTTCTAACTATGTCTTAGTTGAATTAAAACAATGTTGTAGAACTTTTTAATCCCAATCTGGGTTTTCTTTCTTTCTTTTTTTTTTCTTTTTTTCGGAGCTGGGGACTGAACCCACCAATCTGTGTTTTCTACCCAGCCTTGATTATTCAGTTCATGAATAAAGACACATAACTTTTATTATTTACAATAAGCCTTTTAAACAGCACACGAATCTAGTTTCCTATAGATAACCCCAATTTATTACTTGCCATGTTTCATCTAGGCTGCTCTTAACTCCATTGGCCAGCCCTTAGGGCTATGTTCTCTTGAGCTCATCTAACCCATGTTGGCTTCGCCTTCATTCACCTTTTTCTCCCTCTCCTGACCTCCAGCTAGGGAATTCTAAACCCCACCCATGTCTCTTCTTTCCAGTTATTCATTGTCAGCATCTTTATTCACCCATCAGAAATAACTTGGGGCAAGGTCACTTAGCAGTCTACCTGTGGACTCTCTCATTTCTGGGGCAACCAGGTCTTGAGGAACCCATATTAGCACTAGGATACAAGCAGCATTAAGCTAACCTTCTACAGAACTGTATTACTTTCCCCCTTCCTTTCATCCTCCCACTTATCCCATGTTCCTTTGCACACTCTCAATTTGATAGTCTCTTTTCCTTTGATATTAATGCAACACACACACACACACACACACACACACATACACACACACTCCTTTTAGCTAATGATGTCAACATGTCTTTTTGGCATGATTTTATTTTTGATATGTTACATATTCTCTTCATATCTTTGTTGTTTCTTTTATTGCCATTCCTAAGTTTAGAGATTATGTTGTTTTGATACTAATTTGCTAATCTAATGCTAATCACCCCCAAAAGTACCCTTCTCCAGGGAAGTCTCTTATGGAATAGCATTTCCTTTTGAACACAGAGTTTGCCTGACTTTGACAGGTGGGGATGTTCATTGTCAGCTTTCTTTAGCACTTGGGGCTCAGAGGTGGGAGACTGTGTCACGGAAAGCATGGTTTTAGCTAGGAGAAGTGGTTTACTCACTAAGAAAACATTTAGCTCACTAAACCTAGATGGTGGATAGGTGTTCCTGAGTGGTTTGAAGGATCTTTCAGGACAGTTGAAGATGGGGCCAGCTCAATGTAAAATTTAGATGTCCATCATAGCCAACCCCTGACTGTTAACCTATGGGCTTGGCATATCTTATGTGGATGTTCTGGTTGACATAATATGGCTATTTCTCTTTGAATGGTTTTCTCCCCATACCAAGACATTTATGTGAGGACTGTCCAGACCACTGCATATATCTGCCCATTGAGAGTGAAATACACACTCTCATTCTGTCAGTAACTCCTCCCCAGAGGGAGGTAGAGAGACAAAGAGAATAAAGTCTCAGGGCACACCTAGTGCTGATGTGTACTGTGACACTATTTCTGGGGTATCATGAACAATCCTTTCTTCCCACCAACAGAGAATGGACACAAAACAAAGCGAAGATGCCCTCAAAGTACGGCTTGGTGAGTCAGTGAGTTTATTAGGGCTACTTACAGGAGCAAAGAGGATTCTAAGGCAGCTGCATCCCTGAAAGCCCACCCCAGCATGGATGGCAGCTTGTGAAAGCTGGAAACCTGGAGTTCACTGCACAACTTTCAGGGAGCGAGACCAGTTAGAGACCATCTCTTCCAGGAAGCTGAGTTGTCCTGAGCCTCTTCCAGGTAGCTCAGATGGTACAGAGAGTATCTTCCTGTGGTCCCTACTGCTTACATAACCTTAGGTACAGAAAAACCTTTATACCTGGTGAGTGAGATTCAGGAGCATCTCATAGCTTTCAATTTGCTCATTTCCTGAAGTATACGGTGCTTCCCTGCAGGATGGAATGCTTCATCTCCCTTTAGAACACCCTGAGTCTTAAGCATCTTCCCTTCAAAATGACATGTTATATCTCAGAGGAAATTGCTACAGGACAACGTGGCACTTTATCACCCTCCAGTCCAAGTTGAGCTGGCCTGTGTGAGGGAGACTCAGGTCTCTTTAAAACCAGCCATCAGGACTATGTTGGGTCCAGTCCAGCCACCATTGTCTTAGGACACCTGCTTAACTGGCTGTTGAACTATTTAACTGGTGAGTCTTGCATCACTCAAATGTGCCCCCTCCACTGCTGTGGAGAAGTGAAGAAGCCCACATACTCATTCTTCAGATACCTATTGTAGATTTAAAGCTTCCTAGTTCTATGCTGAAACTTGATTTATAAAAAATCCCTGAGACATGATCCAGTTCTTGCCAAGTCTTTCCTCTCAGGGAGCTGCTCCCTCAGTTCAATCAATAGGCTGATGCAAGGTGAAGAACTTTAAGTAAAGCACAGAGCTTTGGGGTAAAGAAATTAGCAGTGATTCCCCCTGAAGTCCTTTTATTGTTGAGGATAGCTTTAGCTATCCTGGGTTTTTTGTTATTCCAGATGAATTTGCAAATTGTTCTGTCTAACTCTTTGAAGAATTGGATTGGTATTTTGATGGGGATTGCATTGAATCTGTAGATTGCTTTTGGTAAAATGGCCATTTTTACTATATTAATCCTGCCAATCCATGAGCATGGGAGATCTTTCCATCTTCTGAGGTCTTCTTCAATTTCTTTCCTCAGTGTCTTGAAGTTCTTACTGTACAGATCTTTTACTTGCTTGGTTAAAGTCACACCGAGGTACTTTATATTATTTGGGTCTATTATGAAGGGTGTCGTTTCCCTAATTTCTTTCTCGGCTTGTTTCTCTTTTGTATAGAGGAAGGCAACTGATTTATTTGAGTTAATTTTATACCCAGCCACTTTGCTGAAGTTGTTTATCAGCTTTAGTAGTTCTCTGGTGGAACTTTTGGGATCACTTAAATATACTATCATGTCATCTGCAAATAGTGATATTTTGACCTCTTCTTTTCCGATCTGTATCCCTTTGATCTCCTTTTGTTGTCTGATTGCTCTGGCTAGAACTTCAAGAACTATATTGAATAAGTAGGGAGAGAGTGGGCAGCCTTGTCTAGTCCCTGATTTTAGTGGGATTGCTTCAAGTTTCTCTCCATTTAGTTTAATGTTAGCAACTGGTTTGCTGTATATGGCTTTTACTATGTTTAGGTATGGGCCTTGAATTCCTATTCTTTCCAGGACTTTTATCATGAAGGGGTGTTGAATTTTGTCAAATGCTTTCTCAGCGTCTAATGAAATGATCATGTGGTTCTGTTCTTTCAGTTTGTTTATATAATGGATCACGTTGATGGTTTTCCGTATATTAAACCATCCCTGCATGCCTGGGATGAAGCCTACTTGATCATGGTGGATGATTGTTTTGATGTGCTCTTGAATTCGGTTTGCCAGAATTTTATTGAGTATTTTTGCGTCGATATTCATAAGGGAAATTGGTCTGAAGTTCTCTTTCTTTGTTGTGTCTTTGTGTGGTTTAGGTATAAGAGTAATTGTGGCTTCGTAGAAGGAATTCGGTAGGGCTCCATCTGTTTCAATTTTGTGGAATAGTTTGGATAATATTGGTATGAGGTCTTCTATGAAGGTTTGATAGAATTCTGCACTAAACCCGTCTGGACCTGGGCTCTTTTTGGTTGGGAGACCTTTAATGACTGCTTCTATTTCCTTAGGAGTTATGGGGTTGTTTAACTGGTTTATCTGTTCCTGATTTAACTTCGATACCTGGTATCTGTCTAGGAAATTGTCCATTTCCTGAAGATTTTCAAATTTTGTTGAATATAGGTTTTTATAGTAAGATCTGATGATTTTTTGAATTTCCTCTGAATCTGTAGTTATGTCTCCCTTTTCATTTCTGATTTTGTTAATTTGGACGCACTCTCTGTGTCCTCTCGTTAGTCTGGCTAAGGGTTTATCTATCTTGTTGATTTTCTCAAAGAACCAACTTTTGGTTCTGTTGATTCTTTCTATGGTCCTTTTTGTTTCTACTTGGTTGATTTCAGCTCTGAGTTTGATTATTTCCTGCCTTCTACTCCTCCTGGGTGTATTTGCTTCTTTTTGTTCTAGAACTCAAGCAGTATTACAGAGCAATAGTGATAAAAACTGCATGGTATTGGTACAGAGACAGACAGATAGACCAATGGAATAGAATTGAAGACCCAGAAATGAACCCACACACCTATGGTCACTTGATTTTTGACAAAGGAGCCAAAACCATCAAATGGAAAAAAGATAGCATTTTCAGCAAATGGTGCTGGTTCAACTGGAGGGCAACAGGTAGCAGAATGCAGATCGATCCATGCTTATCACCCTGTACAAAGCTTAAGTCCAAGTGGATCAAGGACCTCCACATCAAACCAGACACACTCAAACTAATAGAAGAAAAACTAGGGAAACATCTGGAACACATGGGCACTGGAAAAAATTTCCTGAACAAAACACCAATGGCTTATGCTCTAAGATCAAGAATCGACAAATGGGATCTCATAAAACTGCAAAGCTTCTGTAAGGCAAAGGACACTGTGGTTAGGACAAAACGGCAACCAACAGATTGGGAAAAGGTCTTTATCAATCCTACAACAGATAGAGGCCTTATATCCAAAATATACAAAGAACTCAAGAAGTTAGACCGCAGGGAAACAAATAACCCTATTAAAAAATGGGGTTCAGAGCTAAACAAAGAATTCACAGCTGAGGAATGCCAAATGGCTGAGAAACACCTAAAGAAATGTTCAACATCTTTAGTCATAAGGGAAATGCAAATCAAAACAACCCTGAGATTTCACCTCACACCAGTGAGAATGGCTAAGATCAAAAACTCAGGTGACAGCAGATGCTGGCGAGGATGTGGAGAAAGAGGAACACTCCTCCATTGTTGGTGGGATTGCAGACTGGTAAAACCATTCTGGAAATCAGTCTGGAGGTTCCTCAGAAAATTGGACATTGAACTGCCTGAGGATCCAGCTATACCTCTCTTGGGCATATACCCAAAAGATGCCTCAACATATAAAAGAGACACGTGCTCCACTATGTTCATCGCAGCCTTATTTATAATAGCCAGAAGCTGGAAAGAACCCAGATGCCCTTCAACAGAGGAATGGATACAGAAAATGTGGTACATCTACACAATTGAATATTACTCAGCTATCAAAAACAACGAGTTTATGAAATTCGTAGGCAAATGGTTGGAACTGGAAAATATCATTCTGAGTGAGCTAACCCAATCACAGAAAGACATACATGGTATGCACTCATTGATAAGTGGCTATTAGCCCAAATGCTTGAATTACCCTAGATCCCTAGAACAAACGAAACTCAAGACGGATGATCAAAATGTGAATGCTTCACTCCTTCTTTAAATGAGGAAAAAGAATACCCTTGGCAGGGAAGGGAGAGGCAAAGATTAAAACAGAGACTGAAGGAACACCCATTCAGAGCCTGCCCCACATGTGGCCCATACATATACAGCCACCCAATTAGACAAGATGGATGAAGCAAAGAAGTGCAGACCGACAGGAGCCGGATGTAGATCGCTCCTGAGAGACACAGCCAGAATACAGCAAATACAGAGGCGAATGCCAGCAGCAAACCACTGAACTGAGAATAGGTCCCCTATTGAAGGAATCAGAGAAAGAACTGGAAGAGCTTGAAGGGGCTCGAGACCCCAAAAGTACAACAATGCCAAGCAACCAGAGCTTCCAGGGACTAAGCCACTACCTAAAGACTATACATGGACTGACCCTGGACTCTGACCCCATAGGTAGCAATGAATATCCTAGTAAGAGCACCAGTGGAAGGGGAAGCCCTGGGTCCTGCTAAGACTGAACCCCCAGTGAACTAGTCTATGGGGGGAGGGCGGCAATGGGGGGAGGGTTGGGAGGGGAACACCCTAAGGAAGGGGAGGGGGGAGGGGGATGTTTGCCCGGAAACCGGGAAAGGGAATAACACTCGAAATGTATATAAGAAATACTCAAGTTAATAAAAAAAAAAAGAAATTAGCAGTGGCAAAGCTAATTATATTTACCATGTTTAGTAGTAGATAAAAGTATATATACAGTGCTTGAGGATGTAAGGTGGCTCAGCAGGTAAAGGTGCTTTTGGACAAGACTATCAACCTGAGTTTCATCCCCAGTCCACATGGTAGAAAGAGAGAACCAACTTCTACAATTTGTCCTCTGACCTCCAAAGGAGTGTCACCTTATACATGCATGTGCACAAAATACATAAGTAAATGAATAATGTAAAAAAATTAAACTAAGCACCTCTAATAAATGAATGCAGTTAGTACACTAGTTAGGAGGTCATGAGGAAGAGAGGGAGGGAGACAGATAGGTAAGGTCAAATGCTCTATGGTGAAGAAGAAGGCACCTGGGATTTGTGGATAAGACATAGTACCAGCATGGAAAACAGGCAGCACAGATGGCATTTTAGCTGATCCATGACAAGTTTCATTGTGTTGGTGGCCTGGAGATGGGAAGGGAGTTAATCTACCCTCAAATTGTGATGTGTGTGAGAGTTCAAAGAATGAGTTCCCAACTACCCAAGGAAGGACTTAGAGTGAGAAGCAACTGAATCTCAGCCCTCTTAATCCACACCATCCTGAACAATGCCCTTGAAGGTCAACTGTCCTGGAGCAGCTCAATCCGTAGCAAATGCCCCTTTAATTGTGAATTTCCGGAGACAACCTCCTGGTCTTGTAAAGCCAAAACAAGCACTGCTCGAAGGTGTCCTGACCCCAGCGTTGGGAGCTATTCTGGGTAGAAGAGAGCCAATCTTAGGATAAAAGAATAAAGGAAGGGCATTTAGGCCTGTTGGGAGCTAGCTGGCTGGCACCTTTCTATATTTACTGTTTATTGTGCTGAATCCCTGTAGGTGTAACCTGGAACGCTGATGAATTCCAACACCTAGGAGACCCTCCACCTTGACAGGTTTTCTCATTGCTTTCTCTGTGTAATGGAGCATTAAGTACTTACTGCTCCTTGAAGTGACTACAGCTGTCTGAAGAAATACGGCATTGTAAGCCTAAGCATTGGCAGCTCGTAGATGTCCCAAACAGATGTCCCCTAGACTTAGGGGTGAGGAGCCTGTATAAGCATCAGGGAAAACAAAATGAAGTCCTCCAGGGCTCAGAAGTTTGGATGCTGCCCATGCTTCATTGAGAATACATCTCAGAGGCAGAAGGAAATGATGGACACTAGGAAACTTCATAACGTAGCAACTTTAAATAGAATACAGACAAAAGAGACATTTTAAGAGCCCTCATATAGTCAATAATCAGAAGGAGATGAGAATATAGAACAATCGGATACATTATTGTTTTATAAATTGCCCATCTCATGCATCGCCAACTCTAGACACGAAAAGCAACTCAACTGATTTGATATCTTGTCCCACACGTGTTCCCCCCGTCCTTACCCTCTTATAGAAATGTGCTGACACAGTTCTCACAATGGAGACCAGATGTGAAGAAGGCAGCTGGGGGCAGAATAAAGACAAAGAGCTAGATAGTCAAGCAAGTGGGTAATGAATCCCACATGCTTAAACAATGACAAAACCCTGTTGACACTGCCTTCGACTCAGTGACTGGGGAGCTATTGAGTAACTCGGAGACTCACATTTCACCCAGGAGAGCAGGAGAAGCTTCCTATGGTCTTCTCGTCCTCATCAATAAATGTCTACTGCTGAACTTGATTGCAAAACTAATCTGATCCTGCACAATTTCCTTTCCTGTGAAGTATCGAGTTGTCAGTATATGAAAGACAACCTTGTTGCAAGTCTTCAGTAGAGAACCGAGTACATGGTTTACAAACTTCTCTTTCCACCGAGACTTGCTTGGTTTTAGTGGCAACAGTGCTACATGGCATGTCACTGGGGGAAGTGCAGCTTTCCAGACATAACAGTCTGTGAAGGGGGGAGCTATTAAATTACTGCTGATGTCTCTTACAGATGCCTGCTCTCTGTGAGTGAGCTAAATGAAAATGAAGAATATGCCCTATTTATAACTGATGGGAGGCACCTATTACCTGTCTCTTCGAGGAGCCCAAGATTTCTTTTAGGGGTTGCCTCTCCTTGTGGGGATTAGTCTCCTACTGGGACTAAAATTCTTACTAAGCAGATTCACCAGGAAGTTGAAGAAACAAGGAATGGGCTATCAGAGTTTGGGTGTGGCATGGCCCCCAGTGGACCATGTGTCAAGCCTTATTCCCTAGATGGATGAGGATAATGGAGAAGAATGCTGATAAAGAAAAGAAGAGATGAGGGGAGGGAGAGGGAGGGAGTGGAGGAGAGAAGATGTGATGACAAACTGGTTAGGAAGCAGAAGTAGACCAGTAGGAGTGAGGGGGACAAGAAATTTTGAGAGTTAATGCAAGCAATTAATTACATACATGTATGAAAAGTTCCTAATTGACTTCGTATTGTTTACACTTAATTAATTCTAATAAAAGCAGTAACAAAGAGAATCTCCTCCATCACTCCAGTACTTAAGCTCAGTGGAAAAGCCCTGTGCACTCTTGCAGTTTAGTGGCATGTGCCTAAGGATGGGGCAGGGAATCAAGGAAAAGTGCTTACATCTAACCCTTGTGGGTAGGATTTTCTTTTTTACTTAACCAACCCTGCTAGAACCTCTTCCAAAAAAGAAAAGAGGTAGGAGAGGCTTTGTGGCTGAGTGCCTGGCTTTCATGGATTTGAAAATAGCATTCCAAAATATTCTCATGAGCTTCCAAGAAGAAAGGAGAGGCCAGCAGGGAATAAGGACGGGTATGAAAGGTTAGAAATCGGTGATCATCTCGAGAGTTCTTTAGGAACCCATACTTCACCATGCAAAGTAGTCAGAGAAATTAAATAAAAAATTGTTCTTCCATAGATAAGAATTTAACTATGTTCCTGCTTCTAACCCTCTACTGGACTCCCCTCCATGTTTACATAACCTTGGATTGTTTTTCTAAGAGTATAGCTTTGTCAGTCTTAAGCAAAGCCCTAAATCACAGAATCTGGGCTTACTGAGACCTGGTGGTGCTTCCTGTCTTTTATCAGTATTGTTTAAATGTGTACCACCTTCACATACACAGTGAAGCCAAGGAATCAACGCCAACTTAATGAGCACTGGGGAGAAAGTCGAGAAGCTGGTTTTAGCTGTCTCAATTAAAAGTATGAGGCACAGCCTCAGGTGGCAGCTTATGCTAGATGCTTCCAAACACTAATGAGTGGAAATTGCAGAGAAGCAGATCTTAGCTCATGGCAGGAGAGACTCTCCCAGCAGAACGAGATAACCTGAGCCTGTAAGCGCTCCTCACACACTGGGGTGCTCCGGTCAAGCCTCTGAGGCTCACCAGAGATTAAGGTGGGAATATGAGGTTTGCCTCTTGACTCTCATGTTCTGTTCGTTCTGGGGCTATGGAGTGTGCATAAGGGAGAGGCAAGAGATAGGTGAGAATGTCTTCCTAAGAGGAATCTTCAAAGATTAGTGTGCTGAATAGCTTTTTGTCAACTTGACACAAATGACAGTCATCCGAGAGGAGGCAACCTCAATTAAGAAAATCCCTCCATAAGATTAAGCTGTATCTAAGTCTGTATGGCATTCTCCTAGTTAATGATTGATGGGGGATGGTCCAGCCCATTGTGACTGGTGCTGTTTCTGGGCTGGTGATTCTGGGTTCTGTAAGGAAGCAGGCAGAGTAAGCCATGTTGACCAATGCAGTAAGCAGCATCCTCCATGGCCTCTGCATCAGCTCGTGCCACCTGGTTCGTGATGTGTTTGAGTTCCTGTTCTGGTGTCCTCATTGATGAACTACAACATGGGTATGAAGCCAAATAAACCCTCTCTTTCCCAAGTTGTTGTGGTCATAGTGACTCATCATAGCAGTAGAAACCCAAACTAAGAAAACTGGGTCATTCATTACCTCTTGCTTAGCCCAGCCCCTTTTTACATGTCCCCTATCATGTTATCTTTCCTCAATTGCCTAAATCCACCATCTATGGTAGCTTTTTAGACTAGACCATCACTTGGGGTTAGCATTTATTTCCCAGTGGGTGAAGCAGTGATTCTACTCCATTTTGAATTTCTGTAGACCTCTCTGTTATCGAGTGATCTCTGCATTATCCTGTCATTCAAGGCTGATTTATGCAGCCTTTTTCTAATTTCCCCCATTAATCTACAGCTTCATTTAGATTAAGCTTTCTAGACTGTGATCCTCACATACCAAATGTTCCCACGTGAAAGCCTGAGTCACCTTGATAACATCACTGTGCTTCCTTGGATCCTTTTTGGTTTCTCGACTCAGAATGCACGAGCCTTCTGCACTTTCCTAGTTTACGTCGTCTCCAGTTTTACAGGAATTTATAGCCACAGGAACACTGTATTAAACGTGAAAGTGCATTAATGTGAGACAAAAAATCCTGGGTCATTTACTGACTGACTGGTCACTGTAATTTTTGTAAATTTATTAACCAGCTATTCTGTGCATCAGCCTTCTCACTTGTAAAATGGAAAGAGGAATATATATGTCAAATATTCATGAGACTAAAATTTGACATTTAAGTCCTAGTATACTTACTGCCTTGCCTGTAGTAAACAATGAATAATTTAGAAAAAAATAACAAGGAAGAAAAAACTCCTATGAGAGAGAGAGAGAGAGAGAGAGAGAGAGAGAGAGAGGGAGAGGGAGAGAGAGAAAAAGAGAGACAGAGAGACAGAGAGAGACACAGAGAGAGACAGAGACAGAGAGAGAGACAGAGAGGCAGAGAGAGACACAGAGAGAGACAGAGACAGAGAGAGAGACAGAGAGGCAGAGAGACAGAGAGAATGCACCCTTAGAGCCCAGAGCATCACACATGCTAAGAAAGCGTTTGACCACTGACCCCTAGCCTTTTAACACTTTATGAATTATACCCCTAGCCTTTTAAACCTTTTTTTTGAAACAGAAACTCTCTTTGATAGCCTGAGATAGCCTTGAAAATGCCATTCTCTGTAGTAGTAATCAAGAAAAACAGATTCAGGGCACCAGGCACCATGCCAAGCTACCTCCTGTCACTCTCTATCTCTGTGGTCTCTCCGCCTCCATGGCTAGCCTCACATTGGTGCAGGCTACTCTCTGGCTCCGACAGCAGCCACCTTCTTGAGACTCTCTACTGTGAACTCTGCTCACATTCCCAGGATTTTCCCCCTGTAGTTATAGTCACAAGTCCCAGTATCCCAGTAAAATCAAAACTCAATAAGCTTGTTAATTTATCAATCAGATTTATATCAATAAATTCTCACTCCACCAAACATCCATACAATAAACTCAGAGCCAATTGATATTGATATAAACTGCCCACCTAGAAAAGACAAATTGCCCTATAATTATGCATCCCTTATAAGATTTTTATCGCTACCTGTGGCTATTTAAAGCCACAGGGCATGGGTTATCCTTCTCTTCCTCCTTCATTTCTTCTCCTTCTTCTCCTTCGTCTCCTTCTTCTCCTCCTCCTCCTCCTTCTCCTTCTTCTCCTCCTCCTCCTCCTTCTTCTTCATCTCATCTCTCCTACCTCACAAAAACCCTGTCCCTGCCTTCCTTTTTCACTGACTAACCAATCACAAGCCTTGCCTTATCTTGTGCCTGCCCTCATCTGCTTATAGACATCAATCCACAATTTTCCTGCCTTAACTTTTGGTAATCAGGATTACAAATGTACCCACTGTGACCGACTGTAATATGCTTTCACAGTGATTTAGTCACTGAAACGAGTCAACATTTTAAAAGAAATACTTCTTGAACATCCCCATAAGGTTCCAGCTTGACTAATTTTACTCAGGCTCATTTGAGTTGATCTTATCTTCTGTTTCACACATGTACACGAGAACACTTCACTAGTTATTAAGTATAAATCAAACACACAGCCCTGAAGTTTTAAGAATATAAGTCAATGTTTTATATGCAAAATAATTAAATTTAAACAATTAGATTTTTCACTGTGTCTTCTGTTTAATGTTCAGACAGCCTTGATAACTCTGTGAAGCAAGAGCTCCAGCGGGAGAAGTGGGAGAGGAAGAACTGGCCAAGCAGAAGCCTCTCCCGACGCTCCATAAGCAAGGAGAGATGGGTGGAGACCCTCGTGGTAGCTGACACGAAGATGGTAGAGTACCATGGAAGTGAGAACGTGGAGTCGTACATCCTCACTATCATGAATATGGTATGACTGTGGGAGGGGACAGCAATGACCAAAGAGATGTCCTTAAAATGTTCTTCCTCCTCATCGAAAAAATTTTTTGCCAGGTATGATGATACCAACCTGTAAGTCCCAAATCTGGCAGGCCAGTGAGGGAGGATTCCAAGTCTGAGGGTAGCTTACACTAGGTAGTGCTATTCTGTCTCAAATGACAAAAGCAAACAACATTTAAGAATAAATGTTTTGTTGTTGTTCTTTAACATACACGCACCTCACAGGCATGCACGCACATGCACAAAGTCTATTACTTTTCCAAGTACATACTAATGGAAATTTGGGATGAATTACTCTGTTCCTTAAAATATGTACTTTTAGAAAATTTATAATTCATCATTTGCATTTATCTGTTAGTTACTTGTCTAGTGACTTGATACATTTAGAATGGTTTTGGTCCCTCAGTTCCCGCTAGTCTTAGTCTATGAGGAAACTTGGGCAAGCAAAACTGAGCATGAGTTCCTCAGGCTAGCAAGAGCTCCAGCTGGAGTGGGTGCACGTTGCCATCCCAAGTTTCACCTTCCTGTTCTCACTGTTGCTGTGCTTTACTTTCCAAACAGGTGGCTTACCCCACAGAGATAGCAAAAATCAATTCTGTGATTAATTGATAAAGGAAAGCAGACCCAGGGTTAGAAAAAGGCCAAAGAAAAGAAAGGCTTTGTTTAGGGAGCCATGTTGTTGGGATTTTGTGGGTGTAACTTGCCTGTCATGGTTAGAAGACACAACCTCACAGCAGACGTCCTGGTGCTCTGATTTATATTCTTTTCCAAAATGTTCTCTGACCCTTGATACAAGAACTATGCTGTAGAATGACCAACTGGGGTTGCACAACCATGACCAGTGGTTCTCTGCATTTTGACTAGTTACGGCTTTATGTTAAGGTCTCTGTCTGCTGCAAAAAGAAGCTTCTTTGATGAGGATCAAGAGTTACATGTCTCTGAGGGTCTAAAGATTAGGTAGTTAGTATAAATAATGCAGTTAGAAATCACACTGGTTAAGGGAAGTAACGGGTAAAAGGATTTCATCTACTATCCTTGACCTCACTAGCCACGTGTGGTTAGGGAGGTTTAAAGTGGTAGCCATGAATAGCTATAGACAAATAATAGTTGCTCAAAGCAGGAGAATCCATCTTCACAGGAATAAGACCCTACATTGGCTATCCAAACCAAGTCAGCAGCCTAGAAACATATATGTGCAGACATATATGTGGATCCATCAGGTTGTAAATGTGTGATGATTTGCTTGCATATACAAATAGTAGCAATCATTAAAGAAACAACAATGGTTAAAGAGGTGGAGGCTAGGACTTTGAGGTTAGGAGGTCAGACATGGAAGGGGCACAAGAGAAGAGGGGTAGGGAGGAAATGATGCCATTAGATTTTAAATTTTAAAACAAAAAAGAAAAAAAGAAGAAAAAACCCATTAGTTGCAATTAAAACTCACGTCACAGGTGAGGAGAATTAAAATGTTGTTATGAAAATAATCACAGAAAAGTTTAAAAAAAGTACTTGGTGTGTTTCTATTTATGATTCTCTCTCTCTCTCTCTCTCTCTCTCTCACTGTCTATTCTGCATGTAGGTGAGTGTTTACAACTAAAAAGAGATATAAACACCACTTAACATAGGTTATCTTGGATGGGAGAATTATAGATGACTTTTACTTTTATTTGATGATACATGAATATAGGCAGTTTTCTACTAGTCACAATATTTTGAATGTCCTATAAACGAAAATTACATTTTATGCTTCTATTCACACCATCCTCGTTTTGATTGCAGAAATTCTTATTTTATTACTTGAAAAAAATATGTTTTAATCCATTTTTATTTTTCTATCTTTGTTAATGATGATGTCAATATAACAGGGAATAAAATACAAGAATTTCTCAAACACATGTCCAACCCATCACCCTGAAGGAGGCGCCTTTAAATATTACAATGTGAACTGAGATTTAGTCTTCTCAGAATTGCACCAAGAATCCATATTCTATGCTGTGGTGTTTATGTGTTCTGGAGCTATTCATGCCTCTGACAGGTATGCACTGTCTGCATAGAAAGCTAACGATTTCTGTTTCTCACCCCAGGTCACTGGGTTGTTTCATAACCCAAGCATTGGAAACGCAGTGCACATTGTTGTGGTTCGGCTCATTCTACTTGAAGAAGAGGAGGTAAGGAATGGTTTCCCTCTATTCTTTCCCATGCCTTCCCATTTCCTCCCTCTTTTAAGAAAACTCTTGACAAGCAAGCAAGAGGTCTCTCCACGGGCTTTTTGAAGTCCAAGTGGAAGAAAAATCTCATTTCTGTATTATTTTGTTCAGACTTCAGCAATATTTGAGTGGGAGATGGGGAACATTTTCCAAATATTGTATGTGTATGTGGGGGGGGGATAGGGGTGTGTGGGTGTTAAAATGACCTGATTACAATTGCATCTAATAAGATACAAACAGCCATACAGCAGGCACTAGGACTGTTCTGCAATGGGAGCAGTGTAACTCATACACAGATGGAGACATTCAGTGGAAGTTAGGAAGCATGTGCAGTGATGCATATCTCCCATGCCATTAATTTATCTGTGGTATACAACATACATCTCCCAGATACGAGCCTTCTGGTTTGTATTGTTGTTGGATATTTCAAATAGTCTCATACTTACGTACCATCAGCATGCTGGGATGGTATGCCTAGATCAGAGTTCATTCAATATTGGAATATGGTCAGTTCCAAAGTAGATTTCATGGCTACTTCCTGCCTTTCCTTCCTGGTACCATTGTCTTTCCCATCTCAGTCAAAATGCTCTGGCTTCCACGAGCAGCATATACCAGAGAGTCACTCTTCTTACTGTTGTTTTCATTGTGTTTGAGACAGGATATCCTTATACGTCTCTGGCAGGACTAGTACTCACTCTGAAAACAGGTTAGCCTCAACCTCACGGAAACTTGTTTGTCTCCTTCTTGAGTGTGTGCCCTATCATACTGACCTCATTTTATCTATTATCTATAATCTATTCATCAAACTATCTGTCTGTCTGTCTGTCTAGCAATTATTTACTATATCATCCAAATCTAACGACAAAGCCCGTAGTGGTTCCACCTCCAAAGCGTAGTTAAACATACCCAGGGCTCATCATGTCTGTGGCCATTACATTGACTCAAGTCTTCCCATATTATGCCTGAACAACTACAGTGAATTCTCAAGTGCTTTTCCTATTTCCAACTACTTCCATAATGCATTCTCTGGGAAGATCATTTTATATATAACCATAGTGGAGGTTTTAAAATAGTAACTTCAAGAACCCATAAAAGACTCCACTTCTTAAAAACGTAGATTCAGATGCTTTTGGTCTAAGGGCTCATCGTAATCTTGGTCTACATCATAATCTTTGGTCTACAGAGCTCATCATAATCTTGAGCCACCTGTCTCTTCAGTTTTTCCAGATCTTCCTTGGACCACTCACTCCCTTGTTTCCAGCCTTTACACTCTGGAGTCTGAATGAGTTCTAGAATACAGTGGGCATTTTCCAACATTATGGTATTTATACTTATTGATCCCAAACATTCGTCCATTGGCTCTGCACATGCTGACACCCTTTAGATACTTAAGCCTTTGTCTAAGTACTGACTCCTCAGAGAATCCTCAATGTCCATCCTACTCAAAACTAGCTCCTTTTCCTCCTTCTCCTTCACAGAATGGTAGCGCTCTTATAACTCATGAAGATTCTTCATATCTATTCATTCTTTTGTGTATCTCCACTTTTATAACATGTGAACAGTGTGAGTACAGAAACGATGTGTCTTGATTCCATGACATCTCCAGTACCTAAAATGGTACACAGAACATGAATAAAGCTACAAAGTGAAATTTAATGAATGAAGGAAACGAGCAAGCACATGAAATGCCTTTCGAATTGTACAAATTAATCTCGTCAGAAGAACCCTAGTCACATCTACTTCAGCAAGAGACCAGGCACCAAATGTCAGACAAGTCCTATTATTTTCTTAACATTACCAATCTTTAGCATCAGTTAACAGGCTATTTGTAAACTACCTTTGAATCCTTGATTTCTTTCCTCCCCCACCCCCTTCCCCATTTTACTTCATTACTTGGGGCCTGTTTTGGGCATCCTGGAATTCCACTTCATATAATATTTCTTTTTCTGTGATCCTGTTCTTAACAATATTCATTCAAAACTTGGAAAGCCAGCAAAATGCCTACCTGTGTCTGTGTAAGCCTCTATGGATGGGACTTTGGTTATTCTGTGCTATTGATGGGGACTCAGAGGTGGTGGAATTAAATGCTGGTTTGTAGAAAGTTGGTAGGATGCTACACAGTATTTTCTGACCAGAAGAGATAAAGTACATTCACGTCCAATAACGAAAGTCACCTTAAGCACATGCCTTTACTGGCTGGTCAACATTAACTGACCTTGTATTCATTTAGCAGTTTCAGTCTAGCACGTACACCACTGGTTGTAGCTGCATTAACTTACTTTCTTGCATCTTTGCACCAGTTTTTACCATCTCACTTGTCTCTTTATCTGCCAGTTAAATAAATTTTTGACATATGCTAACCGTGTATTCATAGAAGAGTTATATTTTAGCAGACACAGTAGGTCATGCCACGAATCCTAGCACTTGTGAAGCTGAGGAAGAAGGTTGCCATGGGTTCAAAGCCTAAGCTAGAAGTGAGATCTTATCTTAACAAACATACAAACAGCAAAGACTTCTACTATTAACCTTTTGAAAATTGCAGTTTGATATTCTAGAGTACCAATTTTCACTCCTTCATAGTAGTCGAATGTGTGGACATGCTAGGATACAGATAGGTCTGGTGGCCGGAGATTTTTAAATCATTAAAAGAAAGGCTTCTCTAGCTGTGAGAAGGGAAAATTTCACCCTCTATGGTGCCAGCAGAATTACAGACAGGACTTTAACAATGTGGCTTCAAGGATAAAGGACCCAGGATGCAGGCAGGAAAGAGTTCCCTTGGAATACCTGAGTGCTGGCTTCCCGCTGCCAGTGAAATTGCTCCTATTGGCCATTACACCTTTGCATTGGTCAAAATCACATTGCTTCTCCTCTTTCCAATTCTGATTTTGTAAAAATTCCTCCTTCAACTCCTCCCAGATCCTCAGTGCTCTCCCCATCCCATCTCTTTCAAAAACAAGCCTCAAGATAAACAAGAAGAAAACAAAAAGCAAAAAATTGAAAATCAAAACAGAAAAACATACTAAAAGGAAAGAAAACCAAGAATAAGAAAGTATACCAAAACAAAACAGAACAAAAAGCACACACACACACACACACACACACACACACACACACACACACCAAAACATGGAGTCTGTTTTGTGGTGTATTGGCCAACTACTCCTGGCCATGGGGCCAACTCTAAAAGATGGTTGATATACCTAGTGATACTCTGTTAAGGAAAACTAATTTTCCATTTCCCAGTGTATTAGTAGTAAGTTGTAAATTAATTTTAAGTAGCTTCTTGGTTAGGCGTGAAACTTTACATATACTCCCTGTTTTAACCTGTGCAGGTTTTGTGCATACTCTCCAAAACTCTGTGAGTTCGTATGTATTCCAGTCCTGTGGTGCCTGGAAAATATTGTTTCTTTGGAGACAACCACCATTTCTTACTTTCACAATGTTTCTGCCTCCTCTTCCTCATAGAAGTATTTTACTATTATTTATATTTTATAAAGACCTTGAAGTTCTTGAAAGAAGACAAAAACCCAAAATTGAGAGGATTACAAGATGTTAGAGACTCAGTGGTGGGGGACATGCCAATTGTCTGTAAGGGTCAGGGTTCCATCTCCTGCTCTAAGAAAGGAGAGAGGTGTCATGGTGGAGGGGGCATGCAACAATGACAAAGATGGAATATTGTAAGTTGATGAAGTCACCTGGATCCCAGGTCACTATCAAATGAGGACTGAACCCTGCAGGTGTCAAGACTTGTGACTGAGAAAGGGGAGGACCGAGAAGCAGAGTAGCACATGACTACTTTCCTGGAGAATTTTCTCTTGATCTACTAAATGACTTTGTGTTAGGCTCACTGTGGTGTTAATAGCCTATTGACTTTTAGACATTTGACTTGGTGGCTGTGTGGAGTTACAATAACCAATATACTTATTTTTTCATGATAAATGTCCAATATATTGGCAGATAACTTTTGACCCATTTGCTTAGATTAATAGGGTTCCTTCTGATAGTAACATGATTTATTTCTTAGGCATAACAAGCATTCAAATGTTGGTCCTCTGCCTGTTCTTTGTCCATCATCTTTTTTCTCAGCAGCCTAAGCATCCTTAGCAGAGTGTGGTTAGAGCGCAGCATACCAAAGCTGCTACCAGGGATCCCTAGGGAGATTAGTACAAGATTGGTTTTTTCCCTCTTAGCAGAGAGCTCACAAAGAAAGAAAACAATTGATAACAAAAGTGCTCTTGCAAAAAATCATTTCCTGTCTTCCATTTTTGGGACTTTCCAGCTTAGCTCGCCCTCCTGCAGGGTTCATGTGATCAAAGGTATCTGAAGAGGAGGGCAGGAAGTAATCGGGGTCAGTTTGAGACGATGAGGTTCAAAGAAATGAGCAAAAGCAAAATCTGGTTTTGTTTACAAAGGAAATAAGGAATGAGATTATGGGTGAATGGTTGCTTTAATTTACTATGTTCAAATAATAAGTCATACAAGTTGTTTTATGGAAATGTTTAACACAAATATCTCAATGCTTATTCTAAACTATTTTAATCTTAACTATATCTTATATGTGGTTAGGGACACATGATATTTTTATAATTTTTATTCATCTATTTATTGTGTAGATGGGACGGTCAGAGAACAACTTGTATGAGAACACATGATGTTAATTTTGATGACCTGGCTCACAACCACATGGTCTTAAATGCACAACTAATAACCTTTCCGTAGTCTCCTATGAAGTGCAGTCAAGAAATTAAATGACCAGGTATTTCTAGGATGGAACCTAATGCAAGACTTAGAGATTAAAAAGACTAGAAAAAATGTGCTAAGTGGAAGTCTCTGGGAGACTTCTGACGTGTAGAAAAGCAGGATGGTATCCTAAAGTCCTTATCACATAAAGTCCATCTAAAAATTACCTGGGAGACCCTGCCCTAGTAAATCAGGTAGACAGCAACCCAAGAAGAACCTTAGGTCTCCACACACATATGTGCACATACCCTGACACATACATGTGCACATACACATGCGGTCATGCATACACATGTACACATATAATCATGCAAAATACCCCAGTGAAATCAGCAACACTTTCTGTGTAACCTCCTCGAGAAGAACCGAGCTTCTGTGCCCTTGCTCAGAGGATAGGCAGAAGAACGAAATGGCCATGCAGAATCATCTCCCAGTAATCTCTAGTCCCGAGAAGGGACTGTTACTATAGATTTTCTGCTTTGTTCCCAAATGTCTGCTCCTAGCTCTTTTCTTCCTCATACTCAACAGAGAGGCTTCTCACCTGCCTCACCACAGATCCCATCACCGACCACTCTTACTTCATTTCAGGCTCTACCTTTTCTTCATTATTTAATAGATGGCATATGTTCCTCATTTTTTCAAATAAACTTAATGTTTATTAGGATACACCAGATGGCTGAGAAATGAAAGGAACAAGTCCCTAATCCTAGACACACTCAGAAAGAAAACAGGCACAGAATCTGCTAAGTTTAACCTGACCTAGCAGGTGATTTGAACCGTGTGTGACTTAGATTTATCTCTAGGAAGCTCATGCTCATTAGGGAGGAGGAACAGAAGGCCTTCTGAAAATGCCCCGACTGAATGTCAAAGGATGCTTGGAGACTGGACAGTTCAAGAAGGGTAGGAGGCTAGAGAAAAGCATCTTAGGAAGAGAAAACTTTTTAAAGAAAGGAAATTTTAAAACTTGTGCAGTATGAATTGGGAGAGTGCTAACGGCAAGCAACTTACTGTTTGTGGAGTGTAAGCTTCCAGGGCACAGACATGAGGGAAAAGCTTCCTGAAGGCTTTGAAGATTTTCTCCCTTCTTTTTGTTCTGTGCTTTGTTGAGATCTTATTGTATAGACATGGCTAACCTCAAACTCATGGAAATAACCCACCTTTGTCTCCTGAGTGCCAAGATTAAAGTCATACATTACCATGCCCAACCCTGTTCTCCAAGTTTTATAATTTCACATTTTACATTTATGTATGGTTCTATGGAGTGAATTTTTACAGCAGATTTGAAGTTGAAAGAGAAAGGTATTTTACTCTTGGATTTTTCTTTGTTTTTCCTTCTCTCTTTCTTTCTTCCCTTCTTTCTTTCTTTCCTTCTTTCTTTCTTTGCTTATACCCATCCAGCTGTTTCTGTACCATTTATTATTTCCTAAATGTTAATAATAATGGTATAACTAGTTATGAATTTTTTACTCTAGATTTCTTTGTGTGTGTGTGTGTGTGTGTGTGTGTGTGTGTGTGTGTGTGTGTGTGCATTTATTGGATTTTTATTTACACTTCAAATGTTATTCCCTATCCTGGTTTCCCATCCCTAAGCCCCTTATCCCATCCCCCTCACCTTCTTCTATCAGGGTGTCCCCCCTCCCCAACCACCCACCCCTTCCCACCTCCTCACCCTAACATTCCCTTACACTGGGCAATCCAGCCTTGGCAGGACTAAGGACTTCTCCTCCCATTGGTGCCCAACAAGGCCATCCTCTGCTACATATGCAGCTGGAGCCATGGGTCTATCCATGTGTACTCTTTGGGTAGTGGTTTAGTCCCTGGGAGCTCTAGTTGGTTGGTATGGTTATTCTTATGGGATTGCAAGCTCTTTCAGCTCCTTCAATCCTTTCTCTAACTCCTCTAATGGGGACCCCATTCTCAGTTCAATGGCTTGCTGCGAGCGTTCACCTCTGTATTTGTCACGCTCTGGCTGAGCCTCAGTATTTTTATTAATTCTTTGAGAATTCAACACAATAGTTTTTGATCACAGCTACCTCCACAGCTCTTCTCAGATCTATCCTCTCCACTCTCACATCCCCACCCAGCCAGTTTAGAATGTTTTTCCTCTTTCTAAAAAGACTCATCAAGTCCAGAGTGTGTTGCTCAGCTGAAGAGTGCTTGACTTGTCAGGGCTACACTATGAAAGAACACTAAAGCTCCCTCTCCCAGCAGTTTTTCTGCTAGGGGTGGGACTTCGTGTCTAGCATCCCTCTCCCACCATGCCTCTCCCATTAGCCCTTGCACAGACATTGCAAATACTGCTGCAGTCGCTGTGGGTTCTTATGATCAACTGTCCTGTTGTGTCTGTGGAACGTTGTTTCCTTTAAATTATCTTCCCTTTCTTGCTCTTCACATCTTTCCGCCACCTCTTTTTCCGTTAAGTTGCTTGCTAATGTGTCCCTACAGACCACCAGGGCACTGTGCAAATCTCTGAGCATTGGGGTGAGAGGGGTGATATGTATATTCCGTTTAGGGCTGAGTGCCCTATAGACTCTTATTCTATGCACATTGACCAGAGGAAGCGCTACATATTGATTTCCCTCTACTGTAAGTGGAGGCATCTCTGATGAAAGCTGAGAAATGCACAATCTATGAATATAACAATACACGTCATCAGAAGTCACTTTAATACTATGTACTAAACTAATAATATTAGGTTCTCCCCTAGGGCCTATGGTCTATCTAGCCACTAGTTCTTGGCCCCACTAACAATGCCAAGCATGAGTTACATTTTATGGGGAATACCTTAGATCCAACCAAAAAGTGTTAGATTACTCTTATTATATTTATGACACTACTGTATCCATGGGCATATTTTTCAGGTTGATTGTAGCTCACAGGGTTCCTCCCTGGGTGACATTGATGCCTCTTTTCTCCTTCAGTAGCCTGCATAGCACCTTCCAGCCCTCTGAAACTTTACCAGTAGTAATGAAGCTTCCTGGTCAGTATCAGCTTGGCATCTCCCTGTTCTATGATTCAAGTTATGTGGTGTCTTCAGATGTAGAATTTTACAGTCAAGTCTGCAGGGGTAACGGAGAGTGCTGGTAATACCCTGTAATGTTGGTGGTCTGTGGGGACCTATTAACAAACGACTTAAAAAAAAACCCTATTCCTGGTGCTGTTCTCTTCTTCCTTCCTTCCTTCCTTCCTTCCTTCCTTCCTTCCTCCCTCCCTCGCTCCCTCCCTCCCTCTCTCCCTTCTTTCTTTCTTTCTTTCTTTCAATCTTTCTTCTTACTTTTGCTAGCATGTGCTGTCTAGTTGTGGTATCATTCTTCTATTGTAGGATAATTCCATTAAAACTTATTAAATATGTTGATATGTATATGTATATGTACATATACACTCACACATATACACACTCATACACATTTGCACACATGTAGAACTTTTCCTCAGATTGAGTTATTTCTCATAAGCATGCCTAATGTAACTGCACATCCATTGTGATGCCAGGACTTGATCCAGCGGTACAGGGATGGCTATGGAAAGTGTCACTGGTTAAATTTGGCTGGGTAAGGGTTACCCATGAGCAGTAGCAAACACTGTCAGAAGATTTTTAAAACTAGATGGTATG
This sequence comes from Rattus norvegicus, assembly GCF_021556685.1. Lineage (NCBI taxonomy): Eukaryota > Metazoa > Chordata > Mammalia > Rodentia > Muridae > Rattus > Rattus norvegicus. The sequence goes on from NC_141535.1 coordinate 61,980,537, forward strand.
GTCACTACAGCTAATAAAAAGAAAGACATTGTGGCTGAATCACCAGGTGTGTTTAATTGTCGAATCACCAAGTGTACACAACTGTAATCCTAGCACTCCAGAGGCTAAGGCAAGACGATCATGGATCACTCCCAGCCTAGGCTACATAATGTGATCTTGTGTCAAATAAACAAAAACTTAACAATAAAAAGAGTCTGGGAGAAGAAAGATTATTATTTTTGGTGGAGAATTTTAGAAATGAACATAATAATTTGGTAAGGTCTGTAAAGTGTTGTTGTTATCTGAACACCCACCTATTCATTTTTACTTGTTCAAAGCACATAATACCAACTAAATTATAGCAATTACCTTTACATAATTGCTTTTATATCCTCAAACTAATATTAAAATCTGTTTATTGGTTTTCTTTATACCTATGAGAATCTACATTTCATTATTGGTTTACCCTGACTAGATTTTATTTTGAGTTGGCCCTAGTTTCTGTCCTTAAAGCAAAGAAGGAGAGAACTTGGGTTGCTACAGAATTAAACTGTTTGTCCTTCAACTCCCCTGAGTAATCAGTGGGAAAGCTGCACTTTGATGAGTAGAGATTGATCCGCAGGGCAAGGAGGACACAGCTTACAGTTATGTTGTTGGAATCCTTCAGGGCTCCTCTAACTCTGAAATAATCATGGTCATCAAGGACCCTAAGTATAAGTAGATGCCAGGGCCACTTTCGAACATCATGACACAGATCACTAAATCCCCTAACACGGCTCATTCATCTCAGGGTCCCTGGACTGAGGGTCTGTCATGCTGCCTTCACTTCCTCACATCTTGAACACCGTGCAACAAAGCTGGTATGGAAAGATATTTGAGATCAGAGCAATGGCCAAGTGTTGATAAATGGTGAACGCTTTCAAAGGCCTTCTGCAAACTTAAAGATGTCTGCAGACTTCCCTTTGAACCTTTAGGCAATAGTGTGACTTTTTTTACAGTTGCCAAGCGCCCCTCCAGCTCAATTGACAGCTGCCAGGAGAATGTGCCCTGGAGCTGGTGAGGCTTTTAGTTCTGTCTTTAGAAGACAGTGCCATGGTTTAATGAGAGCTGCAGTTCATAGGAAGCACAGGTGTCCAGGGCCATGCTAGACACTCTTGGGGACCGGAAGGACCTTGCTAAGTTTCCAGTCTATTTAATCAGCAGTATTCATCTGCCCATTAAAGCAAAGTAAGGAGTTACAGAGAAAATGGAGTTTTCATTGAGGTTATAAAATAATGAAAGATTCATGAAAGACTACAGCCCACAAAACAATACTGTAGATACAATCATCATCATAATCAGTTGAACTATGCAGAAATATTCAGAGTAATGTCATTTGAATGTGATTTCTACTGCATGTGTTGGGAAGTGAGGTAACCTTCAGATCTATCTGTGGCTTTGCATTTAAAATTTATTGATACCAATTCTAATTGCTACAGTGAAGATTCTTCCCAATTGTAGATTAGCCATTGTGAAGTATGGAGATGTAGTCTGTGATCCCTAATATGCTATAATGTGTGTGGATTGTTTAGTTTTACTTTTTAATTATGCTTATGAGTATGTGTCCCTGTGTGAGTATGTACAGAGGAGGGCAGGGGCCACAGAGCCCAGAAAAGGGCATCAGACTCCTCTGGAGTTACAGACAGTTGAGAGCTGTCTGACCTGGGAGCTGGGAACCAACTTAAATCCTCTTGAAGAGAAATGTGGGCTTTTAGCCAATGAACCTCCAGTCTAAGGGGCGGAATTTTTAAAAATATAGTTCTCAATGGAACTCATAGAAAAATAGCACTTGAAAATTTCCTCTCAAATTTGATGTACTGTCTTTTTGCCTTTTGACTATGGCTTTTTTCCTCTCTCTCTCTCTCTCTCTCTCTCTCTCTCTCTCTCTCTCTCTCTCTCTTTCTCTCTCTCCCTCCCTCTCTCTCTTTCTTGCTCTCACTCTCTCCACTCTGTCTCTCCCCGTGTGTGTGTGTGTGTGTGTGTGTGTGTGTAATTTTATTAAACTTTAAGCTGACAACCACTGTATATCTGCATTCTGCACAACATAATATTTTAAAATATTTAAGCATATGGAGTAAATAAACAAAGTGAATCAAAATGTGTACCACCTCATGTTTTACCCACAGTGAGAACACTTAAAATCTATTCTGATGGTGAGTCTCATGTATATTTTATACTCTTATTGACAATGGTGACCAACTGCATCATGTAGTCCAGCTCTAGAACTTATTTCTCCTACCCAAACTGAAACATGAAGCCTTCACCAATGTATTTGCATACACCTACTATAGCCCTTGTTATCCTATTCTAAGGTCTATGTTCTCAGAGACCTCATGTAAGTGAGGTCATGTGATATTTGTCTTTCTTTGCCTGGCTTGTTTCACTTAACATGATGTCCTTCAGGTTCATCCATACTTTTACAAAGAAGAAAATGGTTTGTTTATTTGAAAACTATTCCATTGTGCAGATTCCTTGTGTCCATTCATATTAACTGATTTCATATCTTGGTTGTTACAGCAATGAGGTTGGGGATGGGTATCTCTTTAGCATACAGAATTTATAACTTTGTGTATTTGTCCACTAGACAGACTGCTAGGCCAAATGGCAGTTCTCTTTTTACTTGTTGAGAAACTTAAATTCTATTTTCAATCAAATAGTTTATATTTCTACAAACTGCTCAAGAGCTTCTACTTTTAATTTTTGATAGTGCTTGGTATCATTTGTCTTTTTGTCAATTACTACCTAACAGGTGCATGGTGGTAGGGCTTTATAGATTTAATTAGTACCTCTTGTCTCCTTTTTTCCCTATTTCACTATATGGCGCAAATTGCTCTAGAACTCACTGCCATGTAGCATAGGCTTGCTCCAATTAAAGGTTTTCCTTTACCTCAGTTGCCCAACTCTGGGACCATACGTAAAAATATTCAACCTTGAGTATTTTCAATGTGCTCATTGGTTGTTTGTGTCTTCTATTGACCTGTGCTTACTCATGGCCTCTTCTTTCCCATTTCTTACCAAGTTGTTTTCCTGCTACCCAGAGATATTAATTTTAAAAGTTATCTTTCCTTCAATGAATTGCCTTTTTACCTTTGCCAAACAAACAAACAAGCAAACCAAAACAAGAACAGTTAAGTACGTTTAGGAGGATCCAATTTTCTTTCTTTCTATTGATCTGTGTCTAACCATACCCCTACATCACACTGTCATGGTTATGAACCTATATAGTAAACCTTAGAATTGAATGCAACTAATTAGCAGAGTTTCTTTTCTGAGATTTCTTTTTATCAACCTAAGGGCTGTGTATTTCATGTACATTTTATGATGACCTTAAATATGTCATTAAATATTCATTTAACATGAATTGCCACAAAGCTGCAGTCTTTGTGTTTGTGCATCTGTTTGAAAGACGGAATCGTCACTAGATTGAATCTTTGATTCCATAAACATCAGTTTGCTTATTTACCTCTTTAATTTGTTATATCTACATTTTGACATTTTCAGGATACAAATTCTGTGAATAGCTGGTAGTTTTATTACTGAGTATTTCACTGTTTTTAAAAAACCATAAACACTACTGTGAAATTGTTTAAAAGTAGTGGGTGATCTAGCATCCTGTATAATGGAGGCAGAGCCAAGACACCTTTTCTGTGAGGCTGATGACTGCTGCAAGCATAGTGTCACTAGGAATCTCAATGCATCTAAGCTGAGAGACTTTCATCTAGTTCTTCACATCTCTAAGATTTAATTCCCTTTAATTATAAAATGAACATAATGATGTTTTGTTGCTGATAACACTGAGTAGATGTGAAATTAAATGAGGTAACATGTGAGAGAATCCAGCATCCAGCTTCACAGATATCTTATAAGAAATGGAAGCTTGTGGAAAATGTATTCATTTACTATTAGAAATGAGGGGGGCTGCTTTGCAACTGTAGTGGCTTAGGATGCACAAATCCCATGGAAATAGAACTTCAATTAGTGTGGGTCTTTGTTATATTTCAAATCTATGGTTAAAGGCTACTTGATATGGTCACAATTTCTGTCCTAAGGTTCCCCATTTAAGTCTTTTTCATAAAATTAGGGGGTGACAGTATTCAGAGCAGAGTGTCATTCCAAAGGGAATATACTGGCCTCTGCTATCTATCTTCCAAATACCTGGGGCACCCATCCCGAGTTCATCCCCTGTGAAGCACTTCTGGGGACTATAAGCTGGATTGCAGAGAGATCGTTCATGCCAAGTCTCTTTCTCTTCTTTTTCCAGCAAGGATTGAAAATAGTTCACCATGCAGAGAAGACACTGTCCAGCTTCTGCAAGTGGCAGAAGAGCATCAATCCCAAGAGTGACCTCAACCCTGTCCATCATGATGTGGCTGTCCTTATCACCAGGTAGCTCAGAGGCTTTGTGGAAAGATGGGTAACTGGCCAAGGAAGGCTAGTGGCTGAAAGTCTTGTCAGGTGTTCACTCTCCTGGGATTCTCACTATTTTTTGCTGCTCTCGGTCATTTGTGAAAGCAGCAATTATGATCTTTGAGCCCCTTGCTGGCTCATACCATGGAGAGGGCATGTTAGTAAGCTTGTTAATATGATAGAGCTCTCCTTTCTTAAAGACTACATCTGTTGGCAAACAAGTCTCTTTTACTATCCTAACAAAGATTTTTGTCTTTTAACCTGTTCTTTTTGTACCAAGAAATCTATTTCAAATCCTTGATTGAAGACTTCTATAATCTTCAGCCGGTGAACTTTCCAATTCTTTTATTTCTATTTCATCTTCTCCTCTACAACTTACAAGATGCAATAGGACAGGAACTTACCTGTTCTAACCTACTCCTGACTGATGAAGGATACAGTGCACACATCCTTCTTGGAGTAAGCAGAGTGATCTAACTATCCCTATATCCTTTCTACCCTCATAATTTTAATATGAAGATATAGTGCAATAGTATGTCACTTATCTAGTATTAGTGAGGCCCTCAGTTCAGCCCACAGCATTGTAAAGATATGATTTTGTTGTGAGTACAGATGGATCTTTTGGTACTATAAAAAATCCAAATTTTCAAGATCCAAAACTATGAAAAGCTAATGAATTTTCCTAATCAATTCAAAATCTTTGAAATATGTTATTAGTCACTGGCTCAGTAAATATTTATTGACTTACTGCTATAGGTTTTTTTTATAATAAGGAATCAGATAATAAGAGAGACTAGTTCTTACTAAGCAGTTTAGGTGAAATTAGAGAATCTGAAAATCTAGGGATGTGTAATAAAAGAGACCTGCTTTTACTGCTAAGGAGAACAAGAATTTGTGTACTTAATATTCTACATCATACAAACCTACCCCACATGGGACTACTGGTCAACCTGACATACAGTATATTCTAGGAATCCACTGCTACTGATTTATACCCAAAGCTTTTCTTGGAACAGATTTGCATATAACTATGTTTTAGTACTTTCACTCAAAAGCAGGATACTGATAGTTGAAGTATCAGTTAAGAGTAAGGCAGACATATGTATTACATATGATTTCTTATCATCTTCTACATTAGGATGGTCCTATCAAATTGTCAGGGCTACTCTTCTGGGTGGCCTGTTTTTCACAGTACACCACATTCCAAGGGCCTTAAGTTTTTAACCTTAGGACTTACTATTTGGGCTTGACAATTCTTTGTTGTAGAAGCTTTTTCTGTGCATAATATGTAGTTTCTGATCTTTACTCATGAGAACAGTATCCCATACACACAACTTATTAGAAAAAAATCTATTTCCAGACTTTATCAAAAGTCCCTTAGGAAAGAAGTAAGATCAAAATCATTTTTTACTCCTCACCCTAAGCAAACCAACACTGACAAATTCTGGACTGAAAAAATTAGCTAAGAGGAGGGAGGAATGGCTGTGAGACTACGTTTTACCACTAACGGACCATTCTGAGACCCACATTGGCAGTGTGCTGTAGAATTACATTCAGTACAGGGTAGATTTGTAAGAATATACTACATGTATGTTCCACATACACTGCCTTCCAAAACAAAGTTTCTTGTATATGTCTTCAGGGTGTGATAGAGATAAAGTCAATCATTTGCAATGCAAAGTTCCTTGACCCCAATAATCATACTTTCCAATTCCTTTGTTATCTCTCATTTCCCCCTTCTTTAATTCTAAGCACTCAGTATGTACTCCATAAAAATTATGTAACAGATGCAAGTGTCCTTTCATATCAAGCTGAGACTATTAATAGATGAGCAATGGGTGTCATACACATTTTCCTCAACAGGTTCCCAAAGATCTGCACTTTTAGAAAACACAATAAAAAGCATACCCTGCAGCCAAGGTTGTAGTTTATTTTGCTAGAGACCACGTGATCTATCTCTATAACACTCAACCCTCCAACAGAAGCTGACAATGAACATATGACTTATATTTAGGGTGGCTCTGAAAGATGGATGCTTCCCTTGCTCCCTAGCCCTACCCACTGCCATTTAGGGAACTAAAATCTAACAGGTTCTCCAAGTGTGGATTTTTCTATTACCCAAAAGACATGAAAAGCAAGAGACCATTTGTTGCTGTAGATGATGCCCAGGCAAAACCCAAGAGCTAATAGCCTTTGCAGCTGAACTCTGGAATCAAAAGTCTTCTGCTTGAAGAAGGTCTAAAGACTAATTAATGAGTCTCTCAAAACTCTTCTCAGTGATTGAAATAACCTTTCTAGAATCTGAGAGCACGCTTTTATTCTTGAAAAGCTGAACTTTTTTTCTGAGATCCTAGGAATCTTTCCTTCCCTTTTTCTAGCTAATTCCTGGTGAAAGGGGGGAGTTTAGATGTCACAGTACACATGTTATATGCACTTACATGAATACACATGTGCAAATGTGAAAGTTCTATTAGTGGAGTGTGACTAGATAGATAATTGATTTGCTCTCTTTGTTGGAGAGTGGGAGAAATTGCATTTTTTGTGGAAAAGAAAAAAAAATGAGTTTTGAGAGTAGACCTCAGAAAGACCAAAGGGGGTTTCATGTTTGAAAAGAAAATTGCTAATTATCTCTTCCATATTCAAAGTTCAAATTAACTTTTATTGTCAGTGAGGTCTTTTGTTGGCCTAATCATATTAGTCTCCCAAGATGATGAGCAAAAACCACTCAAAATAAAATGCTTTACATATCTCCCAAATGTTTGAAGTCTGAAAAATTCAGTTAATTAACAGATAAAATGGGAACAAATTCAATGAACTCAAAGCTGATCCCTGGTTCCACATGGACTTTATTTCAGAGCACACTCTAAAGACACAAAGACAGCAATTTATACAGATGGATTTTTATAGAAGTTTTCTCAAACGTTTCATGGAGTTGTTTAAACATCTCTGTTCTCTGCTTTCAGAAAGGACATCTGTGCTGGTGTCAATCGCCCTTGTGAGACTCTGGGGCTGTCCCAGCTGTCAGGAATGTGCCAGCCTCACAGGAGCTGTAACATCAACGAAGACTCCGGTCTCCCCCTGGCTTTCACCATTGCGCATGAACTTGGGCACAGGTAAAGGTTAAAGCAGCAGAAATCCACTTTCCAAGTTCATGGGACAGTAGCCCTGAAGGAAGTAGAAAGCAGTTTAAACTGAGTGTCACAAGATTGAGTTTGCGTGTGGCACAGGCTTGCCCACATGACTTCTGTACTTTCATCCTAGAGATGTAGGAATAATGGTATATTTCACAATCTTCATCTTTACCACTTATAGCTATTATATATTAGAATCAGCTAGACTCCCTAAAAAAGGCAAGGTTTATCCATTTTTTGCGGGGAGGAGGTTGTTTAAGACACAGTCTCGCTGGATAGCCCACAGTGGCCTCAAACTCAAAGCTGTTTAACTCATTCTAGCTTCCAGTTCATTATAGTTCTCCTGTCTCTGCTTCCCAAATGCTAGAATTATAGGCATGTATCTCTATATCTATCTTGGAATAATAATTTTTATTAGTTTATTTATTTACTTTATATTCCAATCAGAGCTTCCCCTCCCTCATCTCCTCCTAGTCCACCCTCTCACCTCCTCCCTCTCCCCTTCCCCTTCCCCTTCTATTCAGAGAAGTGGAGGCTTCCCAACCTGTCTTGACATAGTTGACCACGGGAAAACATATAGAAACAACTACCCTGAGCCCATAGGGGCTCACAGGGATTAAATAACCAACCAGAGAGCATGCCCTCCTACATATACGTAACAGACAAAATTATTTTTTTATGTTTACTAATATTACTTCCCTTTATTGGTTAAAAACTCTTTGGGAAAAATAGAGACCTAAATCATCTTCAGCCCCTATATAATTTCACAATAGCAGCCATGTTTGTTCCAAAGTGTCAAACAATGATTCAGGGATGGCATGCTATGATAGTTATTCTTTCTTGTCAATATGACTGGATTTAGAATCACCATGGCAATATCTCAGAGTGTCTGTGAGATGTTTCCAGAAAGTATTAATTCAAGAGCAAAGATCCACTCTGAACGTTGGCAGCCCCATCCCATACAGTCTCTGTGACTCGATACAAAGGGTAAAGTGAGCTGAGCAGCGGCACCCATTTAGCGCCACTTCACAGATACAGGTGCAAGTGATCAGCTGCCTCATGCTCCTGCCGCCATGCCTTTCCCGTCATGGTCTTCAAACTATGACTCAAACTAAATGCCTCCATCTCCATATTGCTCCTCTCAGGTACTTGTAACAGCAATGAGTAAAGTAATAATAATAATAATAATAATAATAATAATAATAATAATAATAATCAGACCTTCTGTTGATATCCTTGTGATGAGGGACTGTAGTTTTGAACTGTAAGCCAAAGTGAAACCACTCTTGTTTGAGTTGCTTTTGTCAGAGCATTTTATTACAACAGCAGAAGGGAAAGACAGGCATATGTGCCCTAAGTGGGGTGGTTATTGTTAATATTCCTTCCACGTAGGATGAAACTTCTAGCAAAACATTTTAAAAGAATTTAGAGTCTGAACAACATGTCCTATCTTTCCAGAGGACAGGGAATGAGCAAAATATCTGATTTCCAGAGATTTAGCTACAGTGGGACCTGAAAAAATAAAGGGCCTTTATAGAATTGAAGAGATTTTTCTTGGGAGATCATCATGAGGAATAACTTGACTGGCCAGTGGTAGGGCATTACAGGGTAACTGGCAGGGAGTTTTAGAGCCTCTACTAAAGGAATTTACTGACTAGAAGTTGAAATTCTGCCTGGATTTTAAACTATATAAAATATTGTTTCTAGTTAAGGAAAACAACAACATCCTTTAATCTGATTATAGTTGGTATGCTGGTGGAATGATAATATTAATGTCACTAAAAAGATACAAATTTTACATTTTGAGCTCCTTTTTATACCATTGGACTTTTCATTGTGCTACAGGGGATCTCAGCAGTCAGATGACCTAGACACTATTGTTAGCCCGCCAGTTAGTTACACACCAGTTAGAGCATTCAAGTTACTTCAAAAAAAATGTTTTGACTAGATGTGTCACATGAAGTCAGGTTTGCGAATGTTTGAGTGAAGGCCTGATAAAGAGTCTAGATTTGCGAGACTTCAAAGTCTCCCATAGGGAAAGATCTTAGCTTATTATGGCTTTGTTTATCAGTGTATGTGCTAACCACAAGTGAAAGAGCGTTGTCTAACTGGAGACATGAAGTGAGGCCTTCCATAAACAGTTAAACCACCCCTTCTCCTGCACGGTTTTCCATCCACTCCACTATTTCTATGGGGATCCCCTTTCTATAAAGAAGAACAAACACAGGGCATGCTCAGTGTAGCACTAGAAAAGAGTCAGAATTGGGAATAACCCTAAAGACTATTATATCAGGTGAGGCCTCTCCTCTCACCTGGACTCTGGTCTGGGCTCACTCACCATGATCTCATAAAGCAGATAACTTTGCAAAATAATTTTACCTGCACAACAAGGCCAGAGCATTTGCCCATGATTGGAGAAGGTGAATGCTTTCTCTGACTTTTCCACCAGTCAGTAGTATGGCCCCAGACAGTTTCTTTTGTCTTGCTACACTTAACTCTGTCTGTTAAATGAATCGGCAGCACCAGGCAAAATCTTAGATCCTATGATTTCTTGAATTTGCACTTTACAGCCCCAGTGGCAAGTGGAGTATCTTTTAATATCTTTGGTTGCCAAAAACTCACAGACAGAGAACATAGAGGACTTCTTGTAATTAAATCATGATTGTGATCTGGAGGTGCTACAACAAAATGCTAATCGTGAAAAAACAAGCAACAATCTTGGTCTTAGAAAAATGAAAGCTATTCACAGGCCTCCTCAATCCTGCTATGTAGGGTGATGAAGTTCATGAAGCCTCCCAAGGAACCATCGGTGTAATAGCACCTTCTGGTAAGTGAATATAGAAAGTCAAGCTGAGAAGTAATTGCTTAAAGCCTTCTTAGCAACCATATATCCAATGTGAAGGAAGGTTGAGAAGATGTAGCTCAATAATAGGAAAGTGCAAATATTCTTTGTGCTTAAAGAAAGGATCTATTGCATTCCCAAGGTCAATATGGCATGTGAAGGGAAGCCTAAGTCAGTCTTCCAACAGCAGCTTTGCCCCAGTTCTGAGGCAGTCATTGGTTACAACTAGCTAGACATATGTCTGACACCTTTATGAGGAAGGTTGTACATGTTTACTGTACTGCTCATCAGAAATGGTGGCCTGCTTAGCAGACTGAACTGGTTACTGTCTGAATTAGTTTGCTATTGTACTAACATGGATTAAACTGGACGCTAGCTCAGAGCTGGTCAGCGCGTTTGGAAATTGAACTCAGGGATTCTGTATCCAGTGCTTGTACTGCTGGTGATGCTCTCTTCCATATTCTACAGGGAAAATGAGGGTCTTGCTCTAAATGAATCTTTGTAAAAAAAAGTCTTGTGAAACAAAAGACCACCTGATGGGGGATCTAGGGAGTGCAGTCAAGCAGGAACTGACTGGAGATGAAGAATTGAGAGGAAATACTTGGAAAGTAAATACCAACGGAGAAAAATAGTGAGGGGAGAGGAAGTTGTACCAGATCAATCACCTTAGTTTTTTCTGGACCTTAATTCCATGGGGGAAACTCTCAAAAAAGTGTGCTTTAGAGTTATTCCACACAAGAAGAAGAAAAATCTGAAACATTTTACATAAAATATCCTTAAATCATTTGTCAAATATTGTTTCTGGGGGACTGTATTTCTTCTAAGTCCCAGCATAGTAGGAAAAGGCAGGGCATTCTCATGTGACCTTGAGGAAAGCTCTCAGAAAACCTGTGCAAGTACTGCCATTTAAAACCTGTGAAGATTCTAAGAGATGGAAGGAAGCTAGGATTAGAACCACAAAGACCAAAAGATGACAGTAAATTTTCTTTGTTTCTCACATTTCAGGCTCAAGGGTAATAAAGCCAGCAACCTGAAAATAGATGCAAAAGCTCAGTGCCAATAAACCTATTCTCTTTCTCCAAAGGACTCTGAAAGGCATTCTATAATGAGACATAAAAACATTAGACAGTAATTCATTTACTATAGCTTAGCTAAATTTTATGGGGAAGGAATGTAGTGGCCTTATGCCTCCTTGTGCTGGCAAAGTCTAAGAAGGAAACTTAGACTTTCATTCACTTGATAAAATAAAGAAGCAGTCAATACCCAGCATTTGGGCAGTGCCACAAAGGAAGGCCTCACAGATTCCTGGAGACTCTGATTCCTGCAGGGCAGCAGGGAGTGCTCCTCTTACTACAGACATGTGGTAGAAGTGCAGGCCTTGTGGGTAACAGGAAATTCTTCTTGCTTCAGGCCCTTAGCAAGAGTCTCTCCCTTAGAACTCAGGTATCCATTCTCATTCACTCACTGTCCCCCTCCCGGTCACCCTCCACAGTCCTTCCCCTATCCTCCTCCCCTTCTCCTCTGAGCAGGTTGAGAAGATGTAGCTCGATAATAGTAAAGTGCAAATACTCTTTGTGCTTAAAGAAAGGATCCGTTGTATTCCCAAGGTCAATATGGCATGTGAAGAGAAGCCTCCCCTCCCCCTGTGTCCTCTTACCCTGCCACTTCAAGTCTCTGGAAGTCTAGGCACTCCGTCTCCCACTGAGGCCAGACAAGGCAGCCCAGCTAGAGAAAGCATCCCATTTACAGGCAACTGCTTTCGGGATAGGCCCGCTCCAGTATGGGACCCACAGGAAGACCAAACTCCACATCTGCTACATATGTGCAGGGAGACCTGGGTGCATCCCATGCTTACTATCTGGTTGGTGGATTCGACTCTGAGAGCTTCAAGGGTCCAGGTTAGCTGACTCTGTTGGTCTTCCTGTGGAGTTCCTATCTCCTTCCGGCCCTCAATCCTTGCTCCCCCTACCCCAATTCTACCATAAGACTCCCAAGCTCTATCCAATGTTTGGCTGTGGGTCTTTGCATCTCTTGGAGTCAGCTGACAGGTGGGCCTCCTAGAGGCCAACTTGCTCCTATCTGCAAGCATAACAGAGTATCATTAATAGTGTTAGGGATTGGTGCTTGCCCATGGGATGCGTCTTAAGTTGGGCCGGTTATTGGTTGGTCATTCCCTTAGTGTCTGCTTCGTCTCCCGTGCATATCCCTGCTTCATATCCCTTCTTGTACACAGGATAATTTGGGGGTTGAAGGTTTTGAAGGTGGATTGGTGTCTCTTTTTCTCTACTGGGGTTCCTGCCTGGCAACAGAAAGTGGCCTCTTCAAGTTCCATATTCCCAATGTAGTGAGTTACAACTAAGGTCACTGCCATTGATTCTTGGGTGCCTCCCTTACCCCAGGTTTCTGTCTGGTGGCTAGATGGCCATGAAAATGAATGGAAATCATGATTTCTTTTTATTAATATTTTGTTTTTTATGTAGATGTGTATTTTGTCTGCATGTATGTCTGTGTCCACATGCATGCCTGATCCCATAAAGTCCAGAAGAGAGCCTCAAATCTACTTCGACTGGAATTATACATTGGGAGCTGCCTTGTGGGTGCTGGGAATCTCACCTGTGTTCTCTGGAAGAAAAGCTAGCATTCTTAACTGCTGGGCCACATCTCTAGCCCCAGTTTTTAAAATGCTTAGAAATGAAGATAAGCTTCTTAACTTGATAAATCATATCTACAAAACAATTTACAGTTAATATTGTACTTAATAATGAATGACTATATAAATTCGTTCTAACTTCAGAAGAAGGTAACTATGCCATTCTCATCAGATTTATTCAAGATAATATATAATAACATTTTAGTGGATATGAAAAAGCAAGAAAAATGAGGAAGATATGTATTTTAAAAGGAAGAAATAAAAATCATCGTATTTGATATAGGATTGTTTTATGAATAGAGAATGCCAGGGAATTTACACACATATAAAAAGTAAAATACATGAGTTCATTAAAATGATGAGATAAGGCATAAACATTAGAAGGGAATCACAATCCTATTTCCTAGAGCAAATGGACACCGAGACTGTACGTTTAATCCCATTGCACGGTCACCTTACCTTTGATTCTGGGTTTCTGGACTTTAGAACTTTGGGAGAATGGATTTCTCTTACTAAGTTACTAAGGTTTCAGTAATTCTTTTGGATTCCCCAGGAAAATAATACAGTGTGTCATAAAAAGGGATAAAATCTAGAATATAAAGAAAACTTTCAAAAACTCAACCATTCAACAATATGAAATGGAAGTTAAAGGACGATAGAAAGGTGGAAATTTTAAGGATGCAGGGCAGTGATGTGTGGGAGAGGAAGAAACAGGGACAGGGGTCGGGGTAGGGGTTGACCAAAACCCACAAGATATAAAAATGCCATATGAAAACCTGCTATTTCCAAGTAAAAAAATAAATAAAATAGCAATGAAAAAGAATAATAAATAGTCAAACTGCCCCAAGCTCATTCATTCAGTCAAAACAAATTGTCTAGACAATTTGATATCTGTAAAGACTCAAATAAATTACATATATTACATATAAAAGAAAGAAATGAAAATGGCCAGAATAGATCAATTGACATTTCACCAAAAGAATACACAGATGTGAAATCAACATTAGAATAATATGGTTATTATCATTAGTTACAGAGAAATGCAAATTAAAGCCATAGCAGTGTATTAGTATACTCCTACGGAAATGACTAGTAAATATTAATGATAATAAGGAACAAATATGAGCGATGACACCTAATACTAGTGAGGACGCAGAGGAAGTCTTATTTGCTGCTAGTAGAAATATGGAGTATACCGAGCACTCTGCAAAACGCTTGGGCAGGCTGTTTAAAACGAAGCCCACAATTACCATATGACCCAGCAGCTATTTTCCCGGGTTTTCATCTGGAAAATAAAAATGAAAAATTGTGCTCACATAAAAGGTTGTTCATGAATGTTTATGAAAGCTTAGATCCAAATTGAAAATGAACCTGGTGGCATTTGAACCCGCCAAGATGAATGCTTGAGAACCTGATGAATACCCGTAGTTAGCAAGAGGAGGATGAACTACTAATTCATGCAACAACCTCAATACATCTCTAAAGAACGGTGATTAGTGAAGGATCGCGCCTGTCATTCCATTTATACAGCACTGTAGAAACAGAACTGTACAAGCAGAGAAACAGAATTGTACGAAAGGAAGACAGAATTAAAAGGGAAGAGGTAGGTGATTGGTTGCCCCATACAGTGGTCAGCCCTGAAATCGTGTACATACCAGTATCACTGCATGAAGTGAGCAGATTGGATGTACATATTTAGAAATATATATATATATATATATCAACAGTTAGAGGGAAAGAATCCAGAGTGAACATGATGGGTACATGGGTTAGGGGGAAAAGGAGAAGGAGAAAAATTATGCAATTATATTTTTGTTGTTGTAAAAATATATAAATAAAATGTATAGTTGTCTTTTACCCCGCTAGGTCCGGCACCTCAGTGCCCCAAGATATCTGCTAGATATCTTGGCAGAAACACATCCCAACTCCATAGCGGCCCAGTGTCTCTTGCCACCACACACTTTCCTACACTCAAACCATCACATAAAAGAACACACAACACAATAACCTTTGACCCTAATGGTAAGATATAATTGCCCACTTAAACATACAAAGCCCGGTACCATCCATCCCTTAGGAACATTAATAACAACCTGTAAATACACAGAACAGAATCTTAACATCACCTGCCATGGCTTCTCACACTCTCCTCTCTTCCTTTCTCCTCTAGTCTCCTCCTCTTCCTTCAAACTTCTCTCCCGCCCATCCTTCCTTCTCCTCCAATGACAGGCCTCCTTCTATTCTGTACCTGCCTCACCTGTACTTTACAAATTCAATGGGGAGGTTCTGGTGAAGTCACCTGATTCCTGAGTACGTGACTAGGCAGCTGTCTTGGGGCAGTAGAATTAGCATCAAAATACAGATAACTTCAGGGCAAACCACAACATATTTTAATTTCAAGAATAAAAATATTATTAATTTCAGAGTTGTCACATGAGGGTTTCTGTGGTAATAAAAATATACTGCTTTTTCTGTGTTTAACATCAGTAATCTGATCTGGATGTTATGTTATTATTATCTTGCAAGATATGCTTATTGAGAGAAAGCAGGTGATGCACATGATCATCTCTGTGCATTGTTCTGTATTACATCACCAGAATAGCAACCTCACTATAGTCTATTAAAAAATATTAACAAAAATACCTTACTGTTTCTTAGAGACTTTCTGGTTACATTCCTGGCTGTGTTTAATGTATAATGTAAGACAGTAAGACAGACAGTAAAACAATGTGGTGTACTGGTAGCACCTTAGAGTTTACTAATCAGCTGTATCTAATATTTAACACCACTTTGCTTAGATCTGTTGGCAAGTTAGCAAAAAAAAAAAAAAAAAAAAAAAAGGAAACAATCCTAAAATCCTCTTTGAAAACTAGCATCTTCTGCTCCCTAGATACTCTTCCTCCTCTTCCTCCTCCTCTTCCTCCTTTTCCTCCTCCTCCTCCTCTTCCTCCTTTTCCTCCTCCTCCTCTTCCTCTTCCTCCTCCTCCTCTTCCTCCTCCTCTTCCTCCTCCTCCTCCTCCTCTTCCTCCTCCTCCTCTTCTTCCTCCTCCTCTTCCTCCTTCTCCTCCTCCTCCCCTCCTCCTCCTCCTCCTCCTTCTCCTTCTCTTCCTCCCTCTGTCTCTGGGTCTCTGTATTAGTCCTGCTTGTGTTTTTAAAGTTTAGTTCTATTGTTTTTTAAATTGATATGTTATATTTGCATCCATATAAAGTGTTTTAAGTAAATCCACCCCATCCTCTCCTCTGCAATTCTTCCCCTATTTATGAGCCTCCTCCCACATTTTCCTCCCAATGTCATGTGCTCTTTCTTCCTTTTTAACCCGCTGAGTCCACTTACTGCTGCCTGAATGTGCATGAATGCAGGACCACATTGCTGGAACACAAGGAACCTTTGAGGAACTGTGTTTCTGAAGAATACTGACTCCCCTTTCCTCAGCAGCCTTCTGTTGCCAAGAGCTTCTCAGTTACATGTGTGTCTACACCACCCCCATTCTCACAATCCATGCAAATATTTTGGCTGGCTTAGTGTTGCACAGGTCTTGTGCATGAGGTCAGAGCTGCTGAGAGTTCACACGTAAAATGGCCCTGTCATATCCAAAAAACGTTTCACAGCAGACATCCACTACTTCCGGTTCTTCTAATCTTTCCATTCTCTTTTCTGCAATGGTCCCTTAGTTTCAGAGTGAAGGGATGTGGTATAGATGCTCTATTTTGAGCTGAGTACTCCATTGTCTTTTCATGTGTGCATGTTGACCCATTGTGGATTTGTATACTAATTCCCATTCCATCTACTGCAAAAGGATGTTTCCTTAATGAGAGTTAGGAAATGGACTGTGGATATAAAGATAAGAACTTAGGTGACAGGTAATTCTATGTCCATTTAACAGGAAATAGTATTAGGTTCTCCCCTAGGGCCTATTCCCTAGTCATCCCAGTTAACAGTGCCAAGTATAAGTTCTGTCGTATAGAGTGGGTTTTCAATCCAATCAGAAAGTGTCGGTTATGCCTAGAGCATCCACATCACTGTTGCACCAATGGGCATAGCTTGCCAGGCCAGTTGTTATTGTAGCTTGCAGCTCACAGTTAAGTAAATTGTTCAATAATGTATCCCTTCAATTGTGTAATTAAAAGCCATGAAAATTAGATAGTAGGAATAAAGCTCGCAGGTTAGAACCAGCTTGATTTCTTCATGCTCTATGATTCCAATATGTGGCATCTTTAGCAGAAGAGTCTTACCATCCAGTTCTGGGGGTGTTCTAGAACAGTGCTACTAGCCTATCACTTGGGGGGAATCTGAGAGACTTGTGAAGAAGTAACCCATACCTAGACTGGGGTTTTTATTTAATAGTCTGTAGTTTGGGGGAGAAGCATTATCCCTCTGTTATAGAATAACTCTTTAATTTCCTTTTGTAAACATATATTACATGCTTCAGGAAGTCCCTACCTTAATAAGTCTCCACATAGCATTTCAAAGATTTCTCATGTTAGTTATCCCTCTTCATATTCCCTATCAACCTTCTCTTGAAATCCCCCATGCCCTCTTAGTCGTTCCATGACTTTATGGATAGTAAGCCTAAATGTCTATGAACTATTGTATGGATAATCAAAATATACATGTACACAACAGACTATTATTCAATTACAAAGAAGATAAGATTTAGAGGCAAATAGATGGAGCTAGTAATAATCACTCAGACGCAACTGAGACCCAGAAAGAGAAAATGCCGAATGTTCTTTCTCATATGTAAGTGCAGTGTATGAAATTTGGCTTTGTGTGTTTAAAGTAGATTATCCATAAAATATTTTTCTCTTCAGTAATTCAAACACAATGGTTACACACACACACACACACACACACACACACACACACACACACACACACACTGTTTCAATATCATCACTCCAGCTTCCAGATTGTAATCTATTTCATTTATGGAATGTTCCCTCTAAATGTTCATACCTAGTATTTTCTGAAAGACTTGAAAAAAATTTATATTTTCACCTTCACGGCTTATGTTCTCTTCGAGTTCCATAAAATGATTAAACATTATGAGTTAAAGAGAAGATGTGCCTCACAAAGTACTAGTGAGACCCAAGTAAGTGCTTACGTTCAAGGCTACTTCAGCCTATAATTTAGTCAACCCGCTTTAAAGGAATTGAAACAATGAAGACCTCTCTTCCCCCAAATAGGCTAACCTGGCAAGCCTAGGGATTGTTCCAGAAGTACACTGTGCCTACTCCAAACTACGGTTTGACTTCTACCCCAGATGGCTTCTTGGAGATTAATGGCTCCATCACTTGGAGATTAATGGCTACATCCCCATGTGTTCTCACCCTTCAGTATTATTGACTCACTGCTCCCATATGACGACTCCACCAGCTATGTTTCATAGCACCTCTTTCATTTCATAAAACAAGAATAGAGATCAAGAGGAAGTTATGTAATGTGCAAAAGATGTCAGAAAACAAAAACGAGATCCTGGTGAGAACATCTACATTTAAAGTATAGAACGGCCAGTAACTAGGAGCATGATGTCAGTGACTAGCAACCAATAATGTCAGCAGGAATAGATCAAGTGGATTGTGAGTTCCAGTTAGACTGGGCTCCAATAGAAAGATTCTATTTCAGAAACAAATGGCTTAAAATGTAGTTCTGTAGTTGAGTGCTTTCCTAGCATGTACAAGATTCAGGCTTCAGTACTTAGAAAATATGAAAAAAGTAAACTTCAGGCATATATTTTTGTACATTAGAATACCCTCTGCTAGAATGGCCTTGTGAAGGTTCATTCCCCAGTGTAGGGGAATGCCAGGGCAGGGAGGTGGGAAGAGGTGGGTTGCGGAATACCCTCATAGAACCGGGGGGGGGGGGGCGGTGGAATAGGGGATTTCCAGAGGGGAATCCAGGAAAGAGGATAACATTTGAAATGTAAATAAAGAAAATATCCAATAAAACAAACAAAGAATTCTCTCTGCTGAAAAGATCATCCTTTGAGACAGGGGTGCTGCTCAGTCGGTAAAATGCTTAATTAACAGCATGAAGTCCTCAGTTTGATCCTAGGACTGCATGAACCAAGCATGCAGGCACAGACCTGGAATTCCAGCACCTAGGAGTAGAGGTACCTGAGCCACAAGGTCAAGGGCATCTTTAGCAAAATAGCAAGTTGGGGGGCGTCCAGAGCTGTGTAAGACCCTGCCTCAAAATTACCTTCTCTGTGAATGTCTTTTGATTGTTGCTCGTAGTATGGTGTGTGCCTTAGCTACTGATACATGACCTTGTACAGCAAGCACTTCAAGAGCTGGGAGGGACTAATGGGGAGCAGCCTGGAGAAGCCTGTATAGGAGACTTTTACCCGATCTCACTTCCTTTGTAAACGGATGGTGAAAGCTTTGCTAACTAATTCTCTGGTTCCTTTATGAGTTTTATATTCATAGAATGTGATTTAAGTTTGGAAGTACATTTCTAATACTGTAATACATAAAACACAAGAAAACCTCTAAATCCCCAAAGTCTATTCTGTGCATGAGTTGCTAATACCAATTGTATTCTATTAAAGTTAAATGTAAGTTTCTCAGTCACGTGAATGAGAAGAGTAAAAAGTTATGCTTTCCTGATTTCAGAACAGAACTTTAAGCTAATATCTTTGGGCTCTAACGGTTTCATAACCAGACTTTCATGGGAACAAAATTTTGTAGGAACCTAAGAAGGTGTCTTGGGATGGTCCTGAGGACATTGCTTGGAAACAGAAAAGTCTGGGTCAGTTTATTTCCTAGATACCCTCTGGCGTTGCAGGCAGTTACATATTATGGTCCTTAGGAGCTGTCTTCCTGGTCAACCGTAACAGTATACCAGGGAACAAATAAATGAGCTGAAAACACACAGATACCCGTTTAAGGCAAGAAGATGTATGTATGTCTTTTGACCTGTAAAATTATTCTTTAAAAGAAGGACTTTAAACTGGAATACTATTATTTGCATTGTACACATGTGTGTGCATACATGTGTGTGCACCAATGTACATTGTAAATGTATGTGTAAGCATGTACACATGTGTGTGGAGACCAGAGGTCAATACTGGGTTAACTACACCTTCCTCATCCATTTGTTCTCCACTTTATTTTTTTAAAGACATGATCTCTCAGAGGTCTAGAGCTCAACTTGCAGGCCAGTGTGGTTGACCAGTAAGCACCAGCACTCTTCCCCAGTACCGGGATCATCGGTTCTGGCTTTTTACACCATTTTTAGGGGAGTGGGGGGATAGAATAATGTTTTTATGCTTGAGTTTACCAACTTTGCTTTACTGAGACATATTCCCAGACCTAGAAAAATTATTTTTCAAGGTTAAATGTGTTGTCACTTATGAATCTCTTGTTATAGACCAGCCCTTGCTAAATGGCGTTCGAATCTTTCCTCACTCAGATCCTAGCACTATCATGACTACCAATTTTCTAGGAAAAAACAAAAAGAAGGCAAGTTGCAGTTATTCAAATGTCATCTAACTTCAGAGCTCAAGTTCAGTCCAGAATCTCTACCTTCAAATCCTCTGATCTCAACCACTGAACTGCGAGGCCTCCCCACTGGGTTGGCCTTGGAAACCTGTTGAAGTGGAATAAAGAAATCCATTCTTCCTTGTCTGAGCCTGGGCCAATGTCTCCCTGAGACTGCTTTCCTGCTTCCTCTTGAATGAAAGGGAGAAGGGAAACTCGATTTGTTGATTCTGGGATTGCTTCAGTAGAGAAGGCGAGTGTAGTGGGGTGTGCTTTACCCTTCTGACTTCAGAATATAAGGAGCCAGACTGAGTGCTTTAGGCTTTCTGCCAAGCACAAGTTTGTTTTTAATTCTCCATATGGCTCTTGTGGTTATGTAATGAGGTTAAGGGCATGCCTCTCATCTTCCCTGAACTTCTGAGTCCAAAATTAGCTACGTCCTTCCAACTTCTAAGTCTCACTTTGGAAACAGCTCCTTAGGAACAAAAGTGGCTTCCTATGCTTTTAATCACTTTGGCAAGCCTGTGAGTTTCGCCTGTTTAATGCCCGTCTGCTTCTGTTCTTCTGTTTTGGGTCAGCTTCGGCATCCAACATGATGGGAAGGAAAATGACTGCGAGCCCGTGGGCAGACACCCATACATCATGTCCCAACAAATTCAGTATGACCCAACTCCACTGACATGGTCGAAATGCAGCAAGGAGTACATCACTCGCTTCTTGGAGTAAGTGAAGTCCCTTTCATGACAGCCTCCCTTGGGTCTCTAAGTCATACATGTCGATGAGTTTTCCACAGAGAAATTAATGCCTGGGAAAGACTCAGTTTCATTTTCCAGTCTATAGTGTCATGGTGGCATCAAATGGATGCCCTCTTTGCTTTCTTTCTGACTACTGTTCCTATCCACAGGCAAGTGCGCAACCTGCTTTTTACATTCAAGTGTTGCCTCAGTCAGGGTTTTACTGCTGTACACAGACACTATGACCAAGACAACTTTTATAAAGGACAACATTTAATTGGGGCTGGCTTACAGGTTCAGTAGTTCATTCCATTATCATCAAGGCGAGAACATGGCAGCATCCAGGTAGCCATGGTGCAGGAGGAGCGGAGAGTTCTACAGCTTGTTCCAAAGGCAAACAGAAGACTAACTTCCAGGCAGCTAGGATGAAGGTCTTAAAACCCACGCCCACAATGAGACATGCCCTCCAACAAGCCCACACCTCCTAATAGTGACATTCCCTGGGCCAAGCATATTTAAACCACTACTGTTTCAAATTAAGTTCTTGGAGGCTGACAGGTCAGAAATGTTCAGTCAAGCCTGTTAACAATAATATCATGATTGTCCATTGCCCCATGGTCCTGTGTTTTATTTTTTGTTTTTATTACCTTGACACAAACAAGATTTATGTCGGAAGAAAAACCTCAATTGAGAAGATGTCTCCAACAGATTTCCTTTAGGCTGTAGTCCATTTTCTTGACTACTGACTGATGTGCCGAGCTGTTTAAGAAAGCAGGCAGAGCAAGCTATGAGGAGTGAACCAGTAACAAGCACTTCTCCATGGTTTCTGCTTCAGTCTCTGCTGCCTGGTTTCTGTCTTGGCTTCCCTCACTTATTGTCTGTTACCTGGAAATACAAGAAGCAATAGGAACATTGGTCTTTATCACAGCCACAGAAACCTAACTAGGACACCTACTATTTGTATTTCCTAGATAACAACTAAACTTTTTCTGTTGAATGTGATTCGCATTTCCTTTTATTAACTTTCTTCCAAGGCCCAGGGGGTTCCCTTGCTTATAAGAATAAGGCTGTCTGGAAGGATGAGGAGTAAACTGCTAGGATGAAAATGTCTGTTGGATGATGGGAGAGATCCATATGCAACTGATCTGGTTTTGGTTGATTTGTTTACAGCCGAGGCAGGGGGTTCTGTCTTGATGACATCCCCAGAAAGAAAGGCTTAAAGTCCAATGTCATTGCCCCTGGAGTGATTTATGATGTTCATCACCAGTGCCAGCTCCAATACGGCCCAAATGCTACATTCTGCCAGGAAGTGGAAGTGAGTACTGGACTTCTTGATGCCTTCAGGGGGTCTGTGCAGGGCCTGAGATCTGCAGTGTGCTGGAGAAAGCATGGAAAACGCTTGGAAACTGGAGGATCAGGCCCAGAACTGAAAGATATATTTGAAATTACTTATATTTATGTAAATCTTTGATTCCACTTTCTTGGGGTTGTGTGGAGCCACAAATTCTATACAGCATGGAGGCAGTTCCATGGTGATTTATAGAGTTCATAGTATTTAACACCTATAAGCTCCATAGCAGTCAATCTAATCCCTAAAATTGCCCCTTTTCTATATTTCCTATTTTATTGAAGAGTAGGAGATCCCCCGGTAGGAATAAGATTCATCTCCAGTCAGTCTTCTTTATTTCCAATATGTAGTTGATAAGTCAAGTTTTGACATTGTGCTCTTGTGTAATTAACATCTCTGTCTTGCCTTCTTCATTAGCACCACTGTGTTTATTCTGTTTGTCTTTTTTGATATTCAAATTGCTATTCTTATCTTAAAAGCATAAATACAATCATGCTGCTATTCTGTTCTTAGAGTCACTACTATCCATTGGATGCAATTCTAACTCCCTATGTCATATTCTTTTACAATTTGGACCCTGTCTACTCTAGAATACTTTATATATGGTAGATTGATGATAGATAGATAGATAGATAGATAGATAGATAGATAGATAGATAGATACATACATACATACATACATACATACATAGACAGACAGATAGATACATAGATACATACATAGACAGACAGACAGACAAATAGATACATAGATGCATATATAGATACATACTAGATAGCTAGCTAGATAGATAGATAGATAGATAGATAGATAGATAGATAGATAGATAGATAGACAGATGATAAATATATGACAGACAGATGGATATGAACAACCAGTATGACGTATAGCTGGCAAAGATTTTTTTTCCATTCTGTATGTCTCTTCACTTTCTCATAGTTTCTTTGGCTGTGGAGAAACTTTTTCTGCAACCCTATTGGTCAATTCTTGGTGCATGCTATCTTTTTATCTTCTAAGTTACTAGGTCTTTTTCAGATATGCTTCCATGCAGGATTTGAAAATACAACAGAATGCAAACTCTCCTTTGTTTTCCAGAATGTTTGCCAGACACTGTGGTGCTCAGTGAAAGGCTTCTGTCGCTCTAAGCTGGATGCTGCTGCAGATGGGACACGTTGTGGTGAGAAGAAGGTGATGTGTTGTTGGTCTGAGAAAGAAAGGTGGGAGGGCAGTTGGCCTGAAGTTCTTGGAAAGAGGTAGGAAGAAGGCGCTGGGGGATGTGAGGAGCACCCAATGGCACTCACAGAGTCAGACCAGACACTGGAAACATATCTCCTTCTCCGTTCCAGCCATTGCTGGGACGATGAGAAAGGACTCAGAACTATGCTTAGTCCCTGAGAAAGGACTTTACCTGCAGAGCATCAGGCCCGTCTTCTGAGGAACTTCTGTAGGGTTTCTGGTTTCTTCTGAATGTGCTATCAACTTTCATTTTAGATATTCCTCCCTCAATATTGAAGATTGAAAAGCTCAGGCAAGTGGCCCCCAAAACATCAGATTGGGTCCATTTATAATCCTCCTTCATGATGTCTGGCGTAACTGAATATTTTAAAGTTCTTTCTATTTTCCTAAGCAGAAAAGTCTTAAATCCACAACTCACAGACATTAGATCTCCTCTAGACTGCAGGAGGGTATGGTGACTCATGCTGACCCGTTAAGTGGGTTGTGTCATCGTGGGTATAGGAGTTTGGCACCATCTGTCCCTGAGTTTACAGTGCCTGATAAATCTGATTCTAGAAACCCAATTTATCTGAAGAGGCTGTCTAAACCCTTTTCTATGTGGCCCCTTTTGTATTGCCATAGAAAGTCTTCTGTCTTGGAAAGGATTGGGTTTAGACTTAGAAAGTCTTTGGCCCAACTTCCTACAGAATCTTCCTGACACATGAACTCCCTATCACATTTCTTTGCAGTGGTGTATGGCTGGAAAGTGTATCACAGTGGGGAAGAAACCAGAGAGCATCCCTGGAGGCTGGGGACGCTGGTCACCCTGGTCACACTGTTCGAGGACATGTGGGGCAGGAGCTCAGAGCGCAGAGAGGCTCTGCAACAACCCAGAGTAAGGCCTGCCCTGAGCACTTGCTATCTTTTTGTCTCTAAATGCTAGGATGCTATTCTTGAATGGCATGACACCATTCTTGAAGGTTTCTGAGGAAGAGTTGATCAATTCTCTTAGACAGAAAGACCCAGCAGGTTCACACAGGGCGAAAAAATGTACTTCTTTTTCAATGTTTTAACTTGGCATTGGAGTCCTAATAACATCTAAGTAAGTTTACTCCTTCATTTTGGTAGAGCAAAGGAAACTTCTTTTAAATGAGGAAACAAATTTCTTTGTATGTGAAACTCTCCAGGGGCTTATGCAATTAAATCCTTCCAGATAACTGTGCTCTCTCAGTACAAAGTAAATTAGTAAAACTCAGTTGATATGATTATAGCTAGATTTCAATCACAATGAAAATACAATTACATAAGAGTATTCAACCCTTTTATAACTATAAAATTGGCCATGGACGTTTTTGGAGTAAATTATTGTTAAAGTTCTAGCAACATATCTTTATGAATCTAATCTTAGGGTTCCATGTGTCCTATGTAGGGTTTCATAATTCAATTTCCCTTTTTAATCCAATGTTTATTTTTTCACATAGTAATCTTATATTGTTACATATGTGTGTAAGTTAAGTTTATATTGTCATGTTTATAGATAGATTGCATTCTTGGTTTCATTACTTCCTCATATACAAGTTTCTAAGTATACATTCTTTGAGGATGCATTTGATGCTGCCCAGAAGTGGGGATGGGACTAAGCTCATTTTCCTAGAGTTGTCTTTGCTGTGAAGAATAAAAACTACATTTTAAAAGACAAGTGATAAAAGTGGCTACAAGGCCTTTCAGTATCTAAGTTCCAAATCTTAACCTTCTCCTTTTATTAATAAGCATAGTACTATATGTAAATCATATATGTGCATGTGTTTTATATATACATACAATTTGCTATATATAAAATTTTTCCTGAGGATTTTAAAATTATGTGTAGCTTAATATAATACCTATGATATTATAAATTATAAATAAACACTATTTATAAGGTCATCACTTATACATGTAAGTATTTGTTTGAGGGAGGATGATGTAATTGTCTTAAAATTCTGCCTTTTGATAAAATTCTATTATTTTAAAAAGAAATTCAGCAGCAGGAATGTCTTACACAGTACTTTATTTACAAAGCAGATTCTTATCAGTTTGGTCAGAAATGTGCTTTTAGAGATCAGGAAATATAGGCAATAAGTTGTGGTATGTATAGAGGCACCACTCCCTAACCTTGGGAAGCTGTTTAATAACCTATAGTCTTTAGCGAATGGATGGTCTCTCTGAGGAACTGAAGAATGGTTCCCTAGCTCAGCATTAGAGGACATAATGTCCTAGTGCCCATCTCCAAGACTGCAATTTCTTAGCCTCCTTGGGTGAGTAATGACATCTAATTCCATAACTCATTTTCTTGACTTCTTTGAGACCACTGTTAATGGTAATTTGTGTATAAAGATCTCCGTGATTCCAGTCACAAAGTCAGGTCAGTGTATGAGTTAACTACCCACTTATGCTGAAGACTGTAGCCTTCTTCAACCACACTTACTATGCAATTGTGTGTGTGTGTGTTTTAAATGTATTCTTCTGTCGATACCTTTCCTGACCTTATCTTTGACATTGGTCACGTGAGACCAACTATAGGGATAGTGAAACACTGGCACATCTTGGCTCAGATGAGACTCTTGGTAATATTTGTTTGAGGAAAATGAGATGGACAGGTGCCAAGTCACAGAGTCTCTGTCATTGAATGCAGACTAGCATTCAGAAGGTAAGGGTAATTCTTAGTACCTCCTACAAAGAAGAGACAAATGAAAAGCCTGCTATGTGAGCTGCTCTGAGCTCTCAAGTTGCACTATGAAAAATGGGGAGCAGGTAGAGTAAGTCTCACAAATATCAAAGAGAATAAGAATACAACTAAGACTGGCAGGATTGTCCCTCAGGGCTGCCAATCAGCTTAGACAGAACATGGATAAGAACTCAGGCCACAGATTAGAACACATGACTCAAACCTTGGCTTTGCTGCTATTAGCTGGGAAATGCACTTCTTGTCCCTAGCATATAGTTGCATCTGTCCTGTTCATGTATCCTATCTTCAGCCTTTTCTCTGAGACTGTTCTCTTGGTCTATCCCTTCCAAGAACTCATTCTGGTCAACTTTGCTTCCATGTAATGCTCTACCTTATCCAAACCCTTGTTGTACTCATAGACACACCTACTTAGTTGC
The DNA here is from genome assembly GCF_021556685.1 of Rattus norvegicus. NCBI lineage: Eukaryota > Metazoa > Chordata > Mammalia > Rodentia > Muridae > Rattus > Rattus norvegicus. The sequence continues at coordinate 62,007,509 of NC_141535.1, forward strand.
TATCCTAAATTTTCTCACTTCTGTGCAGTTTTTAAGGGCTGGAGAGATGGCAAGACTTACAACCAAAAGTTACTTTAATAGTTTAACAAAATTGTAAAATTTCAAGGAAGCATAGGACTTATGTTGACTTTGTACTGATGCTTTCTTCCTCATAGCATCTGTTGAGAACATCATTATATTTCAGTGTTGGTTGCTTTGTATTCATAATGCCTAAAGAGTCTACTGTGCCTTCAGTTCTAATAATGCACTAACCACAACTTTTTAAATATTTATATGCATTATCTCATTGAGCCGTGAAAATTATTGTAAAACAACGATTAGCATGCTCACTTCACAATCACAATAACAAACAACTGGAGCTCAGAAAAATAAGATAACTTGTTTAGATTCATCTAACTACTAGAAAGTCAAGTTGATACAAGCTCCAGTCTTTGGACCCATGATGTTACACTGCGGTGATAGTCATAGTATCTCTCTTGGGTACAATAAGGTGCAAGTAAGAAGGCATGATGAGTCACTGGAGAACCTTCAATGTGATCTATCAGCTGTCCTCTGCTTCTTTCAGAGCAGATCTGATATACTGCTCTCCCATATACATGATACTGAGTGAGAAATTCTTATATCCTCACATTAGTTTACGTCTCTATGACCATAAGATGTTGTTGTACTCACAGTAATATACAAATTCTATAAAGGAATTAGAACTTGAACTGAGTCATTAAAGAACCATCTTCAGAAAAAGGCCAGTAAATACAGTTAGAACATGAAGTGTCTTTTAAAAGGAGAAAGAGATCACTTGTGGTTGGCATCCAGAGGGGATTTATGATGCAGGTAGCATTTATTTGCTCCTCAAAGAAAGACAGCATATAGACGTGGAAAGACTTAAAAATAAGGAAGTCCATTCAGGGGCATAGGAAAACACTAGGGAGTAAGAAGCATATACAAAAAACTATGCAAGACTTGACAGAGTCACTTACCACAGAACCATGAAAGCCTGGAGTGCCAATCACAAGAACTTAGACTTGATTGACATTTTTAGGCACTGGGTTACATTCAAAAATCTTTTAAACAAGAAACTAACATATTTAAGATAATCTAATAGTATACATTGTGCACAGGGGGTTGAATTTTTTTAATTGGCATAGGGAACATAAGAATGAAGATAATGATCAGACTGCTTTTATAGCTGTGTAACTGAAAAAGAAAAAACACGTATAAAAATGCAGCCGGGTAGGTTGGACATGGTAGTGAATGCTTTAATCTCAGCACTCAGAAGGTGAAGGCAGAGAGATCTCTGTAAGATTGAGACCAGCATGGTCAACCTAGCACCTAGCATGGTCACTCCCAGCCAGGAGTGCATAACAAGACACTGTCTCAAGAACAAACAAATAAATGCGAACAACTGGTAGCCAGATCCAAGATTGGCCAAGTATGGATGATTCTGCAATGTAACCATTGTTATTTGCTAAGAACAAATCAGAAAGGGAATACATCGTGAAAGTAAAATTTTTCTATTTTCTTCAGATACTTTTTCTGGTGATTTTGCCATTCAAAACATATATTCCATAATAATTCTATAAATCTATAATATTCTAGAATTCTATAATAATGTATATAAAATTTAATAGAAATCCATATTTCTATTAAAATATAAATCATTTAAAATGAGTATTCATTTAATTAAAGCAGGCATATACATGTATATAATGTTAAAATAGGGACCAAAAGAAAAAAAAGGCTGATAAGAAACATATACAGCCCCAAACATATGAAATTAGATTGATTTATCTGTTTCTTAAGTCAGAAACAGGAATGTTTTGATAAGGAATAGCCATGACTAGGTGGCATGACTAGGTGGATTTTAAAAGGAAATTGTTGACTTCTTGGGAAATGTAAAGAACAGCTTGTCTCTTTCATCTATAGACCAAAGTTTGGAGGGAAATACTGCACCGGAGAAAGAAAACGCTATCGCTTATGCAATGTCCACCCCTGCCGCTCAGACACTCCAACTTTCCGACAGATGCAGTGCAGTGAATTTGACACAGTCCCCTACAAAAACCAATTCTACCGCTGGTTCCCAGTGTTTAATCCAGGTAAGGGACCCTAAATGTGCATCTCAGGTCTGCAGTTTCTCAGAAGCCCTGCAAAGGTCAACAGAGAGAACTGTAGCACCAGGGTTTCTCAGTTGTAGAAGACACTTACACTGACTCGTTCAAGCCGACTACTAAATTGTAAAGTCTGGGTATGTCCAGTCTTCCCTGTGGGAGATGAACATGACATTCTTCAAACATGGGGGCTGGTTTTCAATAACTGGGCCATGGAGGAATTTAGACAGTAAATATTCCAAAGAGGTGGAATGGGAGTAACTTCAAAGGAGCCTTCCATGGAAGTAGCTAATGAGTTTATGTATAATAGATCTTTCTGTGAAGGAAACAAAAAAGGAAGGCAGTTTAGAAGGTCATTCCATATTGAGAGAAGAGTTCAAAAAAGATAGTCAGATTGTCTTCATCAGAAATTAATGCCAAACCTGAGATCAACATTTCATATGTGCAACATAGGACCAGGTTATAAAGTAAAATCAAAGATCTAAGGGATGCATGTCAAGGGATGGAGGCGTAGCTGAACTGGAGAATGTAATGGTAGCTGTTGTGGTAAATGTTATTGGGAGTTTCTACTCACCTGAGATTATTTAATTCCCAAATAAGAGACACAAACCTCTATGTTTATAAGTCTTAAAAGCACATCAACTCTCTATGCTCTTTTGTCTTCTTCTCTGTCAATAACTTGCCGTGAAAGCCTGGGCTGTTTCTACCTCGACGGGCCAGCCCTCATGGCCATGCTCTCACAATCCACCTAGTCCATGGTGTCCCTCCCTATTCTCCTCTCTCCTCTTCCTCATGGTCTGTCCCAGACCCCAAGCCCAGGGAACCAAAACCCCACCTTGAGAAGTTAGTTTGATCATATAATCAAACTACAATATAAATCTCCATCCATCCCATTAGAAAGGACACCTTGCCATAGTAAGTTGTGAGGGTTCTGTAACCAGCAGATTTATGTAGTCAACACATTTATTGGCTATACAAGTAGAAGTTTTGACTGGAGACATTTCTGTCTCCCAGTTTCAGAGCTGTTCCCGAGAAACGCCTTCTTACCTGTTTCGGTCTTGATGTGTTTCTTGCTTGTAGTCCAGAATTTCAGGAGGTCTTCCTCTGTCAAATCTGACTTTTATAATTTCGAATGGAATAGAAACCTTTTTCTCCTTTTCCGTTGACATAAACATAAACCCTCTCTTCCAACCTAACATATCCTTTGTCCAGCAGTTTGAAGTCACTAAAAGTATAGACCAATCTAGCAGCCCCATTTCTAGCTAGGTCTGCTCCATTTTGACCTCTCTCAAAGAGGATGTATAATACCCCCCTTACCATTGAACATGTAATTATATTCACTTCGATAAGGTAAAACATGATAGTGTGTTGTACAAATATTCTCGACAATGACATATATTTATTATTATTTATTGAGACAGGGTTTCTCTGTGTAGCCTAGGATGTCCTGGATTTGCTCTGTAGATTAGGCTAGCCTTCAACTTACAAGGAACCTATCTTCTCTGTCTTTCCCTTCCAAATGCTGAGATCAAAGGCATGAGGTTATTTGTTCAATGTTTATGTACCCTTGAAAACATTTATATCAATTTTTGTCTTTTCATTTCCTTCCAGATTATTATCTATGTGGATTTATTTATTCTACCTCTTTTCTCTCTCACTATCCTTCTCTATATTCAACTTTCCCTTTCCGTCTAGTGCATAAGAATATCCCTAAGCAAGACTGCATTTGCTCAGAGATCTTGTCCCAGACCATGTGCCACATGCCCAGCTGAGTTGTCACCAGTTCCCCCATGGGAGCCCACATGCAAGGAGGCTGACTTCTCAGAGCAGTGTGAAATCCTATTTCATGTTAGGTTTCAATGTTGACCAAAGAATGAAAACAGAAAATTTGCCTAACTTAAGGGTATTTGAGGCAAGGGAATTAAAAAGAATAGCTAACCTAACTTTTATGTGATTATTAGATTCTTGAAATGCCAGTGTGCTGAGACTCATGAGTCACAGACGCAAGAACCTGACAGTTGGCTGTCAGGACGATTATAATCAAAGCTGTGGAAAGAAAAGCTCCATAGAGATTTGCCAACTTTGAGTCTTCAAAGCATCTCGATAGCTATCATTTTTCCTTCCCTGGTTCTTGCTGGATGGGGTGAGACAATTGATTATTGCTGCAACTGAGACATCTTATTATATAACAAATGACTAAGGTACATCTAGGCAGTGCCATCTATATCTATGTCCTGCATATTTGTACTGTGTTGGAGCTATTGGGGTCACTGATTTTATGGACCCCTAGGACTAACATATTAAAACAGCTCCATTAGTGTAATAGGGACACAATTTCCATACCCTCGCCCTCACCCATCACCACCTTACACTACATACAATATAAAATATACATACTTGTATGTAGTATACATGAATATTTATACTGTATATGTATATAGTATACATGCATGTATGTATGTATGTGTATGTATGTATGTATGTGTATATGTATGTAATGAATGCTTTTAGGTCAAATAACTTGAGTAGGAATAAAAAGGGTTATTTCAACTTGGATTGTCATAGATATATAAGCAATTCTCATGTGCCTACTGTTTGCCCAGATGGCTGTAGGTACTAAATGAATGAGTCATTAAAGTCATAAAAGTTGACAAAGCTTCCATGTGATTTGGGGTGACTGGCTTTTATCACTGGGATTGAAATATGCTGATGGATGCACTAGCCACTTATCTGGGATCGAAGCATCGGTCATCTGGTCATCTAGCCTAATGGTTTCTCCATTACCTGTGACTTACTCTCTCAACTGAATAATTGCTGTCTCCCCCAACCCACATAAAAGACATCCAAACTTTTCCTCATCTTATTTTTATCTTTCACTTCAAGTTTGGCATTTCTACATCTAATGATCACTTCTTAAAGATTATTTCCCTCAAATGTTGAGCCATCCTGTTTTAGAAGGATCAAAAGTGTAACCTTTGATTCAATAATTACATTCCATTACCTGAGCTTTTCTTTGGGAGAGCAGATGAATCACACAGTTTGAAGATAAGTTCGTCTATAAAAACAAATCTTATTTATTTATTTTTTGTATCTAACAATCACTCTTAGGATCATTGCCAAAACGTATTGAGTGATTGCATTTCTGCAGAACCAAATTCAAACTTTGGCTCAGTAAATTCACTCAGTCACCTGAGCTTGCTGATAAGGTTAGCCAGATAGCACGAGGGACAGAAGTCATCTGTAACTTGTTTTTAGTGCTTTCACTCAGCCAAATTATAAGTGCTTCTGAAAGCGATAGTGAAACATCACATGACTCTGACAAACATGCAACAGGGCAAGTGAATAATGTGAGACAATGACAATATTCAACACTCAAGGTTTAGAATCTGTGAGGTTGACATCTGTGTCCTTGAATCTCGGCTACACTTGAAGACCATCCATTGTCACCCTTGCCTCTTTATTTAGAATGCCATGTCATGGGATAAGGATATCTACGGACTCCCTCAAATTACCATGAAAGAAAGGCTAGAAAAGATGAGGACAGACACATGGAACTTTTGACTCAGCATTGCAAATTGTTTAAGGGGCACTAAGCCTTCCATTTACGCTTCCTTCTTCAATCAGGGTTCTCTCTAGTCTAAAGTATATATAAACTCTGAAAGGATAAAAGCAGTTGGTCTAGTGAAGTGGAAAGGAGAGTAGAGTGGGAGAGGTTACAGTGGGAAGCAGCAGAGATAAAGAGTGAAGTGGAGAAAAGGGGACAGGAAAATCTACTACGACACACCTGGTTTGGAAATGCCATAATGTTATATAGTAGGCTATATCCTAATTTAAAGATAAATAAATTTAAAAACTCAGTAGCTGGCCTACATGCTACCTGCTTTTTTTGCCACAAATAACAATGGATATTTTTGAGATTTCACAACCACACACTTAAACTCAACAGACATTTGTGTTTTGTATATGCAGCACACTTCATGTATGTTCATATAGTCCAACTTTAAAAACTGTATCAATTCCATACTGGAAAAGCAGAATGCAGGGACGTTTGGAAATAAGGACCTCTCAGCATGGAGATGTGTTGTGATTATCATGCAATAAAGGAGAGTGCTCAAGCTCTATTGTTTCAGAGCTGAGACATTATTTTGGAAAGGAAGGAATATATATGTTTTATAAGCTGTTAATGTCCACAGTCAAATGAAAAAGAAACAAATTTCATTACATCATCATACATACTCTATTTCCAAGAAGTAACCATTGTTAATAGCGCATTTCTGTCTGCACAAGAGTTGATTGTCCTTGTCAATTCTGTAACATTCTTGATTCTCTAGGCATTGATTGTGTAATGAAAGTTCACATATTCCTCTCAGATAAATGCACAGCATCTCATTATAGAAATGCAATTTTAGTTAATTTGTGCGTTTCTCTCTGGATAAACATTCCATTGCTCAATGGATGTTCTTGACTTCTCTCGCCAAGGATAATATTTATTTTTGTGACCACCTGAGTTAATGTCTCATGATTAAAATGACACTGTGTTGATCTGTACAGAAGATTTCCGCTAACAATATTGATCATGCCAATGCATTTAATTGGCCACAATGAATTAAATTCTCTTGCAGTAGTTGCTCAATAATAATCACTCTCTGCCAGCAGTTAATGCTCTAATGCTTACAATCACACTATCTTTTTAACAGCCCGCTCTGTGAAGACTAAATTCAGTACTTTGAGTTGGGGATCAAATTTGTATAATAATGGTTCAAGTCCAGAGTTTTGTGAAGGAGATCCCCAAGCCTGAACTTCTTTCTGCATTTTATTGAGCATATACTCCTTCCCACACTCTACTGGCAATAACTGATCAGTAGCTGGCAGGACCTGAATGTCCCTGAGAAGATTGCTCCTGGGGACACTGTCCAGCCACAGCCTTAGAACTGTAAACAGAAGGACTTCTGCAGCTAAAACATGACCAGAGCATCATTGAATGAAGGTCCACAGTTACAGTAAAACAAAGTGTGGAGATACTTGCTGTCTGAGCAAGATCTATCTTCCTTATGCTAAATGGACAAGACGTCAGTGACTTAGAAAATAGGAAAACAAAGTATGAACTAAATGCACGCTTGGCTGGTAATGAATAATCTAAAGAGAGATGTTGTGTTTGTTTGTAGTAAGACCCGAGCAGCAGTTACCAATCTCTTGACAATTTGAAGAAACTGAAATGAAAAGCATAAAATGTCAAGTCTACTTTTAATGAACTTCAGAAATCCTTAAGCCAATGATGAGGTTATGGAAATGATGATAATTATTCGTTGAGCTCCTATTGTATATAACACACACATACATATAATATATAATATATATTCTAATGATGACAATCATTTGTTGAGCTATTGTATATATACTGCAATAAGATATAACACTCAAAATAAAACATTCAAAAGAAAAATACCATTTCATATATATATACATACACACACACACACACACACACACACACACACACACACACACACACATATATCTAGATTGGACATAGGAATAGACATTCTCATCCCTAGGAAAGCATAATTACTCCCATGTGGCTGCCCCTATGTGCTTCTACTCCAGTTTGGTCATTAGTAGTGCTAGTCTCTACTTCTATTCTCTGGATTTTTGCAAAGCAATCTCTTTGACATATTCTGACTTTGTCTATCTTTTTAAATACCGTGACATCAGTTTGTATTGTTTATTTACATAACCCCAGCCTTTAAGCTTTATATAGATGTATCTGATGTCTTTGTCCAATTTGTCCAAACTACTAAGTATTTAGTGTTCAGATGCTTAGCTTCAGATATCTGTGCTTGAGTTGTACGCTTTAATTTTTGTCACATAGGTCACCACATCCTTAAACCAACACACTAGGTGTGTTTTGCATCTGGTGTGTTCATCCATTCAGAGTAAGTCTGGTCTCAGCCACAAGAAGCCAACAAATGCCCATAACACACAGATCTAAGAGAGCTCTCAAAAGAATTTCTAATGACAGTCTCGAGTCACCTAAAGTAAATTCTCGGCTTGGAGTATAGCTTCATGGTATAGCTTAGCATGTGAGAGGCATTGAATTCAATTCCTAGTACTGCAATAAGATATAACACTCAAAATAAAACATTCAAAAGAAAAATACCGTTTCACATGTTAATCATTAAAAAACTGAGGCAGTTATATTTTAAAAGTCATTGTCCTTCTGAGTATCATGTATGCATCTGTAGGTGGATCCATTTAATTACACGTTCCTGCCTTCATTCTCAAGGCAATGAAATCCTGAACCTCAGAATGACTTCTAAGTGGGACCCAAGTTAGAGGGATAGGTTCCTGTGCTGATCAGATGGAGTTCCAATTTGGCAGTTCTCATACTCTTTGCTTCTATATCCTTCTATGTAGTTGTCTATTTGTGTCTAAGCACTTCTTGGAGTTGGGGAAAATAGGTCTACTTTAGGGAATGTGTTAAGATGGTGGTGATGATGCTGGTGCCTTGACAAAGGACTGCCTTTATCCTAGAATCAGTTTGCCTGCTACAGACAGCTTGGATCCACTTGCTTGGATCCTGTGTTATCACTTACCATTATTGATTTGATAGATAATACTACACGCTCTAGGCTTTATTATTTTTAGGTGCACAGTTCAGTGTAGGGTTGAAAGCTCTTCTCATTTACAACAGAAGGCATATAGTCTTTTCATCCAACCTTACAAATGTAATCCATTATAAAAGTTTTATTGACAAAAAGAGGAACAAAAAGGTCTACATTTTATCATTTGTCTCAGAAAGGCACAGAAGGGTTCGTAAATGATATTTGTAGGTCAGGAGTCCAGAGGAATCTGGGGGAAGGGTTGAAACTACAGAGTTAAGTCAAAAGGATTCATCTGTTTTCTCATTTCAGCACATCCTTGTGAGCTGTACTGCAGACCCATAGATGAACAGTTTTCTGAGAGAATGCTGGAAGCCGTCATTGATGGCACCCCGTGCTTTGAAGGTGGCAACAGCAGAAATGTCTGTATTAATGGCATATGTAAGGTATTGGGTATGTTTCCTTAATCTACAACTTTACAAAATGATGTCTTTTACTTTTTTTTAAAGTATTTTTGGATACTTTATGTATTTACATGTCAAATGTTATCCCCTTCACCCCTCCCATACTCCATCCCCCTGCTTCTGTGAGAATGATCCCATCCAACCACTCCAGCTTCAACACCCTGGTATTACCCTACATTGGGGAAACAAGCCTTCACAGGACCAAGAGATTTTTCTCCTGTTGATGCTGGACAATGCCATCCTCTGATCCATATGTGGATCATGGGTCCCTACATATGTATTCATTGGTTGGTGGTTTGATTGGCCAATACCGTTGTTCTTCCTATGGTGTTGCAAACTCCTTCTGCTCCTTCAGTCTTTTCTCTAAATCCTCGACTGGGGTCCCCTTGTTCAGTTCAATGGTTACCTGCAACCATCCTCATCTGTATAATTAGGGCTCTGGCAGAGCCTCTCAGGAGCACCCATATCTGGCATCACCAATAGTGACTATATTTGGTGGCAGCATATGAATTGGCTCCCGGGGGTGGGGGGGAAGTCTCTGGATGACTACTCTTCAGTCCCTGCTCCTCTCTTTGTCCTTGTATTTCCTCCTCTGAGTATTTTGTTCTCCCTTCTAAGAAGGAATGAAACATCCACATTTTGGTCTTCCTTCTTCTTGGGTTTCATATGATTGGTCTGTCAGTTTTTTCTTAGGTATTCCAATCTTTGTGGCTAATGTCCACTTATCAGTGAATGCATTCCATTTGTGTTCTTTTGTGATTGGGTTACCTCACTCAGGATGATATTTTCTAGTTCCATTCATTTGCCTAAGAGCTTCATGTAGTCATTGTTTTCAATAGCTGAATAGTATCTCACTGTGTAAATGTACTACATGTTCTATATCCATTTCTCTTTTGAAAGACATCTGGGTTCTTTCCAGCTTCTGGCTATTAAGTAAGGCTGCTATGAACAGAGTGGAGCATGTATCCTTATTATATGTTAGAACATCTTTTGGGTTTATGCCCAGGAGTAGTATAGTTGGGTCCTCTGGTAGTACTATGTCCAATTTTCTGAGGAACCACCAGACTGATTTTCAAAGTGGTTACACTAGCTTGCAATCCCATCAACAATGGAGGAGTGTTCCTCTTTCTCCAGAACCTAGCCAGCATCTACTGTCACCTGAGTTTTTGATCTTAGCCATTCTGACTGGTGTGAGGTGGAATCTCAGGGTTGTTTTGATTTGCATTTCCTTGATGACTAAGGATGTTGACGATTTTTTTTTAGGTGCTTCTTGGTCATTTGATATTCCTCAGTTGAAAATTCTTTGTTTAGTTCTGTCCCCCATTTTTTTATTGTGATTATTTGATTAGTATAGGATTTATAAAGAACTTTGCCCGATCTGTGGGTTGCCATTTGGTCCTATTGACAGTGTCCTTTGCCTTACAGAAGTTTTGCGATTTTATGAGGTCCCATTTGTCAATTCTTGATACTAGAGCATAACCCATTGCTGTTCTGTTCAGGAAAATTTCCCCTGTGCCTATGTGTTCATAGTTCTTCCCCACTTTCTCTTCTATTAGTTTCAGTGTATCTGGCTTTATGTGGAGGTCTTTGATCCACTTGGACTTCAGCTTTGTACATGGAGATAAGAATGGGTCAATTTGCATTCTTCTATGTGCTGAGCTCCAGTTCAACTAGCACCATTTGTTGAAAATGCTGTATTTTTTTCATTGAATAATTTTAGTTCCTTTGTCAAAGATCAAGTAGCCATAAGTCTGTGGGTTCAATTCTGGGTCTTCAATTCTATTCCATTGATCTACCTGCCGGTCTCTGTACGAATACCATGCAGTTTGTATCATGGTTGCTCTGTAATACAGCTTGAATTCAGGGATGAAGATACCCCAGAAGTTCTTTTATTGTTGAGAATAATTTTAGCTGGAGTTTTTTCCTTTTCCAAATGAGTTTGTAAATTGTTCTTTAATTTTCTTGTTAATATTTACTGGTCCTTTAAGTTGGGTATCTTCGTCCTCTTCTATACTTATTATTCTTAGGTTAGGTCTTCTCATTATTTCCTGGATGTTTTGGGTTAGGAGCTTTTTGCATTTTTTGCATTTTCTTTGACTATTGTGTCAATGTTTTCTAAGGAATCTTCTGCCCCTCAAATTCTCTCTTCAATCTGTATTCTATTGGTGGTGCTTGTGCTTGTGGCTCCTGATCTCTTTCCTAGGTTTTCTATTTCCAAGGTTGTATCCCTTTGTGATTTCTTTATTGTTTCTATTCCCATTTTTAGATCCTGGATGGTTTTGTTCAATTCCTTCACCTGTTTGGTTGTGTTTTCCTGTAATTCTTTAAGGGATTTTTGTGTTTCCTCTTTAAGGGCTTCTACTTATTTACCTATGTTGTCCTGTATTTCTTTAAGGGAGTTATTTATGTCCTTCTTACAGTCCTCTGTTATCATCATGAGGTGTGATTTTTAAATCCAAATCGTGCTTTTCTGGTGTGTTAGGATATCCAATATTTGCTTTGGTGGAAGAATTGGATTCTGATGATGCCAAGTAGTCTTGGTTTCTGTTGCTTAGGTTCCTTTGCTTGCCTCTTGCTGTCTGGATATCTTTGATGTTAGTTGGTCTTGTTGTCTCTGACTAGAACTTGTCCCTCCTGTGTACCCATGAGCCTGTGAGCCTGTGATCTTTGGAGTGAGAGCGCTCCTAGCAGACCAGCTTTCTGCAGGCAGGTTTTGTGTCTGAGGGCTGTGGGAAACCCCAGGCTCTGGGCGCTGATGTCTTTTTCTTAATTTATGAAGTCAGATGTTCTACATTTATACTTTTATGGCATTTACTTGAATCTAATTGGTTTTTATTAATAAATAACCAGACACACAAGGAGATAACACCTCTCTCAGCACTCATTAAACCCAAAGTTTAGTCTGAATAACTTTTTTCACCTGATATTTAATTCACTGATGTCCTAATGATCACAATGATATAGCTTCACACACTGAGCAGAGAGAAACTGAAGAGTCCAATTGAAGGAGGCATTATAGGAAAAGGCAGCCTAGACTGCTTCATAATACTACATTTGAAAAAAACTGATCCTAACAATGCTTTCTATAAGGCCTCTTTGTTGTCAACAAAAGTGACTCAAAAAGAGAGAGTGTGACTGGTATCCTATTACTCAACTCAGTCTCTACCTATTTAGACCTGATTTGTAAAGGCTATTAAGACTACAGCCATTTTAAAATTTTTTTTTTTTTTTTTTTTTGGAGCTGGGGACCGAACCCAGGGCCTTGCGCTTCCTAGGTAAGCGCTCTACCACTGAGCTAAATCCCCAGCCCCTTAAAAATTATTTCTTGTTGCTTGTATTTAATTTTGCAAGGAATGGGGAAATAATAAGTCTTGTGACCTAATGTCCAAGAATAAATCTGTTTAAAGAGGAGATGCTTTTAGTTAGGTAAAAGAAATTGGTACCATGACACAATGTCTTAGCGCTAATGGTCAAGTCCATGAATTCATTCAACACCATCATTTATCATCTATATCATCTTGGGTGTCTTTCTTTTTAACAGAAGTGCTAGTAAATACAATAAATTCAATACATTTTATGTTACAAATATTTTAACTATGTTTTTCACTGGGAAAAGTGAAAAATTCTTGCATAAATGATTAGTGTCCCAAGAAGATATATTTCCCTCCTTGAAATTGCTTTTGCATTTACCTGAATGGAGACCAAAACACAGGAAGCAAGATGGTGATTTCCAGGTTCCAGTAAGCTAATAACAAGCTATGATCAGACTGTAATTTTAGAAACATTCTCCCAAAATTTTCTGTTAAACCAATTAATTTTCATGGAAGCCACAAAGAGCCCAAAACATGTTTCAGTTAAGATAATTCAGGACCAAATCTAAAGCCAGAAATCTAGTTAAAATAGATGTGCTGACTACATTTTAGAAGCATCAGGGAAGCTTTTTAAAGTTACTGATTTCTGGGCTTTATATCAAATCTGTTAATTCAGAATCCTGTGATAGAGACACTGATATGTTAAAAGCTCCCAGCTTCATTAGCATACACAGCCAGAACTGAGAACTGTAGTCACCAGAAAGGTAATGTGAAATCTGACTTTTAGACCTGAGTAATTTTGCATGTATAAAAATACCATTTTATTTTGCATATGAAAACCAATGTTTTGAGCAAAACATGAGGAGTCTTGGTTGTCTCTACTGAAATCAACTAAATTAACATAATAGAATAAGCCAAATTCTGTCAATTGGCTTTCTCTTCCTAAATGTCAGTCCTTTTGATGAACTATAACTGCCTACTTTATGTAGATCCACACTAAGTTTTTAATAGTCAAAAGCTTTGGTCCAATAAAATATAGCCTACATACAATTTATCCTCCCAAGATCTAGGTTGTAGTAGTAGTAGTAGTAGTAGTAGTAGTAGTAGTAGTAGTAGTAGTAGTAGTAGTAGTAATAGTCGTCTCCTTACAAGTTACAAGTCTCCTTACAGATACAAACTGTAAGCCCTTGATTCTTATATAGCTATTGTGGGGCTTTCTTGAAGTTTAATTAAGACACAGAGCCATTTACATTTTTTAAAGCTGGGAGCCTTTTGCTGGGACAGTCTCTCAGCTATCTATCTAAATGTATCCTGACTTCTCCTCCATCCCATCTCTCCAAGTAGTTCTCACTGCCTGCTTCCAGCTCCCTCAGTTTCCCTACTACCACCTTCTGCATCTCTCTGAATCTTCCCAATCTCCACCAGCCTGAAAGTCCCACCTCTGTATTTCCTGCCCCAGCTTGGGCTGTCAGCTGTTTATTATGCAAAAAGCCACATTCTAGTCTGAACCAATCAGCAGCAGGAAGTCTCCTGATCCGCCTCTTTGGGTTGCTCTTTGCCACCTAGGCCTGCTTGACCTTTACCTCAGTAGCTTGCTCTTTATTTTTATTCTTACTTTATTTTTCATTATTTTTTTAATTCACACTACAGCCCAGTCAAAGCCCCCCCCCCGCAGTCCTACCCAACAAATCCCTTTCCATAAAGCCCTTTGCTTCTACTCAGAGAAGGGGAAGCCACCCTTCCCGTTTTTCCCACCTCATGTACCACTTTACTCCAGGACTTCCGGTCCCAGCAGGGCCAAGCACCTCCAAGCACCTCCTCTCCGACTGAACCCCACACAGCCAGTCCAGGTAGAGGAACGAGATCTAATGGCAATCAACAGAGTCATAGACAGTCCAGTCCCACTCCATTTCTTAGAGGACCCCAGTGAAGACCAAGCTGCACATCTCCTACAAATGTGTGGGGGGCAGAAGGGCAGTAGGTCGAGCCCCTGAATGCTCTTTGGTTGGTGGTTCAGTATCCATGAGCCCCCATTGGCTCAGTCAACTCTGTAGGTCTGCCTGTGGTGTCCTTGACCCTTCCAGTTTGCTCAATCCTGTCCACCACTTTTCTACAAGACTCCTCAAGCTCCACCAATGTTTAGCTATTGGTCTCTACATCTGCTCCATCTGCTGCTAGATGAAGACGCTCAGGAGATCATTATGTTAGGTTTCTGTCTGCAAGCATACAATTATCAGTGTCAGGGATTAGCTCTCTCACATGGGAGGGGTCTCAGATTGAGCAAGTCATTGACTGTTCCCTCAATCTTGGCTCCCTCTTTATCAGTGCATCTTGTAGGTAGAATGAATTTTTGGTTGAAGGTTTTGTGGATGAGTTGATGTACCCCTCCTTCCACAAGAAGTCCTGCCTGGCTACAGGAGGTATCCCCTATGGGTAGGAATCTCAGCTAGGGTTTCTCCCCCATCCCAGGACTCCAGCTAGTTCCAGAAACAGTTTCCACTGATTTGCATTATCACACACAGCCCTCTCCCATCCTGTCCTCTCCCTACACCTGATCACCATCCCCATTCCCCTTCTCACACCCTTTCCACACCATTCCCTCTCTCCAATCCATCCAGATCTGATGGCTCTTTGTTTCCCCTTCTAAGTGAGATTCACATACCCTTCCTTGGGCCCTCCTTATTATCCAGTTTCTTAAAAAGCAACCTGCTTTTTAATATGATAATTTCTCAGAACAGCCATTTGGGCAGATGAGGAAAAACAAGCATTTTCATACAGAAAACCACCACTAGTCAATGACTAGAAATGCCAATACCAAAATCCTGACACCACAGAGCACAACACAGCAGTGGGCACAGCAGTTAACAATTGATAATAAAGGGACACATCTTCATACAATACAGGGGATGGCAAGCCATTCCAACATAAAGCAGGAAACACCAAGTCACCATTTCAAAATTAGCTTTGCCACCAAGAAGTCCCAATTCAAGCTCTGGGAACAAAGTCATTCATGAGCAGGTGGCTACAATGTGGCTGAAGACTCTGACAAAGATTTTTCTGGAATCTTTCAACCTGTTAGTATCCTCAAGGCAGGTGGTCTGAGGATGCCTTTCCCACTGACAGGGGAGGGGACGGTCCCCTAGAGATCTCCTGTGAGAGTGTCATGAAACAAAGTATAAAGTAACCTTGGGAGAGGGGAAGATGTAGTATGAGGTGCAGAAGGGCACAGTGAGCCTGGAGGGACAGCAATGGGTGGAGACAGGAGTAGGGTGGGGACATGGATCCTACAATAATGTTCTGGCTCTACGTTTACAGCAGTGCTGAGCTATCAAAGAGTTAAGGCAGAAGAGCTTCAGATATGACCAGGGAAACTACTTAGTTTTTGAACTATTTCTACAACTAAAACAGGAAAAATGAAACTATATTGTAGGGCTATTATAAAGTGTTCAATGACTTAAGACAAAAAGAAATATTGCCTGAGGATTCTAGGAGCTAGAAGTCTGAAACAAAGTGTAGATATCTATCGCCAAGTTCTCTCTGAAGGCTTCAGTCCAGACTCTTTCTTTTGATGTCCAAAACATCTGATGATCACTGACAGCCCACGTCAGTTCTAACTTGTAGCTCCCTCATCCTGCTTTCTGTTTCCATCTTCACTAGAACTGTCTTCACCCCGTGTGCTGTCTGCAGCACTCTCCATCAAGGCACCAGTGTTTGGGTTTAGAGCCAGTGTGATGTGGAATGGCCGCTTTCTCTTTTGATAGCTCTGCAATGATTCTCTCTCTCCCATAAATTCACATTCACAGCTACCAGAGATAAAGATTGCAACATGTGCAAGTGGGGGGGGCATTATTTAATATTCAGCAAGAATCAACCTTGAGAACTTAAGGCGAGGGAAGCTTTATGTTGTTGTTCTTTTCATTAAGTGAAATATCATGCACCTCTTCTCCACTAAGCAAGCTCTGTTCATACTCACATTTTCATTGGCTGGGAACAAAATCATCTTAGAATAAGCATCTTTCTAGTCTCTACATTTTCCCAAGAACTTTGAAAAAGAATAGTGGTATTGACAGTGGCTTATGTTGAAGTACCAGTTGGTATTTAAGCTATAGATTATTTGAAATTTTGCAAAGCAAAATAATATTATATTAATATTATTATTTTATAATATAATAAAATAATATTATGAAGAAAAAGAAAATGGGTAGGTTGCTATTAGTTGCTAGTACATGGAAGACTAAACATCTGGTGAATTAGGAACCTATTCTTCCCAATTAATAACCAGGATAATGCTTTTGCCTTACAATTCTTCCAGCTCAAGGCCTGACAGAAAAGGGGATTTAAGTGGTTCTGGTTGATTTTTAAGGGCACTGCCCACCAGGGTGCATATCTATTCCCCAGTAATAGCACTAGAGAAAGGCCATCATGAAGTCATGATGCATGTTTGCTCGTAGCAGCATAGCCACTTCTGATTCCACAAAAAGGCCAAACAACAGTGGACCCTGTGGCAAACACATGCTGTCAGACTCAAATCTATTTCTTTCTCTTCAGAGCCCCCCTTTGCCTATATGCAACAGGGAGAACTCATGTTAGATGGAGACTACCTTCAATTTTTAGCTCATAGAGAAGCAAATTGGGGATAGGGGAGAGTTCTTGTCTGCTTTCTGTTGTTGTGATAAACACCATGACTAAACAGAACTTGGGGAGGAAAAGATTTATTTCAGCTTAGAGGTTACAAACGAAACCAAAACAAGGCAGGAGCAGGCTTGCTCCCTGAATCTCATGCTTAGCTAACATTTTCTACAACCCCTAGTACCATAAGGGATAACTTTACCCTCACTGGTCTGGGCCCTCCTACATCAATTGGCAATGGAGAAAATGCCCCACAGATGTGCCCTCAAGTCAATCTGATGAGAAGAGTCCTCAAAGTGATACTCCTTCAGATAACTCTGGGCTGGGTTGAGTAGACATCTGAAGCTAACTAAAAAAGTAAGGTTCCCTCAGTAATCTATTTAATGTACCATAACATAGCATAATATACTAAGAAAATATGCAGGTCTCATGACTACAACTCTTGCCCTCTAGTCATGTAAACTGGTATTTGTTGTGTTTTATTAAAAATAATAATAATAAGGGAAAAGCCAAGAATGTGTTTGGTGGAAGTGCACTAAGGGGTAGGGGAAGGGGGTACCTCTGTGGGCCCATGCTGAGGCAACCCTTCACCCTGAGAGACCATCCACACAATGGTATAGTATAGAATAAAGTTTATTCGGGACACAGTGAGGAGAGTGGAGAGGGTATAAGAGACAAAGAAAGAAAGAAAGAAAGAAAGAAAGAAAGAAAGAAAGAAAGAAAGAGAGAGAGAGAAAGAAAGAAAGGAAGGAAGAAAGGAAGAAAGAAAGAGAAAGACAGACAGACAGACAGACAGACAGAGTGTAGAGTAGAGGCTGGCCTTGAGCATGTGGAGAGAGGGGAGAGGGAAATGGGGAGAGAGAGGATAGGGAGCAGGAGCAAGAACAAGAGAGCAAAAGAGTGAGGAGGGGCAAGGAGCCCCTCTTATAGTGAGTCAGGCACACCTGATTGGTGCCAGATAACTGCGAGGCGGAGCCTGGACTAAATGCCAACAGCATTGATGGGGATACATGGCCACCTACTCAAGTAGAAACACATGGACTTGAGGCATTTGTATATAATTTTTGGCTTGTCTTACTTTATTATTCACATTAGGAGTATTTCTTCTGGTGGAAATTTTTTTTAAAAAAATTAAAATTAACATGTCTCAGTATATGTTTTCTTGGCTCACTCCAAGTCAGTGGAAGAATGAAGGTCACTGGGAATATGCTTTATAAAGGTCAGCTTATAAGAGATTGCACAAGGTTGGCATAAGCATATCGCTTGTGTGAGAGTTGGCATTTTATTTCTAGCCACGGCAAACATCTATGTCAAACACTCTTCTATCTGTTGTGACTTGTATAATTAAGTTTTGATTTTCTGAAGATCTCTTAGTGATTTTTGTTCCTCAACTAAATCAAGCAGCAAATAGTCTTTGCACCAACAAGACAATTGGAGTTGGTTAACTTGAGGATTCGATGTCAGTGAGTTGTCTCAAGGCTTAGCTGGCCAAGGGTATAAAGCCTCAAACCTTCCAGTAGATCTGGGGTGGATTTAAAATTAGAAAGAAAACTACCTGTGAGAAGAAAAATATTCTATCTAAACACAGTCCTTAGACCCCACATGAAAGAAAGTATAGAGTATGGCATAGTGCTCCTCATACTGTCATGAGAGAAAGCCTGAATCAGAGACGCTTATTTGAAGTTCACGTTTCACAAATTTTCAAACTTAATGGCCTGATTTGGGGCTACAAAAATCCTCAGGTTTCTTCAGACCCATTTCCATCCTGGGGATTTTAGAACAAGAAAGGTTTGACAATGTTAACAAAATAAATGTGAAACAGAGGGAAGATGGTTCCAAAGGATTACTGTGCAGAACACGGAATGAACTGCATAAAGAGTACAGGAGAAAAATTGAGTTAATCAATAGGAGGAACAGTTATTATCCCTCCAAAGCTGGGTGGAGGGACACAAAATATGTCTGATACCACTGAGGGTAAGAAGCATGGGTCATGGCCTGTGGGGGGGGGTGGGGGAAAGCAGGACTAGGGTCTGATGATGGTTCTCAAGGTTAAAGATTTCATGCATCCAATGGTTCCTGGTTTTCCTGATACCCTGTGTCAAGAACCAGAAAGAATATCTGTAGTAAGGTGGGAGGGATTGTGCAACTACATCACCCTGGGGACGTCAGCAGAGGAGTATAAATGAGCCTATCCACACAGACTTGCAGCTACACGAACTCCAGCTCCAGATGGTTGGTCCAAAAATGGTTTTTGTACTTGAGTGTTTCAAAACTGTGCTCCATTCTAACTCTGACCAAGGGAAACCTGAAGCTTCAGTAACTGTGTACTTCCCTCCCTTCCAAACAAGTGCAGCTACTCCTTGTCTCCATAGGTACTGTAGTCAAGGATTCAATGAACCTTACATCAAGAATATTTGGGGAAAAGTATCTGTAATAAACATGTAGGCACCTTTTATTTGTTACTACTTCCTGGAAAATACAGTATAACAACTATATGGCATCTACATTGTATTGGATATTTTAAATTTTATTCTTTTGTCGAAAATAGATTCTTTTCTCATACATTATATCCTGATTATAGTTGCCCCTCCCTCCATGGCTCCCAGTTTCTTCCCACCTCCCCTCCCTTCCATATGCACTCCATTTCCGTATGCACTCTCTTTCTGTCTCTCATTACAAAAGAACAGGCTTCTAAGCGTAACAACCAAACATAAAATATAAAATATAGTAAGACGAAGCAAAAACTATATCAAAGTTGGAAGGCAATGCAACAGGGGAAAAAGAGTCTGAAGAGAAGGCACAAGACTCAAAGACCCACTTGTTCTCCCAGACAGAAATCCCATTAAAAATCCTAGTTAATAGGATAGATAGATATGTAATATAGATATAGATTAGATTAGATATAGATTAGATAGGTAGATTGAGAGAGATAGAGAGAGAGAAAGAGGTAGATAACCATGTATGTATAGCAAAATGTCATTAGGATTCATTTTATTAATTTTTTTCCAGATCAGTAGTGTTTTTGTTTTGTCCTAGGTCTCTGAGCTATCTAGTCTCTAGTAATTGGTTATTCAAGCAGTGTCAGGTATGAGATCCTTCTCTTGGAGTGGGACTTAAGTCAAATCAGACATTGGTTGGCTAATCCTACAAGTTCTGGACCACCATTGCCCTAACGTATTTTATGAGTAGAACAAACTGTACGTCAAAGGTTCTGCGGCCAGCATTATGCCCACCTTTCTCTTTTGGTAGACTTCAGCGTACATTCCTACACCAAAGATGCTAGGATGTAGGAGTGAGCACTCCATGTAGGCACCAGCTTAATGTCTCCATGTTCAAGTGGTTGTCTGGGTTCTGTCCTTGGCAATGGGGCCCTGCTGTAGGTTTGCAGAGAGAAAACTTTTGTCTTAGCGACAATTTGTGTTGATTGGAAATTTCCATGTGACTCCACTTGGCTAATAACTCAATTTAATGCAAACCAATCCCTTAATGGAAATCCTTGCCTGGAGACAAGAAATGGCCGGTTGAGACTCCATATCACCCATTACTAGGAGTTCTACATTCTAGAAAATTTCCATTGTACATGATTCCACCCCACCACACAGGCATCCCCCCAATTCCAGCCCTCTCTCCCTCCACCATATCTCCTTACTCCCAACCGGATCCACTAGTTCCCATCCTCGCCCACCCCAAGACAGTCCACAAGGTCTATGAGAGCTTTATCTTTGCCTAACTGTGTGGGTCTAGGAATTGTAGCATGGTTATCACTTACTTAACAACTAATATTCCCTTACTTTTTTGATGAATAAAAATTCTAATATTCCCTTATAAGTGAGTACATACCATATTTATCATTCTGGGTCTGGGTTACCTCATTGAGGATGATTTTTTTTCTGGTTCCATTGATTTGCCTGCAAATTTCATGATGTCGCAGTTCTTAACAGCTGAGTAATACTCCACTGTGGGAATGCACCACATTTTATTATCTGTCTGGTTTTTTTTTGTTGTTGTTGTTTTGTTGTTGTTGTTGTTGTTGTTGTTGTTGTTGTTGTTGTTGTTGAGGTACATCTGGGTTGTTCCCAGTTTCTGGCTATGATGAATAAAGCTCTGATGAACATGGCTAAGCAGGTGTCCTTGTGGTAGGATGGAGCATGCTTTGGACATATACCCAAGAGTAGTATAGCTAGAACTCAAGGTAGATGGGTCCCATCTTTCTGAGGAACTACCATGTTGATTTCCATAATGGCTGTCCAAGTTCCTACAGCAATGGAAGAGTGTCTCCCATGCTCCCATCCTCACCAGCATCAGGTGTAATTCTAACAGGCCAGCCTTTACATGTTACCTGCTTTTCCCCCTTGCACTTTTAATATTCTTTCTTTGTTCTGCATATTTAGTGTTTTGATTATTATGTGGTGAGAGGACATCTATTGGATGTTCGGTATGCTTCTTGAACTTTTATAGGCATCTTCTTTAGGTTAGAAATTTGTTCTTTTATGATTTTGCTGAAAACATTTTCTGGGCCTTTAGATTTGGTCTTTTCATAGTGTCCCATATTTCCTTGGTGTTTTATGTCAGGAGGGTTTTAGATTTAACATTCTTGACCAATGTATCCATTCCTTCTATTATATCTTCAGTGCCTGAGATCCTTTCTACCATCTTTTAGATTTTGTTGGTAAAGCTCACGTCTGTAGTTTCTGTTCAAATTTCTAAATTTTTACTTTACAGAATCCCTTCAGTTTGTGTTTCCTTACTGATTCTATTTCCAGTGTCAGATCTTGAACAGTTTCAATTATTTCTTACACTCTGTGTTTCTGTTTTCCCGGATTTCTTTAAAGTGTTAATTCATTTCCTCCTTAAAGACCTCTATCATAATCATAAAGGCAGTTTTAAGGTCTTTTTTTGTGTTTCAGGTTGTTTGACTAGTCAGGGCCTGCTGTGGTAGGATAGCTGGGCTCCAGCAGAGACAGATTGCCTTGGCTGTTATTAATTGTGTGGTTTTTAAAAAATTATTTATTTTATTTATTTATATCCCAAATATTGCCCCCTCCCAGCCCCCCCTCCCAGAGTCCTTCACTTCATCCCTCCTCCCCTTCACCACTGAGAGGTGAAGTCCCCCTCACCCTTCCCTAGGCCATCAAGTCTTTCCAGGATTAGGCACATCTCTCTCCCACGGAGGTCTTCCACTACTGCATATGTGCTAGGGGCCTTGGACCAGCCCATGTATGCTCTTTGGTTGGTGCCTCAGTCTCTAGGAACTCTGAGGGGGTCTGGATCGGTTGATACTGTTGTTCTCCCTGTGGGGTTGTGTTCCCTTCAGCTCCTTCGATCCTTCCCCTAACTCTTCTATAGAGGTCCCTGACCTCAGTCCAATGGTTAGCTGCAAGTACCTGCTTCTGTCTCAGTCAGCTATTGGTAGAGCCTCTCAGAGGACAGCTGTGCTATGCTCCTGTTTGCAAGCATAACATGGCATGAGTAATAGGGTTGGGGTTTGGTGCCCACCCACAGGATGGATCCCAAGTTGGGCACATCACAGGTTGGCCATTCCTTCCATCTTCGTCCATGTTTGTCCCTGAATTTCTCTTAGACGGGAACCATTTGAGTCAAAAATTTTGAAGGTGGGTTGGGTGTCTGGGTTGGGGCTCATTACAGGTCTAGGTGCGATTTCTGGGTTTGGCTTTGTCGGGTGGATATTTTGTTCCTTGACTTCTGTTCCTCTATGGATTTTCAGAGAATATGATGGCTATGTGTTGCTTGTTTTTCTGGCCTGTTCAGCTGGTGTGTTTAAAGGGAGTACCTTCTTGTGTTGGAGGCTAGGATACTAGGATGAGTTCTGGAAAGGAAGTTTGGAAAATGGCTCTGGGACCAGAGAGGAAAGGGAGATCATAGCAGGTTTCTAGCTACAGGGCTGGACATGAGCCTGGGGAGATTGGATCTCAGGAGCAGTAGAAGAGTTGAGGGCCTACCTTCAGCCTACTTGTTGTCCTGGAGCAACCCTTGGGTTACCAGAAAGTTGGTGTCTGAGGCAAAGCAACAAGTTTGGAAAGGGGGGTTAGCATAGGATGGTCTGTGGGATCCACAGGAGTTGTGGATAGGCTGCGGCTGATGTTTTGTTTTAGCACTGGTGCCTAAACCTGGAAATTGTCCCAAGGGGCAGAGGGAAAAAGGGAGAAGGTCTTTGGGTACTCCACTTAGTTTTCTGGCAAACAGGCATGCCCTGTGGTTAACAAGGGTACCTGCTAGAGTTGGGGTTGGGACACAGCAACAAGTGAGAAGAGGGAGGTTAGGAGGGAATAGTCTGTGGGATCCACAGGTGGTGTGGTCAGGGCTCATTAATGCCTATAGCTGGTGTTCTGTTGCAGCCCTAAGGATGAGACTGGGAGATGGCATCTCGGGGGAACAGAGAGAGAGGAGAGTTCCAGAAGTAGTTTTCTGGTAGATGTGGCCTCTAGGTATTAGAGTTAATTATCCTAGAGATGAAGTAAAGAATATAAGGTGTGCACAGGTTATATGCAAACATTATGCCCTTTATCTAAAGCATCTGAGTATCTAAAAGTGTTTATTGTCCTGAAGTAATTCTCCCATGGCTGAGGAGGGATGATTTTATTTCTTGTATCAATCATAGGGTGCTTTGGTAATCCCTGTGCTTGTCACCAGGACAAGGAAACAAACACTCAGACTATGAGTAATAAAGTGGGAAAGAAGTCACAGGTAGAGGCAGGTATAATGTCTTCTAGCTATGTCATTCATCCCAGTCTGGTCTTCCTTGCAGAGGGTTGGCTGTGACTATGAGATTGATTCCAATGCTACAGAGGATCGCTGTGGCGTGTGCCTTGGAGATGGCTCTGCCTGCCAGACTGTGAAGAAGGTGTTTAGACAGAAGGAAGGATCCGGTAAGAGACAACCCCAAGTAACTGAAGTATCAAGGGACACTGGAGAAACAAACAAACAAGCAAATAAACAAACAAAAAACAAACAAACAAAATTAATTTTCTTGTTTTAAAAGTATCTTGTAAAAATTCAAGGAATCAGTTCCCTTTGGTAGTTAGAGGGACTACTGTTACTAAAAAAATACAGGGAAGTGTCACACTAATCTAAAAAGGCTGGTGGCTGTTAAGAGTAGTCCTTAGGAGGGCATTCTACTTGAGAACACACATCATAAGAGGAACAGGATAAAGACAATGACACTGAAATACACCAAGAACCAGGGAGAGATAAGTTCACATACACAGAAGATGGCGGCTCTGTGTATGAGGACAGAGAAGCCAGCAATATGGGGGAAGGCAGAAGTACTGAGGTGTACCTTCAAGGTCAAAGGAGAGGCAAGACAGAGTTGTTCACATCTGTAGCCTGTGCACCCAACACAGTGGTCTCTTACGAGTCTCAGGAGGGCTCTTCTACCTAACATCCTGCCTTTACCCATGTTTCACTATTCCTTTCCTGTATTCAGAGTTCTTTGTGCAGTCCTTTGAACTACCAGTGAGCTAGGAGAGTGTGGTGAGACTCTACGCGACTTTAAAACCACCTATGACCATGAAGGTTTACCTCTGTCAGCAGGAATCCTCATGATAACTGCGTACCAGTCATGATCTCTAGCTTCTAAAGTCCTAAGTTAAGATGAAGATAACTCGGGGTTATTTAATTAAGCCTCTGCAGATAGACTCTGGAACAAGAATTCAGATATAAATAATTATTTAGGGGATAGGAGAATCGGGGAACATCAGGGAAGGGAAGGCCCTCCAAAGAAGGGACAGGTCACCAAGCTGTGCTCAGACATAGTACATGGCACATTTGCCTTTCCCACCTGTAGAGTGTTGAAGTGGATGATTCACGGATCAGGGTGTGGTGGTGGGAATTAATTCTCAGGGTTTTGGATCCACATCCTGGATAAGAAAGAAGCATTGTCAGCTGCCTAAAAGTAATATCAGAATTGGAAATGATAGTCAACGTCAGATATAAAAGGAGATTGGTTTCTAGGTCCTAAACATCAACCCCCCCCCATCTTGTATATGTAAACTACTCAGGATGAAGTGCTTAAATGTGATCCCAAGAGAACTGAGTGTTTTCTTCAGTTGATTACATGAACCATTGCCCCATAGTAAACATAGTAGCAGATAGTCCAAATTCGCCTAAGTTCTATTCTTATTTTTTCAATTTTGACTGTTGACCTATTAATGTCAAATTGTAAAATGATTCTTTCCCTCCCTTTAAGTATTACCATGGGTAGACTGCACCTCCTGTCTTCGCTGATAGCTTTATATAATGAAACACATCTTTTTAATTACTTGCTGGGGGTGCAAATGATAATCCAGTATGTGTTAAAGTTATAATTAAGCTCATGTGGTGGCAGTATTTTTTTATCTAAACAAAGGCATTTTGTAGATATTTTCTATTATTTAGAAATGGTCTTATTAACCTAAACTATAAAAACTCAAACTAAAATCATGTTTCTTTTAACATCAGGTTCATTTCTCCATAAAGATCTGTAGCTTTGGTCTTGGCTATGCTATGGTCTCTTACCTGTCTCCCATCTCACATGATGACTTGAGTTGTCATTCTTAAACTTTCTCTATTTAATCTTCTAATATACTAGTGAATTAGACTTCTTCCGCTGTTGCTTTATTGTATTGTTTGTTTTTCTTCTTCCCTAGTCTCTTGGAGATGACAAAGGGGTAAGGGGCAGCAATAGATTGGCCTGTCCTCCTGGCCACATGTTATCGCTGAGCATTTGATATCTCTCTGAGCCTGTGTGTTAAGTTCTCTCTCTTCCATTTGTTGCTTGAAATGCTTGGGGGGTATTTGGCGCCCTTGAATCAGTGGCAGCTTCACAGTGCCTGGTCCTACGGGTTTCTCATAGACTTGCTCCCCAGTGCACCGGGAATGTACACTGAGTGTCTCTCTGGACTGCAGCATGCAGTGAAAAGGTCCAAGCCCACAAACCATAGGATACTTAACAAACCCCATCTTTGCTATATGATTAATGAAGTTTGGCACAGGGGGCAAAAGGATATTGCCTACCACTCTTCCACCATGAAGATGAAACAAGAGTATCTGCAAAAGAGTAGTAAAATATATTTACATTGAATTGGTGCAGGGGATTCATGGGGCATTCAAAGTTAGAGAGGAAGCCACATTTATTAGATAGTTCTCTGAATTTATTCTCCAGGCATCCTGTGCTGCTGCCACATCTCGCCTTATGTTTTGTTCTTTAACTTAATGTAATTATTAGCTAGGAACAAAATTGTCTTTTGGTTTTTGTCTCTACCTGGCTCAACTCCAGATGACCACGAGCTGTATCTGGAGTATGTATTTGCCAAGTGCTCATAGGAATTTAGGTGAAATGAGGCTTTTTCTTTCTTAAGAATGATCCCAAACCCTTTTGCTAATAGAGAACTGCAACCAATTGCCTGTTCTAAGTTAGAGCCCACCCCCCCACCCCCACAATTGCTTTGATTTCTTAACTCTTTTGAAAGAAAACGACTCTTTCGGGTATTGGTCACTTCAGTGCTTTTCTTTTACTCACAGTTCTTCTTAAAGAATTATTTTAAACATATTTCAATTAAAATGTAGTCTCCGATTAAAATGTTTGTGATAGTCAGACCCAATCCTTCTTTCTCCACACTCTTCTTCCTCAATGGGGAAGTAGCTGCTGTTACTACCTTCAGCTGTGGAGGCCTGAAATCTTGGCCAACTTCTTTTGTCTGTTGTTAAAGAAAGAGAAAGGATGATGCAGAATTAGTATGGTTCAGGAGACAAGAAATGGGGTTGGGATCTTGACCACCATTAGCCTCAAGGAAGCCATCCCCCAAACCTCAACTTCTGAAGTCCCTACTCACCTGAGTGATATTTTTTTCTCTTTGTAGTCCTGATATCCTGAGGGCTGACTATATATGAGGATATCTTTGTACTTGAAGTTGCAGAATCTCTAAGAAAAAGTGGCCATATCTGTTACCTCCTTAGAATGACATTCCAACAACCAAATACTTATCTATCTCTGTGCAAAGATATCTTATTCAGTAGATGTGTGCCATGTACCAGATGATACCATCTTGACCTCAACTTCATGCCAGACTTGGGGTACATAAGGCCCCTCTTCTTATAACACCTCATAGTACCTCCATTGTTCATGGCAAAGGAAAAGCATTAACATGGTGAGGTAGCACTGTGATTGCAGTTATTAGACATATCTGAAATTGGAAGCTCTGCCAGAGCATGACAAATACAGAAGCAATAGTTGCTCACAGACAACTATTGAACTGAGAACAGGGTCCCCAATGGAGGAGTGAGAGAAAGGATTGAAGGAGTTGAAGGGGTTTACAAACCCATAATAACAATACCAATCAACCAGAGCTCCAGGGTCTAAACCACCATCCAAATAGTACACATGAACAGAGCCATGATTCCAGTTGCATATGTAGCAGAGGATGGCCTTGTTGGGCACCAGAAGGAGGAGAAGCCGTTGGTCCTGCCAAGGCTGGACTCCCCAGTGTAGGAGAATGTCAGGGAAGGAAAGCAGGAAAGGGTGGGTGATTGGGTGGGGAAACACCCTCATAGAAACGGGGGGGGGAGTAGGGGGTTTATGGACAGGAAACTGGGAAAGGAGATAACATTTGAAATGTAAATTTAAAAAAATATATCCAATAAGAAAAAATAAGTATCTGGAATTAGAAGATTTCACCTGGGGCAAAATCTTAGATATTACATCCAGATATTAAAATTGCCTGACTTTTTCATTCATTTACTTATTAACTGAGAAACAACTGAGTATGTGCTGAAGAATAATAAATATAACTTTGACTCAGCTACCATCCCTGTTTTCTATCAGTGAGGAAACAGGGAAAGGATGCTGCTCTGGCATTTGACCTGTAGATACAAATTAAACAGAATTTCTGCTTCAAAAGGAAGTTGATGGACCATTAAGCTGGGTTCCCCCCCCCAAAGTTGTTCCAGGCTAATATTCATCATAAAAATTTACAGCCTAATAAAAAACAAAAGATTTATTTTCACCTTTTGGTTGTGTGTGTGTGTGTGTGTGTGTGTGTGTGTGTGTGTGTGTGTGTGTGTGTAGGTCTGAGTGCCATGCCCACAAAGGCTGAAAGAGGGTTTCAGGGAACTAAACTCAAGCCTTCTTTTTTTTTAATTCTGGAAATATGTATTTTATTAGATAGTTATCAGATAGTATACAAGCTAGCCAAGATATAATATAGATTTTAAGCCTTTCTTTTTTTTTCTCTTAGATAATACATTTTTAAATTGGTTTCTGTAATTTATTTTTTTCTCCATCTTTATTAACTTGGGTATTTCTTATTTACATTTCAATTGTTATTCCCTTTCCTGGTTTCCAGCCCAACATCCCCCTAACCCCTTCCCCACCCCTGCTGTATGGGTGTTCCCCTCCCCATCCTCCCCCTGTTACCACCCTCCCCCCAACAATCACATTCACTGGGGGTTCAGTCTTAGCAGGACCCAGGGCTTCCCCTTCCACTGGTGCTCTTACTAGGATATTCATTGCTACCTATGAGGTCAGAGTCCAGGGTCAGTCCATGTACAGTCTTTGGGTAGTGGCTTAGTCCCTGGAAGCTCTGGTTGCTTGGCATTGTTGTTCATATGGGCTCTCGAGTCCCTTCAAGCTCTTCCAGTTCTTTCTCTGATTCCTTCAACGGGGGTCCTGTTCTCGTTCACTAATTTGCGGCTGGCATTTGCCTATGTATTTGCTGTATTCTGGCTGTGTCTCTCAGGAGCGATCTACATCCAGTTCCTGTCGGCCTGCACTTCTTTGCTTCATCCATCTTATCTAGTTTGGTGACTGTATATGTATGGGCCACATGTGGGGCAGGCTCTGAATGGGTGTTCCTTCAGTCTCTGTTTTAATCTTTGCCTCCCTATTCCCTGCCAAGGGTATTCTTCTTCCCCTTTTAAAGAAGGACTGAAGCATTCGCATTTTCGTCATCCTTCTTGAGTTTCATGTGTTCTGTGGCATCTAGGGTAATTCAAGCATTTGGGCTAATAGCCACTTATCAATGAGTGCATACCATTTATGTCTTTCTGTGATTGGGTTACCTCACTCAGGATGATATTTTCCAGTTCCAACCATTTGCCTACGAATTTCATAAACTCGTTGTTTTTGATAGCTGAGTAATATTCCATTGTGTAGATGTACCACATTTTCTGTATCCATTCCTCTGTTGAAGGGCATCTGGGTTCTTTCCAGCTTCTGGCTATTATAAATAAGGCTGCTATGAACATAGTGGAGCATGTGTCTTTGTTATATGTTGGGGTATCTTTTGGGTATATGCCCAAGAGAGGTATAGCTGGGTCCTCAGGCAGTTCAATGTCCAATTTTCTGAGGAACCTCCAGACTGATTTCCAGAATGGTTGTACCAGTCTGCAATCCCACCAACAATGGAGGAGTGTTCTTCTTTCTCCACATCCTCGCCAGCATTTGCTGTCACCTGAGTTTTTGATCTTAGCCATTCTCACTGGTGTGAGGTGAAATCTCAGGGTTGTTTTGATTTGCATTTCCCTTATAACTAAAGATGTTGAACATTTCTTTAGGTGTTTCTCAGCCATTCAGCATTCCTCAGCTGTGAATTCTTTGTTTAGCTCTGAACCCCATTTTTAATAGGGTTATTTGTCACCCTGCAGTCTAACTTCTTGAGTTCTTTGTATATTTTGGATATAAGGCCTCTATCAGTTGTAGGATTGGTAAAGATCTTTTCCCAATATGTTTTTTGTCACTTTGTCCTAACAACAGTATCCTTTGCCTTACAGAAGCTTTGCAGTTTTATGAGATCCCATTTGTCGATTCTTGATCTTAGAGCATAAGCCATTGGTGTTTTGTTCAGGAAACTTTTTCCAGTGCCCATGTGTTCGAGATGCTTCCCCACTTTTTCTTCTATTAGTTTGAGTGTATCTGGTTTGATGTGGAGGTCCTTGATCCACTTGGACTTAAGCTTTGTACAGGGTGATAAGCATGGATTGATCTGCATTCTTCTACATGCTGACCTCCAGTTGAACCAGCACCATTTGCTGAAAATGCTATCTTTTTTCCATTGGATGGTTTTGGCTCCTTTGTCAAAAATCAAGTGCCCATAGATGTGTGGGTTCATTTCTGGGTCTTCAATTCTATTCCATTGGTCTATCTGTCTGTCTCTGTACCAATACCATGCAGTTTTTATCACTATTGCTCTGTAATACTGCTTGAAACTCAAGGCTTCTTGAAAGGCAGTACTTTTAACCACTAAACCATATCCCCAACCTCATCATCAATTTTCATTCCCTTAGACCCTATGGAGTCCAGCTTCCTCAGCCTTGATTTGTTTCTACTGCTTAAGCTTTTTGATGTTGGGTTCTTCTTCTCCTTTGTCTTTGAACTCTGCTCTCTTTTCTACCATGTTTACTATCCTTGACTTCTTAAAATCATTGTTCTTGATTGTTTCTCTCCCCTTCTTTAGCTTCTCTACACTTCTGTTCCAAGCTGCAGCCACTTAAGTTCTGGCCTTGCTTATATTTGCGTTCTTTGTCTTGTTGCTGGGAATGAGGGGCCACCATCGCTGAGCACCCCAAGACTTTCATATAGCTAAATGAGTCACTTAACTCAGTGCCTACAAGATTGGCCTTGACTCTTGCCTCCTTCATTTAATCGTAATCACTGTGCTCTTAGATTTGCATCTTAACTTTTTGAACTAGACCAGGAACCCTAAAATGAATATTTAATTACATACACATACACATTCAATATATAAACTTAGTAGATTTGTTGTTACATATAGTAACATTATACAACTCAGAGCACAATATTTAAATTAACTGAGTTTTCTCTGATGAATACACACCATTTATAATATCATTTGGATAAAAAATTTGGAAAATAAAAACAATAAATCTGCAATTTAGAAAATAGAAAAGAGACAAAGGAAGCCCCCTATAGAAATTCTTGATGCTGGCATTTATATGTTTAGAATGATAGATTCTTGGCATATAATAGCATCTTCCTGAAATTTGTGTGTACCTGGCAGCCCAGATCCCACCAGCTGCCATCAGCCTCACCAGCTCCCACCAGCTCCCACCAGCCTCCCACCAGACCCCACCTACTACTAGACATATGCTTGGTTTTCACAGAAATCTCTCACTAGTCTCTGTCACCCATCTGATTGGTTGGAAGTGAAGTATACATTAGAGATAGACAACACAGCTCATGCTGTTGCTATCTGCCCAATTCTGCAGCAGTGTTTATTCTGAAGATTTGAATGAGGGGAGCCCTGCAAGTACATCCATTGTGCAGGCATAAGGAGAAAGGATGTAGCGGTTTAGGAATAAGTAACATGCCTATTGAGGGTTGGGGGGATACTTTTAGTAAGAAATCACATTGCTTTAAGGGTTAAAGTTACTTGACTGCTATACCACAATGTTCACTGTCTTTGCTTTGACATAGAACAGAGACAGTTGTATAATTTTGAATGGGTAAAATATTACAAGATCAACATCTTAGCAAGTCTATGTCTCTAAAAACAGAATTGTTTGCTATAGATTAACTCAGTGTTACCAGCCATAACATTAATTCAAATTAAGGGAATAAAGGCCTGGAGAATGAATTGCAAGTAGATAGAATTGCATGAGAAAACATTCCAGTGGAGATATGAGGGAATGTAACTGTCTTAGAACCAAAGGACCCAAGGGGACTAGACATAGTCATCCTACACTGTTGCTTCCCCCAGGAAGCCTTAGGTTAGTTTGAAAGGGGAGAGTAGTTAGACACTCCAGAATATTCATATCCAGGCTAAAATACTTCCAGGGCTAAATACTACTCTAACCCTTTGCCCTAAAAGTAAGAACAAGAAGGTACTATCCATTTGTGACCCTTCCTTCCTCCTAGCTTCTAGTAAGGTACTTGTGATGTCTTGCTATGTATTAGGAGAATGTCACACTTTTGAAATAATGAAGACTAGCGCTCCAAATCTAGGGCAGAGCAAGCTTTTAGGAACATTGATTTTTCTGAAGTTCCTCCTCACCCTGCAACTCATGTGAAACACAGAACTGTATCTGAGCCAGACACTTGCATGCCACTGCTCTCAGGTGAGGTGACAGAAGATGCGTCTAAAAACTTAACTGTTCCCTCAGGAAGCTCCTCACATATGTTGTGAGTATCAAGCCTTCAGTGAGTGTCATACTAGTTACCACTAGCAGACACCATCAATCTTATGAAAGACAGGCAAACCACTGTAGAGGGTTCACCGAGGTTCAGTCATGTGGCCTCTTTATGAGCACCTGTTTATTAGAAATGCCAATGACCAGGGACCAAGCAGGCCAGTAGATCAACTCCCCCTCCTGCAAAAACAGGTCAGTAAGATGACATATTAGATAAAAATATCTTCAGAAGTGTGGCTGATTTTCTGTCCTCTCCTCAACACTTTGAGTGTTGTAGGTGGGGATGTGATGGGCAGTTTCTCTGGGTGGTCTGCATGGATCCAGAGACTTCTTTCAGGTCAGATCATGTTTTCAGGTTTTCTCTAAGTTGAGGATGTTGACTATGGGAAAGGTGCAAGAAGATGTGTCCCCTACCAATTACTTTTCTCTTTCCAAACATTCCGAAGAAGCACAGATAATCACTACGTGTTTCTATTTGACATTTAGCGTTCCTCCAGTTTTAGTTTGTCTGTGATAGTTATTTACCATTTTGGAGATTTCACTTATGTGGAAAAATAAAAAAAAATCAAACTTAGAAAATAATTTCTGTACTTTCCTTTGTTATTTAAAGCCAGGAACAAAGGTGCTAGATGTAATATTAAATGCCATGTTTCTTCCTTGGTTGGTTCTGCAGTGAGAAGGCATGTAAGATCCTAAATCAGACAATGGTTGCAGAGAGCAATATCCCAAAGGCATTTTTCAAATTTTCATTAGTTCTAATTACATGTGATTAATTTTTTCCCAAATTAGTGGTATTAATGAGCTGTATCAGATAAATTCATGAAAGCCAAATGGAGTTGAACCAACTATTTTAAGACTCACATAGGTTTTGACTTACCAGAGTAAAGCAACATGGGCATGCTCAGATGACAGAGATGGGAATTATATTAGTCACAGCTTTCCATTATTGTTACAAACACCCAAGAGAAAACTACTTAAGGGGGTAGACACTTATTTTGGCTCACGGTTTTAGGGATTTCAGTTCATGCTTGTTCAGACTCTATTGTTTCTGGGCCCAGAGAAACATGCTACAGACATATGTTACATATGACAATCAGATTTTCAGAGTACTTCCCATGTAACCCACTAACTTACCTCATCCCATGTAACCTACTAACTCTTACAAGGCCCTTTTCACTACATCCCGATAATGGTATCAGATTAGGTAAGAGTTTTTAGGATCCAATAGCTTCCCTGAGCCTATGAGCTGATACTCAAACTCAAGCCCATAATACATGAGCCTGCACACCCGGGGGGGGGGGTGCACACATGGAAAATTAAGAGGGTTAAACATGCCTTAAAACCAACCTGTAAAAAAGGAAATTTTTGAATGGTGGGTCTGAAAGACTCCTCACCCACCATCCTTCAGTTCCTATCATTGTGCAGATGAGAGTCAAGGGAGGTAAACCAACTGTTGAAATTCAGAGCAATACCCAACTGGGATCCAAGGCCAACTTAGAGACCATTTTCCTTCCCTCCTATAAAGCCACAGTTCCTACGAAGCATGAGTGACATAGAAGCATAAAGAGCTCGTGGGCAGGGCCAACCACTGAGTGTCAGTTTCTCCCACCAGTGTGCCTCCCACCATGGCAACCATTAAGCAGGAGAAGATTGCAGCCGGAGTCAATCAATGCTTTAAAATAGATATGGGTTATCCAGAAGCCGGGAGGAGAGCCCTGAAAATAAGTCACAAATTTGTAATTTTGCAAAACACAGGAGGGAAGGAGGAGGGAAGGCTTCCGGCTGGACAGAACTGTGTGATGGTGTAAAAAGCGGGGCTCTGGACTGAGGTGTTCATCCTGGGCTGACTGAAGCAAGCCAGGTGGGCAATCAATGGAACTGAGGTCCCTTCCAGAAGGTCTGAATGAACAGCGGCTTGAATTAAATTATACGTAAGAAGCTGTTTTTGACATGATGTCAGTGATGAGGAAGAAAAGTCTGTGCGTTGCTTGGGAGAGGTAACCTGGTAACGTGAATAAGAAGGGAAGGGAGGGATGCCACGGGAAGCTAGGTTGGACTTCAGACATTTTGAACCATTCGCACAGATTCACACAAGGAAATCAATGCTGCCCGGGCCACAAGCCTTCCAAGTCCCACCTGGATCTACTCACCTGTCCTCATAGAGCCATTTACACAATAAGTTGTGAAGCTCTGGAGAATTCTGCCACTGACTAGTCTCACCACGGGCATGGAAGAACGGAGATGCTGAGGTGATGATAGCGGGCTGTGTTAGCTGAGAAGCCAGCACGCCTCCTTCATTACCGTCTCTTTTTGTCCTTAGGTTACATTGACATCGGACTTATTCCCAAAGGTGCAAGGGATATAAGAGTGATGGAAATCAAGGCAGCCGGCAATTTCCTGGCCATTAGGAGTGAAGATCCGGAAAAATATTACCTCAACGGAGGATTTATCATCCAGTGGAATGGAAACTATAAACTGGCAGGGACCGTCTTCCAGTATGACAGGAAAGGAGATCTGGAGAGACTTATGGCTCCAGGCCCCACCAACGAGTCAGTGTGGCTCCAGGTAATACGGAGGGGTAGGGAGCTGCTGGCCCTGTGCTTAGTACCATCCCCCTCTAACCGGACATTGATATTAGGACAGAGAGCCTGTGTGGTTTCTTCTTTGTTCTTTAGAACTCTCAGAGCCCCAGGAACAACATTTAGGACCTCAAAACCATCCACTGGGAGGTTTGAATGTAGTCCTCAGGGTGACGTACTCTTTATGTGTTTAGTGTGGCTTCCCAGCAGTGGTGACAAACTGAGGTGATATTGTGTGGTTGTCAGGAAACTAAAGCATTTACCCATTTCCACAAAGTTAGTAAGTACACAAGGCTCCTTTTAGCTGAACTCCACAGTGTAATGATCATCTGATTAAAATGTGCTATTTATTAAATGTCCATGGTATTTTAGCCAACAAACAACGGAAGGAGACTGTATAAATATAGAAAGCAAAAGTAGGTGTAGCTAGACAAAGACAGGTGAAGAACCTTTTAGTGGCATCCATTGTAACAAATATTTCTGTAACTACTTCTAAGTGAGAGGCATTCTGTATTGTTTTATGTACGTGTGCTCATGAATTTACGTACATGTATGTGCCGGTGTGAAAATATATATACCCAAACTCAGTGTCTGTTGGGATATTTTTCTCAGTTGCTTGCCTTATTTTATTTGACTTTTTTGGGACAGGTCTCTCACTAAGCCCGGAGCTTGCTGATTCAGTTAGACTAGCTTGCCAGCAAACCCCAGGGACCATCCTCCTGTCTCTGGTTCCCTAGTGCTAAGATTATAGGTGCATGCCCCATGCCTGCCTTTTTCCACAGGTGCACAGCAAGCGCTTTACCTTCTTATCCATCGCCCTACCCTCTGGGTATATTTTATAAATATCTGCGTTATAATCGATCCTCATGACAGACTTTAAAATTCAACTCCTCTCTCGAACTTTAGCTACTATTCCAGGTGACTAACCCCGGTATCAAGTATGAGTACACAGTCCGGAAAGATGGCCTTGACAATGATGTGGAGAAGTTGCTGTACTTCTGGCAATTTGGCCGCTGGACAGAGTGCAGTGTAACATGTGGAACAGGTGAGAAACAGCTGCTTCCGATTGGAAACCCCACCCCTGCCGCCCCTGAGCTTTGGAATAGGAGAAGGAGGTGATCTAAGCCAGTGTCTGTTCTGTATCTGCGGACCTTCAGTCATCCCAAGGGATCCCTTTAAACAGTGAGCGTGTAGGTGTGGCTTAAAGGAATAGGTGTTCTGCTTGCATCTCATTGGTCTGCTTTCATCACGTGGGTACCACTCCACTACCAAGGGAGACTGGAGCATAGGAAGGCAAGAGAGCACAGGCTTTGCCTAAATGATTCATGAAGTTTGCCAAGGCCCTTGAAGCCAGTGGGCAGGCCTCTTGGTATGTGGGGGGCTCGCTCATTTCAGTAGCTTTATTTTTTTTTAATGGATATATTTCTTTACTTACATTTCAAATGTTATTCCCTTTCCCGGTTTCCATAAGCACCCCCCATCCACACCCCCTCCCCCATACGGGAGTTCCCCCCATCCACCCTCCTTACCGACCCCCCCACATTCCCCTGCACAGAGGGTCCAACTTTGGCAGGACCAAGGGCTTGCCCTTCCACTGGTGCCCCAACAAGTCTATTCTCTACTATTTCAGTACCTTTAGAAATAATGTCATACACAGAAGTTTTATTTCTGAGCCAGTCTTTGGGACACACTTGAGTCTGTTCCGGAACTCCTTGCCTCTTTCCTGGATCTACTGCCTATGAAACCAGAGCGCCTGCATAGCAGACAGCCACGATGTGTAATGTAGCCAGGGGAATCAAAATGAAGGACAGCACGCACCAGAAAGTCATTCTTCTCCACGAACTTCCTTCTTAATGCTACTTGGCCTCTTCTCTTACTTCCCTACCCCAGGTACCAATCACAGAATACAGTTCGGAGTCGGAAATTGGGTTGTACATAATCTAGTTCCTAAACAATTCTGCTTTCCTTCGATTTAGCATGGAGAACTAGATATAGCTTTTAGTACTCATAAGAATAAAACGTTTATTTTTATATTGGTGAATATGGTGAATGCGCACATTTGTACAAGTGCCTGAAGAAGCCAGAGGTGTTGACTCGCTGGCCCTGGATCTGTAAAAGCGGATGTGAGCCGCCTCATACGGACGCAGAGAATTGAACTTGGCTTCTCTGCAAGCGCAGTACACAAGGCAGAGCCCTCTCTCTAGCCCCTAAAATGGTCATTTTTAAATATGTTTTGCTTGTATATATTTTATATGCATACATAATGTATTTTGATCATGCATGTGCACATATATAAGTTTTTTTAAACTACTAAAGTAGAACTCAATCTAGGCCAGAAGTGCAGTCTGGCTGATGGTACATAGGGGTTCACAGGCAATCCATCCTTGATTATCCTGGCTGTCTCTAGCATTGCACTGGCCTATGGTCCAATATGGGCCAGAATCCCAGAGATATTTTAGCAGGAGATAAATGGGGAGATAAAATATTTTCCCTGAGGATCATTCATAAGAAAAATGAAGTCACTGTGAATGTAGTTCCAAGGACATTTTCGACCTGTGATTCCCTCTTCTTGGCTCTCAGTAAAATTCATGTTTAAACTTTACACTTAAATTACTTGTCCCAGACCACACAGACTAAAACTTAGATAAGTGCTAGTTATCAGAGACTCCGCCAAAAAAGAGAGCAGCCTCCACCCTGTTGTGTTTCAAGATAAAGAGCTTAGGTATCGTACCTCGGTATCAGGTTTTGCGATGACCATAAAGTCACATCTGAAGGTAGGTAGGAAATAGAATATCCTTAACTGATGTCAATTAGACATTGGTTTTTTTTAAAGCTGGATCCTCCAGCACTGCCCTGCCTTAGTGGGATTTTCCCAGTCACCCAGTGCACACAGTGCAAAATGTAAGACAGAAGACAGAAAACTGAACCGTTCAACTATGTTATTATATTTAAGTGAATACTTTCTACATTATAAAAATATAGAGTAACATGAGAAAAGGAGAGAAAACACAAGGGACCATAAGGTGGAACGGGAAACTAAAAAACAAAACAAAAAAAAAACAAACAAACAAAAAAAAACGGGATGAGAGTGGGTACCACGGAAACCAGGGTACCCTAGCAGCATCCCTGAGGCCCCTTAAGTCGGTGCCTCCCAAGTGAAAACAGTGGGTAGTTAACATTGAACAATGTTTTATTTAATTTTGTTTAAACAAAATCTTGAAGACACTTTTCGGTGCAAGACTTCATAAAGAATAAAACTATTTATCAAGGTGGGCTTAACACATGCGAATGAGTGCAGGTGG
This sequence comes from Rattus norvegicus, assembly GCF_021556685.1. Lineage (NCBI taxonomy): Eukaryota > Metazoa > Chordata > Mammalia > Rodentia > Muridae > Rattus > Rattus norvegicus. The sequence continues at coordinate 62,045,639 of NC_141535.1, forward strand.
CACATAGTTTACCATGTGCATAGGAGAGGGCAGAGAGATCAGCCTCTCAGCTGTGCGTCTCTAGTGCCTAAGGCAGTGGTCTCCCGTCGCGCGGCTCTCCTACGCCACGTTGCTTTTCTACCCTGTGCCATTGCAGAGATTACGCCCTCTCATATTTATAGCCTTTAGCTTTGTTCTCTAATGTTGCCGTTGCTTGCAGTTTCTCAGTCTGCGCCATGCTTAGTGAGTGTGCCCCATGAAAGACTGGATTGCCTGAATGCCTGCTTCACCTGCTGGCTGTTAAGTGTCGTGGGATTTTGCAGGCTTTTCTGATTTTCTTAATTGTGCGGGTGGCCTGACTAGCACAGAGGTGCTACAGGAAGGGAGTTGCATCAGAAAACTGACTTTGCTTAATTTTGTGAACGGTTCCTGCACAGGAAAGAAACACTTATTTTCTCTAACACTGTTAAACATTCTTCAGGCATAGCCAATTCTTTTACTTGGACAAATTTTCATACCTTCTCCCCCCCCCCAAGTTTCATCTAACATAACAATCAATTTATGAAATTACGTTATCAGGTCCCTGGCATCCCCATGGGGAAATCGTATTGGCTTTCAGACTTACTGCTGGGATATGTAAAGGTGTTAGCAATGGCAAGTGATAACGTCGGGCACATTTACTTGTATCTAATCAATGGTTGGAGTCAGTAATAAGTCTGAAAAGTTTCTGAGCTGGAAAAGAAGAATTGTAGCATTGAGGTTTCAACCACCTAGAAATTCGAATTATACAGAGTATAGAAACAGGTTTAAGGGGACTGGATAAATAAAATCTCCTCTATATCCCAACGCAGAGTGTGTATGTTCAACCTTGGTCTCAAAACCTGCTTAGTGGAGTGACTTTAGAGGGAGTTGATACCCCATAAATAAATATGATATATAAATATATTTATAAATTATAATATATCAAATATATTTTGCATTATAACTAAATATATATATGTGTGTATATATATGTATATATATATAGTATGCAGAGTTATTATTCCCACAGCACTCTATTATAATCTTGGCAGTGTTTTAAGGATGAAGAAGCTAGAAGCTAAGGCTTGGGAGTTACAGAGATTGCCAAAGAATACTCAGTAAATATATGTTAAAGGTACACTCAAATCCAGTGTGACTCTTGTGGGATTGATGTGGTACCTGCTCTTGCTACTCCTCTCTCTCTCTCTCTCTCTCTCTCTCTCTCTCTCTCTCTCTCTCTCTCTCTCCCCCCCCCCACCCTCACCACCATAGTAGTGGAATGCAAGCTCTCCTTGACTGAGTTTGTGTTGTGGTGGGTAGCTATGAATTCACTGGTTGAAGAAACTGGAACCAAGGGACCTAGGGAGCCAAGGAAATAATGTCCCCTGGGAACCGAAGTTGAAAGTTGGTGGGATATGTTGTACTTATCAACAATATTCAACCCTCACCTGTTCCTTCTTCCTGTGAAGGTAGTGCTATTTCTGTGTCCCGGTATTTATGAAGGGACTTTACTGACAAATCTATCAATTCACAAAATTGCCATCATTTTACATTATTAAAACATTTTTATGTGCAGCCTGAGAATGATAATTTCTGTGCTAACATGAACTTTACCATGTTTTGATATCATTGTCACTTGAGTGGGTGTAAGGAAAGAGATCTATTCAGTCCTTCACAGACTGAGGTGAAATTCCTTGGAGTCCTTTCAGATGATGTGGTTAGGCACCGCCTGGAGCTTCCTTGATCTTGTAAGTTTTGACATTTCAGAAATGCTGCGCTCCTGTTTGCAAAGCTGTCTCTGGTTGTTCTATCTAACAAATCCTAATTCGAATTCTAAATGTAAACCATCTTAAACAAACTAACTGTATACCAGAAAAAAATCTCAATATGGAGTGGAGACTGCCATAGGCTGTCACTGTTCTTGAACTTGTTTTTCACAAGGAGCTTAACATTTCCTTCCTTCAAGGCACATTCCCTTCCAAGGTGACCAATTCTAAAGCACAGGTGACAGGTTTAAATTAAGGCACTTAATTGGTCCTATACCACCAATATCCAGTACAATTTATTAAGAAGTTAAAAGGAATGTACAATCTTCTGGGAATAGCAGTGTGTGTGTGTGTGTGTGTGTGTGTGTGTGTGTGTGTGTGTGTTCACACACATGTACATGCATGTCTGTATGCAGGCACACAGATGTCACTGTGAATATATGGTGATCAGAGAAAACTAACAGGAATCGATTTTCTCCTTTCTCTATGTGGCCTCTGGAAATCAAGTTGTCAGGCATGGCTGAGAGTGGGCTAACCGGGTGAGCTATCTCACGCTCCTGATTTTCTATCTTAGAAGCAGAAAATTCACACAATTGTTTCCAGATGACAAATAAGTTAGTGTTATGACATCACACAGGTTTATTGGCAGCCTTAATTAGTGAAAGTTCCCTGTGGGCAGTGTCCGGTTTGAAAAAACAAAACAAGAAAACAAATGGCAAGCCATAATTTTTTTTCCTTTTCCCAGAAAATCACAGTCATTTAGATACAGTCTAACCTCATACTTTCTGAATTTGCAGTGTTACATAATAGTAATTATTCTTAAAAGTGTGACCTGATTCTGACCCCTCCACTAAAGCTTTTACAACAGGCCTATATTAAAGAGAGCTGCCGCTCTTCCAAAATTGGATTTCAGACCAACCAGAGTGCCACTGAAGAGTAATAGTGTTTGGATTTTACTCTAAATGATTAAGTTCATTACTGTAAGGGACATGATATCTTTCAGAAGCTCCAGCAGGAAACAGTTCTGAGACTGGCACTCACCACCTTGGCTATGACAGGTATGGGAGGGCTTAGAGAAATCAAGGAAGGTAAATACTGCCCACAAACACTGGAATGTTATGGAAACCAGGCTACAGTCCCTAGGCCAGGAGAATTAGAAGGAGCAGTTAGACAAAAAGATAGCAGTCCAGTTTCCAGACCTCGATTGAAACCACAGTTATCCATAGAAATCACAACCAAAGGGTTCAGAGCGGGGAACGGGGAGGAACGGAGTAGATCTGGAAGGAAGGAACAGCAGCCCAGGAGAGGAGGAGGTGAAAACTCCTTGGCAGAGCCAATGCTCTGTACACTAAGGAGGCTAAGCTGGATTGGTCCTGACTGTGGAAGGGAAGAGAACCGGAACTCATTCAGTCCATGCAGTTATTTCTTCAGTGTGAGAAACCACTCTCAATTTAACGTAGGAAGTATCACCTCTTCATCATGCTCACAGATCCTGGGAGACAGGCATTTGTAAAGGGTATTAAAAGGGTGGAAAATCCTCTACTCCAGTATGTTGGGTCTCTCAGCTAGGAAGACTCAAAGACTACAGTCGAAGTCACTCAATGTCTTGGGGACTGGCACCAATCTGGAGGCTCCTTTTGGATTGGAACTATCACCTCCAGTCTTTACCCAGGGCCACTCTGAGGATGTGGGCTTCTTGTACAGTAGCATTCATATTCAGAATTCAACCTGTGTGGTCCTTTCTCCAGGTATCCGCCGGCAGACTGCTCATTGTGTCAAGAAGGGCCAGGGAATAGTGAAAACTACCTTCTGCAACCCAGAAACACAGCCCAGCGTGAGACAGAAAAAGTGCTATGAAAAGGACTGTCCACCCAGGTAACCCTTGACAACATGAAGCTTGACCTTGACGACAGGTGTCACCTGGCCAGACACCTAACTTAATAGTACTCCATGGTAATTGTGAGTTGTGTTGTTGGTTAATGCAGGAAAGCTTTGAGAGGTTTCTGGACTGGGCTGTCAGCTTGTGGCAAGCTGTGAGGACATTTTCTTTTTTCTTTTTTTTAACACTTATTTTTATATTTATTTATTTTGTATATGAGTACACTGTAGCTGTCTTCAGACACACCAGAAGAGGACATCTGATCTCATTATAGATGGTTGTGAGCCACCATGTGGTTGCTGGGATTTGAACTCAGGACCTCTGGAAGAGCAGTCAGTGCTCTTAACCACTGAGCCATCTCTCCAGCCCGACATTTTCTTTCCAAAGATTCCTCTTACAAAGCAGATACACTGTATGTTTTTCTTTGTTAAGACTCAGTCTCAAACTGTGGAAGATAAATGTTCACAGCATTCACTGAGAAGGTGTTTAACCACCAAGTGGTTTAGTTCTCCAACAGCGTGTCTCCTACTGAATCTAGAACTTTCACATATCCATACTCTGAACTGTCTGTGTCCACTCTTGCTTCAGGCTTTTCAAAGAGGGCAGTTAGAATGCAAGTGGGCGTCAGGTCTGGGCTTGCAGTCAAGAGCTTCATTCAGAGCTTGGTCTCCCACCTACTACACTGAGAATTCTTTCTGTCACTGAAGCTTTATAGTGAACCTGGCATCTCATCATCTCTTGGATCTGAAAGTAGCATGCCAGAACACAGGAAAGGATACTCTTTTCTCCTCCAATGCTGCCGCCCCCTCCTCCTCCTCCTCTTCCCCCTTCTCCTTCCCCCTCCCCCTCCTTCCCCTTCTCCTGTTCTTTTTTTCTTCTTCTTCTTTTGACGTATGTTTATGTTATTTCTCTTTTTTGTTGTTATTGGATATTTTTTATTTACATTTCAAATGTTATCCCCTTTTCCCCACCCAACCACCCACCCCTTCCTGCCTCCCCGCCCTAATATTCCCCTACATCGAGGGGTCCAGCTTTGGCAGAACCAAGGGCTTCTCCTCCCATTGGTGCCCAACAAGGCCATCCTCTGCTACATATGCAATTGGAGCCATGGATCAATCCACGTATAGTCTTTGGATAGTGGTTTAATCCCTGGGAGCTCTTGTTGGTTGGTATTATTGTTCTTATGGGGTTGCAAACCCCTTTGGCTCCTTCAATCCTTTCTCTAACTTCTCCAATGGGGGTCCCATTCTCAGTTCAATGGTTTCCTGCAAGCATTCACTTCTGTATTTGTTTTGCTCTGACTGAGCCTCTCAGAGACAGATATATTAGGCTCCTGTCAGCATGCACTTCTTGGCATCAACAATATTGTCTGTTTGGTAACTGTATGTATATGGGCTGGATCCCCAGGTGGGGCAGGCTCTGAATGGCCATTCCTTCAGTTTCTGCTCTAAACTTTGTCTCCTTCTCCAATGCTTCTTAAGATGTGCTTATAGATGGAACTTCCACTTTTAAAAATTATTTATTTGTTTACATCCCAAATGTTACTCCCCTCCCAATACCCCCTCACTATGTTTCTTCCCAATCTCCCTCCCTTTCGACTCTGAGAGAGCAACCGCCCAAGTTAATCCCCCCTACTCCGGTGCATCCAGTCTCTGTAGGAGTAGGCACATCTTCTCCCACTGAGGCCAGACAAGGCAGCCCTCTGCTACACATCAGTGTATGCTCCTTGGTTGGTGGCTCAGTCCGTGGGAGCTCCCAGGCATACAGATTTGTTGACTCTGTGGGAGTTCCTGTAGGGTTGCCATCTCCCTACAGGCCTTCAATCCTTCCCCTAACTCTTGCACAGGGGTCCCAGCCTCCATCCAGTGTTTGTGGGTATCTGCATCTTTCGCTGTCTCAGTCAGTTGCTGCATAGAGCCTCTCAGAGGGCTGTTCTGTTTCTTGATACACAAAACACTTAGAAATGTTCCAACTGCCCAGCTCTCCAGCTTCCTCTCATACTCACAGCCTCGGCAGTTAGATCGGAAGGGCTGGTGCAGCTACATAAGAACCAGGGGTTGGACAGTCAGTACCAGACCGCCGTGGCACAGGGGCAGCAAGAGCAAAGGTGACATCTAAAGCCAGGATTTCTTGATGAGCAGATGATCTGTCTGCCTCCAGTGCTGCCTCTGCCACCTGGATGGACACATCTGAGAGAATAGAGATTCCCCAGCATCTGCCATTGTGTGGGAAACGTAATTTCCTCCAATTCTCTAGAAACAATTAGAAGATTATACTTGAGGAAGAAGAGAGAAGCATAAGCAATTTGACAAGTCCTTGAAGATCCTGTCGTTGGACAGTGTATTTTCTTCAATTTAAGTTACATTTTTTATGGGTGTCTATATCCTATGGTATCACTGGGTTTTTCCTTTTGTGAAAACTGTTTCTATGCATGGTTGATGCCAGGAGACCAACTTGTAGTTGCTAAAGATCAACAAAATTAACAGGTCAAGTCTGAGTTTATATCCAAGAATAGGTGCACATATAAATATACATGTACATGTATGCACATGCACATATACATACATGTGCATGTACACAATATATTTAAAATCAGTTGATATAGACATTTAGGCAGTTACTTGACTCCAGCTAGTTGAGAACATTGTAATTTATATAAAAATTCTTTGTTGCTATGCTATATACATATAATTCTTTTCTTACAACTGTATTTGTTTACTTCATTATATAGTCTAAAATATTTACCAAGGGTAACAAAGTGACATATGGGAAGGCATGGTGACACACTCCGGTAATTGCCAGAGTCAGGAGACAGGGGAAAGGAATGAGCTTAAAGGTGGTTTGGGCTACATAGCAAGACTTACAGTCCCCCAAAAGAAAGGAAGAAAGGAAGGAAAGAAGAAAGAAAGAAAGAAAGAAAGAAAGAAAGGAAGGAAGGAAGGAAGGAAGGAAGAAAGGAAGGAAGGAAGGAAGGAAGGAAGAAAGGAAGGAAGGAAGGAAGGAAGAAAGAAAGAAAGAAAGAAAGAAAGAAAGAAAGAAAGAAAGAGAGGGAGAGAGAGGGAGGGAGAGAGGGAGGGAGGGAAGGAGGGAGGGAAGGAGGGAGGAAAGAAGGAAAGAAGGAAGAAAATAAAGAAGGAAGGAAGGAGGAAGGAAAGGAGAAGACAGGAAGGAAAGGAGAAAGAAATGAAGGAAGGAAAGAGCCAATGAAATCAACAAAATAAAAATTGATGAGCAAACAGGCAAGTCTCACTATAAGAACTAAGTTTTTGTGTGCAAATTCTCAAAGGGCTTAAAGGAATTTACTTCTTAAAGAAATGAAATTAAGTTGCTTTAAAAATATAAATATAATAAACAAAAGTTGCTTGGTTAGCAGCATGCATTTTGACAAACTCAACACAGTAGCTAGTCCCTTGACCTGAAGTTCTGCATCACCTTCCTTGGTCACCTGATTCCTGTGATGTCTGAAAAACTCTCATTCATTCTTCACTCACAGCTGTCATTTCCCCCTCCAAAGTTAATCTCTCTCTCTCTCTCTCTCTCTCTCTCTCTCTCTCTCTCTCTCTCTCTCTCTCTCTCTCATTTTCTCAAGATGGTTTTTCTTTAATAATATCTTGGTTTTAAGTCCAATTTCAGCATTTATTGATCTTCCCCTCCCCAGAAAATTGTCTGAGAGAGATTTTTTTTAATGTTTGATAAAAGTGTCAAATTATCTATACCTGAGAACAAATAGGAGGCAGCCAATGGTTTTGAGGACCAAAGCTGCCAAAAAAGAAGTTCTTTGGAATATCTGACTCAGAAAGTAGTCAGTTGTGCTCCCTCTCTCTAGCTGACTTCACTCTGACTGCTTCTCCACAAAGGAGAGCGCTGCAAGGTCACAGCCATGAGCACACACATCCAAAGCATCCGATAAACATCACAGCAAGTCACTCAACCCCAGCAGCTATGCGTAGGCTTCGCTGCATGAAAGAACAGCATGCAACTTCAATCAAGCTTTCCCTTATTCAGCACTTTCGAGCTTAGGCTGCATTACACTTTGTTGTGCAAGACTCCTTTCACGGCATTATAGGTAATTTCGCAGCGTTTCTGGTCTCAGTTGCCTGAGTAGTGAGGGCAAGAGAGTGGTGTGACCTGGCTCATAGCAGTCAGAGCTGCCCTTGCAAGCACTGGAAGTGGGAGTGGGGCAGGGAAGTTGCAGGTAACAGAGGGGCTCAGTGGTTCCCCATCCTGCCCCCTTCTCAGGGTGGGAGTCCAGCTAAAGCTGAGAAAAGTTTGCCAAGATAACTAAGGATTCTTAAAAAGTCTCTCTCTCTCTCTCTCTCTCTCTCTCTCTCTCTCTCTCTCTCTCTCTCTCTCTCACACACACACACACACACACACACACACTTAGAGTGCACTTCTATATATCTATATCTATATAACTTATGACTCATACTAAGACAATAAAGTCCATTGTTTGGGTAAAATTTAGACATATAAACTTATATCCATTTATTTGGCATCAAGAACTTCAGTACTTTCTAATCCTGACTTGAGATAATTCACTGGATAGTTCTTACATGGCACTGATATCTTGGCCCTCCCTACATGAGATTCTGAGTTTAGTCAGAGATGGACCTTCTTTTAAAGCTCTGCTAATGTTGATACAATAATAATCTGAGATATAAAATTCAGTCCTAAGGATTTTTGCATCATAACAGGTAAGAGATCCACTAATGTTTAGTGATAAAAGAACACTATACATGCTCAACTGACCAGTTGTGTGCTAAGTGTTATAAAAGAAAACGTGATTCAACTGTTAAAAAACATCATTCATAGTTGTTAGACGGATCATTTCTTTATTCAACACCATCATGGGTATAGGGACCACTATAATGGAAATTTGCTGTGGAGAAGATACTGGCCTCCATACCAACTATAGCATGGACAAGTGGGAGTCTGTATTTGAGTATCAGGGTACGGGTCAATAGATGGGTAAATACTAAGAGAAAAAGAGACTAAAGAATATAGGGCAAATATAGACTAAATATAGAGAATATAGACTAAAGAACTGACCTTGTAGTATTCTTTCCCAAGATACAGCAGGGTGATAATAGGGGAAAATGGAGTCCTTGGAACTCAAGCAGATATCAGGGATAATGGTTTACTTGGGTGGACATTCTTAACCTGACTTTGCTGAAGTCTCTGCTAAAAATGGAGGTTGCAAGGCAGTGCACAGCATTTGGTCAAGCCGAGTCTTGTTTTTAACAGGGCCATTGAGAAGGAAATGATTTATTTCATTTTACACTCCGCATCACAGTGAATTGTTAAGGAAGCCAAGTCAGAAACTGAGAGGCAGGAACTGAAGCAGAGACCATGGAGGAATACTACTGACTGGATTCCTTACCACGGCTTGCTCACGCTGCTTTATTATACAACTCAGGACCACTAGTCCGGAGATTGGGGAGCATTGTATTCTGGGCTCTCCCACATCAACCACTCATCAAGAAAATGTCCCCACACACCTGCTTACAGGCCAATGGGATGGGGATGGAGGTTCCCTTTCCTCAGATGACTGTGGCTTGTATCAAGCTAACAAGAAGTAACCAGCATGGGAGTACTAAGAGCCAGTAGTGGAAGCTTGAGCCTGGAAGACACTCACAGGAGAAACGAAAAGTAGATAGGTCTCCTTTTAAGATGACAAGATGTGTTAGTCTGGCTTGTGCTGCTGTAGCAGAGTACCATAGACTGGGTGATTTATAAAGAACAGAGTTTTATTTCTCATGATTTTAAAAACTGGAACTCTAGGCTCAAGGTAGCACCAGTGAGGTCCCTCTTGTTCCATATTCATACAACACCTGAAAGACCAAGGGAGTGGAAATGTGTTCCCATGCAGCAGAAGAGTAAAGGAGACCAAGGCCATGCCCACAGGCAGCAGTTAACAGTAGCATTAATCCATTCCTAAGGCCTCTGTCCTCATGGACTCAACACTCCCCGTTAGGTCCCACCTCCCAACACCAGGGCATAGAAGACTTTCTAACTGATGAACTTTAAGCAATACTTTCTCTTATAAATAATTTATTTAATTTTAATTTTGCCTGCATTCTTATCTGTATGAAGGTGTCAGGTCCCTTGGGACTGGAGTTACAGACAGTTGTGAGCCTGGGTTCTCTAGAAGAGCAGCCAGTGCCCTTAACCACTGAGCCATCTCTCCAGCCCCCTAGGTGACACATTTTAATCACAGGACTAGCACATGATCACTCCATGAGGACCATGGAAGAAACTCCAGAAAGGGAAAACAGGAAGGGCCATTATCACTTCATTATAACACAACTGAAAGCCCTGTAGCAAGTAATTAGATAAATTAGGCCTTCAGTCAGCTCAGATTAGGGCCCTTCCAGAATGACATTTTATATATTCAGCGGTCTGCCTGGCCTCCTTTGGAAATGTCAGAGGTGGGGCAAAGTAATTAGACTAATACAGTGGGCATTAATTTGCTTCCACATCACACTGTCAAGTATTAGCTCTTTGCTCATACAAGGCAACCAGAATTAAACACCAAAGAATAAACTGGTGCTCTTAATTACTTGCTTACTGAAGAAAATAGTAGAATCAAGAAAGAGCTTTCTTCTACATTTTCTAACTTGAAATTAGAACTATGAGAGTCGGAGAGGGTTGTACCTGTCTCAAGGCTGGGGGTGTCCGTCTCCAGGTCAAGACCAGAAAGCTTCCCATCATGTGCTGTGAAAACCAGAAATGTCCTGTTTTACTACTGCATGGGAACTTAGATGGGAGCACTGAGTGTCCACAAAGCAATGATGGAGCCAAACTACACTGGCACAAGAGACTAGTTCTGTTTTCCCAAGCTGGAACAGGTTTGCATATTGATGAGAAAGGAAGAATGTGTGGGTTCCAGTAGGAATCGCTGACATTTCCCCAAAGCGCTTCAGTGGTGCAGCCATTGGGTCTACCCTGGAATGTTCAATGAATCACTCAGAAACAAAGAGCTTACCAACCAACTCGTCCTCAGACAAGACAAAAGAAAATATTAATGTATCCAACTGCTTAACTTCTCGGGCGCTTCTGAAATGGAAGAAATGGTCTTCTTCAAGTTGCCCCCCCCCCTTATCAAATGAGTAACTGAGCATGCAGGTTGTTGAAGATTCAGAGGCAAAATAAAAGCAATGAGCTAGATCTGACATTGCTAGGTAAATGAAGATGTGGCGTTTGTATCTGTCTCATAGTGGTATAGAAAAACATTAGGTTAAAAGTCAGGAGTCTAGAGAACGCTATGACTTCACACTTCCAGTCAAAGCACCAATGAGTCACAAGAAATTGAGATCTGGGGATGGGGGGTCTGTGCTCCTCACTTTGCATGAATTGGTATTTCATTTAACCCGTGGTACTGATAATGTCATTACTGCTACCCTCACCCAGTGGACGAGAAAGGGAAGCTTAAATTTGGTTGAAGTTTCACAGAGAGAACCTTGGACCTCAGTTTTCTTGACTTAAAAGGGAAGCGACTTTTTCCATTAAAAGACACCATTCTTTTAAAGTAAAATTTAAATCTAAATTTTATGTGTATAAATGTTTTACCTGTCAGGATGTATGTACAGCATTTATGTGCCTTTTGTCCTTAGATGTCAGAATAGGGCTTTGGGTCTTCTGGAACTGGAATTACAAGTAATAGTAAACTACTATGTGGGAGCTGGGAATTGAACCCAGGTCCTCTGAAAGAGCAACAAATGCTCTAAATTACTGAGCCATCTTGCAAATGCCCCAACCATTTTTTTTAGCAACTATATATGCCAGAGTCTCTCCTGGGCTCTGGGGTTTATAACTGAACAAGTCACACTTATAACTGAACTGGTTATAAGTTATAACTGAACTGGCCCTGTCTGTAGAAAACATCTACAGAGTCTGCATCATCTCCAAGAGCCTCCAGGCGCTGTAATACGCACTTACCTACTTCTCCAGCTGTGATAGAATGAATGTGGGAATACTTCTGCTGATGTCTTCACACTTCTGTGTCTGCCTGCAGGTGGTGGGCCGGAGAGTGGGAAGCATGTTCAATGACATGTGGGCCGTACGGAGAAAAAAAGAGAACAGTGCTGTGCATCCAGACCATGGGCTCTGATGAGCAGGCTCTCCCAGCTACAGACTGCCAGCACCTGCTGAAGCCCAAGACACTGGTTTCCTGCAACAGAGACATTCTGTGTCCATCAGATTGGACAGTAGGCAACTGGAGTGAGGTAAGCTCCAGGGTTGAAGGGACAATGAGAGTCCTGCTTCATCCGCCTCTTACTCATTCTTCCAAATGACCCAGCCTAAAATTGCATACTATACAACATCCATTATGTCTGGCTTGCTTCCTGAATTTCCTGTTTCTGGTTTCACAGGAGTTTACCCTCCCTTGCAGAGTGAGCGTCTATTAACCAGGGATCAGGTGGATCTCACTGATCTGGGCTCATGACAGCTAATCAATTCATTGTTGGCCCATTGTTATGCTGTTCTAGTAAACCAAAGTTATACACACATACTACAGCCCCCAAAGCCACACACATCACAGCCCCCAAAGCCAGTCTGTAAAGCACTTGGAAAGCTCATTGCTGTAGTTAGCAAAACCCAAAGGAGTGTTGCTGTGTTGGAAATAAAGAATGCAATTGATTCTGAAACCATACAAAACATCCATCCATTCAGAACGTGTTTGGAATATCTGTTAGTAGTCCATACATTCAAATTAGCGTTGCATTTTCCCCCGAAGGTTATGAAGAGAAAAACAAATAAAAAACAGGTTTTAATGTTCTATGTCACTATGGAGTCTGGGTCTGTCAGGCCTTGCTCTGCCTGTTAACAAGAGCGATTGAAAAAAAGCCAAGCTCTTCTTTCCTCAAGACATTTAGTATCTCCAAAGGCCTGTTTATACTTCTCTGTGTGCATTTCAGTTATGACCTAAGGAATGACCAGATAATAAATGGCCTTTAGGAATGAACAGATCAGAATTTGAAGGACAATACTGATTTTATCATAACTTCATTATGTTCTTTCTCATTAAAAACACAATTTAATGCACTTCTTTATTGTGTATGTGTGCACATGTGCTGTGACACACTTGTGGAGGTCAGAGGGTAACTGGGAACATTGTCAGTTCTATTCTCCCACCACGTAGGTGCCAGGGATCAAACCCAGGTCTGGTGGGAAAGTGCCTTTATCCACTGAAATATCCCTGTGCAATTTCTTGAGAAGCTACAGGCTTCCCATAACAATGGCTAGAAATTTTCAGAAGCTTTTCTGAGGTCGAACCTTCAGGCAAATGGGAAGCATATTTGGTTCAGGAGAACATTCTAGGAAATAGGCAGAATGAATAATGATGAATAAGTAAGCAGTGTACTAAACAGAGAGAGAACATTTGTGTCTAGCAACTCTTTTATTATGCATAAAGATTTCTTGTGTAGCTTATAAAGATGCTCTGAAAACATTAACTAAAGAAGAATCCTAAACTTTGCACCAATAAAATTATCTTCTCTGAAGATACTTATTTGAAAGCGGAGTACTCATGTGAACAAAACAGCTTTGATAACTTTCCCAAGACAGTTTCTTTAACATGAAATCATAGTTGAGATCATCTAACTTCTAGTTCTGAGTAGGATGTCTTGGTAGGCATATGGGCTAAAGTTAAGAAATGGAAATTATTTTCCCTAGACTGTGAAAACATCCTATCAAATGGGAGAGGAAAATTCGGGCAGGGGAGGGAAGGTGGGCAGTGGAGAAAGATCATGAAGGATGCATGCAGAGGTAATGTATCTAGAAGTTAATACAAGTGCACTGTGAATTTGTGCACTGACACATCTGCATACATCAATGCCAAGTCAGAATATCCTTCCCGCTATTCTTGGGAAGGAGCAACCATACTATGTATTTGTCCTGACCTGTTCACCACCAACCTAGACTGCTATAAATTATAGTGTTGTCAAAATAAGGCTGAATGAGGTATTGTGACAGATCCATTAAATTTGTTTACCAAAAAAAAATGTGTTGGCTGCACCCAAAACACTTAATAATTCTTGTCAAGTCGAATTTACTAATTGCCAGAATCCCAGGGCTTTCTCAAAAGACTATGATTACAGATTTGGCTGAGGAAACCTTCCTGAGCCCATGGGTACAGCACACAATAACCTGCCTTAGCTGGAAAGAAATACCCTAAAAGTTGGCATAAGGTGACAAGTACTAGTGTGTGAAGTTCCTAAACAGGCCGTTGTGTAATTGATTGACAGCGTATGTGGAATCCAGTTTCTAGCGTCCTCTTGCTGAGCTGAGTGGAAAAGTCAAGCTGGTACCACCGTTAGGAGATGTATTTAGGCAAAGTCTATGTAGCTAAATCAGCATTAGTGGATAAATTGATGCTGATTTATCCAGATTCATTGGAGAAATCTTCTTCCCTCCTTCTGTTGTCTTGATAATAACCCTCAATGAGCTTTGCTGAAATATGACAAAAATTAATGTCTTTGATATTCTAACTATGCCAAAATATCACTAGGCAGTTATTTGTGTGTAGTTTTTCATTGTTTATTAACATTTTACATATATATTTTATCTAGCTTTCTTTTTATTGAAAATAGGTCTTTTTCCATAAAATATACCCTTCCCCCAATTTCCTTTTCCCCAACCCCCCATATCCTTCCCATCTCCCCTCCCACCCAATCTATACCCTTTCTCCTTAAAAAGCAGGCATCTAAAAATATAATAAAACAAAGCAGAATAGAACAAAACTAACATATATATTAATATTATTCTTTCCCTTACCCCCAACTCACTCAGCTTCATATTTGTTCTTTCTCTATATCTGTCTCTGTCTCTGTCTCTGTCTCTCTCTCTCTCTCTGGTGTGTGTGTGTGTGTGTGTGTGTGTGTGTGTGTGTGTGTGTGTGTGTGTGTGCGTGTGTGTGTGTGTGTGTCTATTTGTGTGTATGAACCAATCTCTCTCCTACTTAGCTCATATCTCCAAAACTTGAAAGTTTATTTTAAAATTAATTCTTGCTAAGTGATCTAAGCTAGATTCTAACTTTTGATCTTCTTGTCTTGAACCACCCTCTTGAGTATCTGGGAATATATCACTATACCCATCTTATGTGAGGATTTTAGTCCTGGATCCAAGACATAGAGAATGGTTCATTTATAGGCCCAGCAGAAAGTTGTGTCATATTTTTTCATGGATTGATGAACAGGAAACCCTTGAAATCACCATGGAATTAGTAAATGTGTCTGGCTTAATGTACCTTGGACAAGAAAGGGAACAGAAAATATTCCAAAGAACCATGAAGACTCAAGTATCCTGCATAAACTCACAGGAAAATTTAGGTAAACTGTCTCACTCCATGGGGCTTCAGTTTCATCATCTATAACCCAGTATCATTTTTCTCCCATTAGAGGAACTTTGTAAGGTTAGTAATATTTTTTCAGCTTTTCCAGCCCTGTGTAATCTCTAGCAACTATTAACTCTTAATCCTTTTCCTCATCTCTGTTTTGTAAGGTTGAATAAAATGTGCCATAAAAGCACTTCTCAGATGGCCTGAAAAACAGTGTGTACCAGTAAATGATGACTTTGTTATCTGACGAGAAGGCAAAGTCTGACTTTCGGTGATACTCTAGTTTTCTCTTTTGTCCATCAGAGTATCCAGAGTCCCAAAGGACTTGACTAAACTACTCCATTCTTTAGCTCAGAGCCACCTTAATTCAGAAAGCACTACAGACATGCTTCAGAGTACCTGCCAGTTTTTCAAAATCCTACAGAAATGTGTTAGACTTAAAAACAAATGAACATGTTACTTTCAAAAACTCAAAAGTCTATCATATTTGATTTCTTATTATTAGCAAAATATCCCTATTTCTCAGGAGAAGAGAATGTAACATCAAGATGCTTAGAGACCGGTTCCAGTCATATAGCTGGATATGACCCAGTGGTAGAGGCTTTGAATGTAGGCAGCAAAGATTCTACTTTGAACACTGCCATAAATCTCGAGTGTCTGTGAAATACAGCAATGTGGCACTTCCTAAATTTCATCAGAAACATATTCTGTTTGGAAACAGTTTGAGAGTCATCTTTTCTCGCTTTGCAGGAATTCACAATATACATAATGATTGCTGAGATCTGAGTCTCTCAAAACAAAATGACTTAGTCTCACCAAATAATTGCAAAAATCAAAAGAAAAAAATGTTTCAATTGGTTTCTACAGCAACATACCATCTCTCACTTGAGACTAGAAGTGCACTAGAGTGCATCTGAGGGGACATAAAGTAAACCATCCAAAAACAAATGTGCTTAGGGTCTAGGAATATCCATAATCTGCCCTTCCTCTGCCTGAACAAAATGCACAAATGAACAAAACAATCAATCAACCAAGTTTCTAGAAATCTTTTAAGCAAAATCTGTTAGTAAAGGTGTTCTAGTATTATGGCAGCCAGATACATACACAGAGATGTGGTGGTTTGCATGAGAATGGCTCTCACAGGCTCATATGTTTGAATGATTGGTCTTCAGTTGTTAGAACTGTTTGGGAAGGATTAGGAGGCATGACCTTGATAGAGGAGATATGTTACTGAACACAGGCTTTAGGCTTTAAAAGCTCTCACCATCACCTCTCCTGCCTTGTTCTCATGCTCAGCTACTACCCATCACCATGCTGGTCTCCCGGTCTCCCTGCTACCATGCTCACCGCCATGATGGTCATAGACGCAAACCCTCTTGAACTGTGAGCCCAGCAAGCGCCTTATTTTATAAGTTGACTTGGTCATAGTGCCTTATCACAATATAAAAGTAACTGAGAAAAATAGGTTAAAGGGAGATTTTATTAGCTCATGGCTTCAGTTTCCAGTATATTTCTTGTTGGCTCCACTGGTTTTCTGCCCACAGCAAGGAACAGCATCATGGAGGAAGTGCATGGTGAGAGAAAGGTATTCACTTTATGTCACTTATAGAACAATGATAGGAAAAGGCTAAGGAAAAATACACGGTTCAAATCCTGGGCCTGGGATCTGCTTCCTACAAACAAGACTTTCTGCTCAATACCACTTTCCAGTGATGCTATCCTACCATAAGCCATCAGGGTATTTATCCATTGGTTAGGATAAAGTGTCTGCTGTCTGACCACTTTGTAGTGAATGGTTCACTAGGCTGGGATCAGGCCTTTAAGGGAGGATAGTTCTAGAGAATCACTTCAGATCCAAGCAGTAACGAAGACAGAGTACCCAAACAGACCAGATATTAGTTGACAGAGATGAATTTCCAATAGCTCTTCAAAAAGAAGGCATGGGAGCAAACACAGTGCCAAGAAAGTACCCGTGAAGTCCTGCAGGAGTTCCTGCAAACTGAAGGAAAAGCATAGAGAGACAGGGGACATTCGTGAGCCTTACCTCCAGGATTCTCACTTAGGGTCTCCCGTGAGTTGATGCTCTGACCTGTGTTACTTCTTTGGGAATGAAGCTTCTACAAGTGCCAGGATCCCAGTTCTTTCCAAATATGGCAGCCTGTGTTCTTCTGGCTCCTGGGGAATGTTCCTGGGCACTCCTATTTGCAAGAACTACTCAGAAAGCTGGTTCCCAGCTCTGCCAATTCTTTTTTATTGTGGCTGTTTTTACTCATCTAAGATATGGAATTACTTTCTTAGAGTTTCCATAATGGAGTCTCAAAAACTAACTGTCCAAAAAGTGAGAAATCTCTTGTATTATAGCTTAGAAGGCAGAGATCCTAGATCAATTTTTAAAGAGGCTAACTTCCTGAGTTCTGTAAGGGAGCATGATTTCATGACTCCCTTTCCCTCCATATGGTAGTTGCCTAAAAATTTTTGGGGTCCCTTGATTTGTAAGTACACCACTGCAATCTTATAGTACTCTTCCTATAAGATACTTGTCTGTTTAAAATTTTATAAGAATACTGATCATGGGGCTGGAAAGATGGCTCAGTGGTTAAGACCACTGACTGCTCTTCCAGAGGTCCTGAGTTCAAATCCCAGCAACCACATGGTGGTTCACAACCATCTGTAATGGGATCTGATCCCTTCTTCTGGTGTGTTTCAAGACATCTACAGTGTACTTATATATAATAAACAAATAAATCTGTATTTTTTAAAAAAAGAATACTGATCACACAGGGTTAGCACCTACTCAAAAGACCTCATTTTAAGTTGATTTCCATATAAAAGAACTGTCTCTAAGTTGGATCACAGTCTGAGGCAGAAGTCATTTGGACTCTGATGTTCCTACATTTGGAGAGGAGAGGGGACACATTTTCACTAATAACAGGCAATGTTTTAGCTTAGGTCAAACATAATTTTTGGTATGAACCTCACTCATTCACTTACAACTTCCTGAAACATATAGAAATGTTTTATGTGTGAAATATTGGCCGTTTCTTACAAAGCCTCTTTAGTCTCAAACCTCTGATAAGTTCCTGCTGTGTTTTGAATAACCTAGCTCAGTGCTGTATCTCTGTGCCAACAGTGAGTTCCTCTTGCTCCTATGAACCTCAGGTAGGTGGAGTTGGCCAACTTAGCAGCAGGCCTCTTTCTCAGCAGGCTTTCCCCAGAGGCTTTAACCCAGGGATGGTAGATAGGCAGAATGATCTCCCAGAGAGCACACAAATAGAATGAGTAGCAAGCTGCTTTCCTGGTACAGAGTTCAAAATTATAAGGTCAGGGCATATGATAATCATAGCTGAAGCTGGTTGTGAGAATTCCAAAAGTACCAATTGAGATGGGCTTTAAGTATGTATCACGAAGCTGCATTTATCTCATCTAAACGGCTTGACAGCTCCTGAGGAGATAAACATAGTTGAAGGAGCTCCAGGTTGAATACAAAGAGAACTGTTTGTTCTGTTGACAAAGAGAAAAGGCAGCTTCCTGTTTGGGCTCAGCCTAGTTGATAGATAGCATGGTCCTGTTGGGTACAACATGCCCCATGCTAAGGATGGCTAAGAAATGGCCACTGCAGGTCACTTGACAGAGTGGGTGTCTCCTGGGAAAGGAAAGTACATAAGGCTATGCCAGAGAACATTTGTGTCCATCCCAATCCTTGGTTTCCATGACTGATGTTTGAATTGGATAGCCAAGCATCCAGAATTTAATTAATAAGAAATTTCTAGCTTTTAAAAATTTGCCACTGTTATAGCTTTTATATATCTATCTTGATGTTTTAAGATGTAGTAGACCAAAGAACCCACCTTTGTAGACCATTACTAGTTAAGAAAATTCTTCTATATTTAACTACCAAAACCTCATCTATTTCAACTCAAGAAACCACTTAATGGCTATTACTTGTCTTCACGTTTCTCTTGTATGTTTACCAAATTCACAATTAATAAGATTGTTGAGTTCTTTGTAGGTTAAAAGGTCACATGTGCAGAGCTGAAGAGAGGACTCGGTGATTTATAATGCTCCCCCCGATTCTTCCAGAGGACACAAGTTTAGTTCTAGCACCCAAGTTAGGCAGCTTATAACTTCCTGTTATACCAGCTCCAGAAGATATGACTTCCTCTTTTAGCCTCTGTAGAAAGCATTCACACATAGACATACACATAAAAATTCAGGTACACAGACAGACAGACAGACAGACATGGTGATAAACAAACAAACAAAGCAAATCTCTAAACACAAAGGATCATATTTTGCCTGCTTTGGTTTTCCCAGGGTAGCTGAGCCTAAAATCATGCAGTCTTTAGATAGTTTTCTAGATGTGTGCCTGAGTCTAGTTTACTCCTCTGAGAAGATAGTGTTGTGTACCATAATCCAAAAGAGTGGTAGAAATGCCCGTTGTCATTGTTATCGTCAATATTATCAAAGGCATCGTTATTATTGTAAGAATAACAATGACTTCTAAAGACCAGTTGCCTCATATTTGTTCTACAGATGCTCATACTATAAATATTGACTGGTGTGTGTGTGTGTGTGTGTGTGTGTGTGTGTGTGTGACTTTGTTTTGTATGTGTGTTCTTCTTCACTGGGATCACATAGTCCCCACAGTAGCCTTGAAAAGCAGGTATCAATTTCTCTCAATTTCCAGAAAAGTGAGTTAAAATTTTATATATATATATGCAGATCGAAGAACTTAAGCCATTTCTCATAGGCCTTGCTTTTTTTCATAATTCAATATGGTAGAAACAGAGAACACATATTTCAAAGCTTTTTAATTAATAAAAAATTTGAAATGTATCATGCACTTTCACATCCCCATAGGCATTACAAATCCTATAAGTCAAAACAATTCAGAAGCTTGGGGAAGACATAATGACCTTAGGTCATTAGGTATTCTGATGCCTCTTGGAGAGAAAAATTTCAAGAGGGGCCCATTAGCCTTGTTTCCGAATCCTATCTAAAAAACAAAGCCAGACTTTGAGAAAATGTGTTCAGGCACACATTGAGAATTACTTTGTTGCATTTATAAATTTTACAGTGTGAAGATTTGAAAACCCAAGGAGTTCAGACTAGGATGTAATGAGAGGTAACTAAATTGAATGAGCTATAAAGTTTCTTCATGCTCAAAAGTGACAGAGATCCGAGACAAAGCAGAAAAATAAATACCTACAACTTGCTTGTTCTGGACTCCTGGTGAATTGCAGAAGGGGCCACTGAAGCACCAGAAGATAATATTTTCTATTGATGACCTCATCTTTATTGGGAAAATAGCATGTGTCCTGGGAGTAAAGCATAGTCCCCACTGAGGATTAGCCCTGTGACTACTGGCCAGTCCCAGGACCAGGCAGTTGAGTGCTTCGTGGACAGCATCATGAACCTAAGGCTATACTTGGCTGTTGCCTTGGTCTATAATCTCCTGCGTTCATCGGAGCTTCTTGTTTTCAAAGGCACTGATTTTGCAGAGCAATTATGCATGTCTGAGTGATTGTGCTTGATTGAAACAAAATAAAGGAGGAGATTTTTACACCAATAGGACTGGAGGAAGCAAGGAAGCTGAGCTAAAAAAAAATGCAGAAGCTTGTAGGTACCATTTTCCCCATTCCTATTTTTTCCCAGAAAATAAAACAACCCCTTGGCAAATATATATAGTGATCAAATATTGTAAGAATTATCCTGTCATGTAATTATGAATACAAAATGGACCCCACCTCAGGGTTACTCTTCCAAAATCAAAAGCACCCTGTGTTGCATGGCTTTGGTGAAGAAAGCGTATAAATAAACCTGATTTTTCATTGAAGCTGACTGACTCGCAGCCTTTCAAGTGAGTCCTGGGGCCTTCAGCTCCTCTCTTGTGTGTGTGTGTGTTGGGGGTGTGGGGGTGGGATAATCACTCCTGCCTTGTAAATCTTGCAGAGATGTTGCAAATATCACACAGAATAATGGCTATGAGGCCCTGTGAAATCCATCGGATATTAGGCAGGCATACCCTTAAGAAGCCTGCTTTGATGTCAGTGATACAAGATAGAGAATAAAAATCAATATAAAATGCACAGCCAAGGAACCTGAGTACGTCATGTTCCAGAGCCAAGGGAACCTGAGTATGCCATGTTCCAGTGCCAGCTACTTGTTGGTTCAATTAGCATGTCATTGGCAAAAGTAAAAATGGAGCAAGTTTGGCAAAAGTATGGACTGTTCAAAATAACTAATTTTCCTGTGCTACATAGCAGCCATGTATAATTAGCAGGCATAGAAGTGGATGAAACAGGTTTTAAACTAAACTCAGAGGATGGAGTGCCCTGTTGATTTCCCCTGGCCCCGAAAAGGGGAATCTAGATGCCTGTGCTTCAGCAAACCTTCCAGAATGTAAAAGGAAGTTAGAATGGGAAACACGGGACTTTCCCAGCTTTCATATTATTATCCTATTGATGGAAGAACCCAATTCTTTGAGAAAGTGTATTTTCCACATTTGATTAACTTTTTGTCTTTCAAGTTCAGTGGGAAAAACACTTAGATCTTAAGCATATTTGAGTATGGTGAGTATCTGACTTTTATCAGAATTCTACCTGCCATAGATAAATAACTTTCACCTGGGAGGAAAAAAACATGAATTCTAATAATTATTTTCTAAATATAAAATTTTTCACAAAAGCTAGCTTAGTATGATTCTGAGAATCCGGGAACATTTTTTGTATCAATTCACTAGCATCGTAGCCCTAAGAAGAGCTCATAGTCTCTCACTGAGGTGTAATGGGGGAGCAATTTAACTCATTGCACTTCTTATAAATGGTGGTGTCCAGTTATCAAGACCCAAAAAGCCTTCAGTTTGACTCTATCATGGGCACTGTTCAGATTGGCTCTGGGCCCAGGCTGGTCTCTAGGAGACAATGGAAAACTAAAAGCATAGAAATCAAATGGTGCTAGGGCATCAACTTCATAATTCAATCACCACTAGGCCTGACCATGAAAAGGAAGGCATCTTTTCCCACCAAGCTAATAGCTATCTCTATTTTCCAGTGCTCTGTTTCCTGTGGTGGTGGAGTGCGGATTCGCAGTGTCACATGTGCCAAGAACCTTAATGAACCCTGTGACAAGACACGGAAACCCAACAGTCGAGCTCTGTGCGGCCTCCAGCAGTGCCCATTCAGCCGTAGAGTTCTGAAACCCAATAAAGATACAGTTCCCAGTGGGAAAAATCCAACAACATCAGAACATGACCACTTCAAGCCCATCCCAGCATCTACATCCAGGCCCACGCCACTGTCCACACCCACAGTGCCTGAGTCTGTGAGCACAAGTACCCCCACAATCAACAGCCTTGGCTCCACCATAACATCCCAAGAAGAACCAGATGGGATAGGATGGCAGAATAATTCAACCCAAGCTGAAGAGGACTCCCACATCCCTACTTCTGTTGGAAGCACTTCCCAGACTCCCCTCACTTCCTGGTCTTGGAGTATGCAGCCCGATGATGAAAACGTTTCCAGTTCAGCTATAGGTCCAACTTCAGAGAGTGACTTTTGGGCAACCACAAGTGATTCTGGCTTATCATCTAGCAATGCTATGACTTGGCAGGTAACTCCATTTTATAGCACTGCGACCACAGATCCGGAAGTGGAGATACATAGTGGCTCAGGGGAAGACAGTGACCAGCCTTTAAACAAGGAGGAAAAAAATTCTGTGCTATGGAACAAGATCAGAGTACCTGAACGTGATGCTCCCATGGAGATGGATGCAGAAATACCACTTGGACCTCCACCAACATCTTATGTGACAGAAGAGTCCTCATGGCCTCCCTTCAGTACAATGATGAAAAGCTCACTACCTGCCTCATCCTTCAAAAATGAGACACCCAGGGATGAGGGGATGATCACTGAAAAATCAGGGAATATTCCACTCCCTCTTGGAAGAGACCACCAGACAACATCCCCAGAGAAGTTAGGAAACAATGACCAATTGGCATCAGCAAATAGTACAAATCCAACCCAAGGCTCTGGGCCTGTCCTGACTGAGGAAGATGCCTCCACTCTGATTGAGGAGGGATTTTTGCTAAATGCTTCCAATTACAAGCATCTCATGAAGGACCACAGCCCTGCACATTGGATTGTTGGAAATTGGAGTAAAGTAAGAGATTCTGTTTCCTTAGACCTGATTTCTTAGGAAAAATGTCTAGGAATGGTATATTGTGCAAATTCCAAAATGAACTTGCATTAAAACGTCTAATTGTGCCCAGAGGTACACATTTGTAATCTTAGCTCTTGGGAGGTTAAGACAGAGGTAGACTGTGAATTGAATGCCAACCTGAATGCAGAGCAGATTTGGAAAGCAGCCCAGTTACATAAAAAGATTTTGTTGAAATAAAAGAGAAGGGAAATGTAAAGAAAGGAGGAACAGAAGTGATGGAGAGAGAAGGGAAGGAAAGGGTGAGAGGAAAGGGAGGGAATAAAAGATAGGTGGTAGATAGGTGATAGATAATGATAATTGATAGATAATAGGTTGTAGATAGGTTATAAGTAGGTAGGTAGATAATGATGATTGATAGGTGGACAAATAGATAATAGATGATGTAGAGGGATGATAAATAAGTAGGTAGAATGATAGAAGATAGATACATAGATACATAGATGAAAAACATTTGTAATGACAATTACAACCATCTTTATTCCAGCTCCCCAAATGGGAAGGAGAAGAATAAACATATTATTTATAAAACAATGTGTACATGCAAGTACATATTTATATATAATTTATAAATACTAGAGGAAAGATATATGATAAAACACAAATGAGAAGAAGTGTCTATTTGGAGACCTGAACCACTTACTATGTGAGCATGGAGAATCCATCACCTCTCTGTGTCTGGTGTTTAAGCTACAGGCTGACATGTCTAGGGTGGAACATCTCTGGTGTCCCTTCAACTGAGCACTCCAGAGGTCCTATGATGAGTTACAGCTACAGGAATCTGTCTTCAAATTTCCATCAGAAAGCTAAATCTCAGAATTTGTTTAAAATTGTAAAATAATCACAATTGGAATGGACGTCTGAGACAAACTCTCTCAAACAATTCTATAGTTTACTGTGTCAAAAAAAATTTTATACCCAAGTGTAATACATTCTTTTATCAAGGTGTGTGTGTGTGTGTGTGTGTGTGTGTGTGTGTGTGTGTGTATGTATACATGCATTGATATATACATATCAAAGGGATATATCAAAAGATATTGGGATATATATCAAAAAGGGACAGATCTATTCTTTGATTTTATATGAATATTTAGTATTTTTATTTTTGTGGTCATAATAAGCTTGACAGGAAATACCTATCAGAGGTAAGCTGCTTTACTAATATATAATTGCATATTATGAACCTTATCTATTTACAGAGCTATTTACCAAACTTCATTATCTAATTCTCTTTTTTTTGTTTGTTTGCTCGTTTTGAGTTGCCTCATTAAGAAATTCACTATAGCTCACTGAAAAAATGTAATATTTAAGAAGAACTATGCATTATAAATGTTAGCCCCTACTTTCAAGCTTTAGATAGTTGGTTTTCTATTTCTAAATCCTTTGAGATACCAAAATGATTTCCTACCTATTTTAATTTGAAAATTTAATAAGTTTAGTTTATGCATTTATAAATTAATGTAATCACACACAAATAATTCAAGTTTTTTAACTTTGTTTTTACTTTCTTTTCTAAAGAGAGGCAAACTACAGCAGTTAATTAAGCTTCTAATATAATATAGCTATTAATATAATAACAAAACATAGAGCAATTTAAAAGGCATACTAATTTCCAGAACATTCTCATGTATCAACTCTTCTGGTTTTTCTTTTGGCTGTCCTAGAGAGTAGATGATGTCTAGCCCATGCATGCTGATGGACAAGTAGATAACCTCAGATGCTAATGGCTAAGTAAATGTCCAAGGACTCACATTCAGGGGCTTGATGGACTTTCTCTATTCACTGTAACCTACTGTCTCTATGCTGATTCCTGGCAACAATTTACAAATTAAGAGTGAAGCATTCGTTTGTGTAAGTTAACCTCCGTGGATCATGGTATTGATTTTACCCGCAACATGTGGGTAAATTCAAAACTGCAAAGGTTTCTATGCCAAGTCTGTAATTATTTCCATTTGAACTATGTCTTCTCATGGGTTTATGCTCTAAAGGGAGTTATCCCATTTCTTTCCACTGGTGAATCAACATCTTATCTCTATTCACAAAACTCCAGCTTCAGAGATAAAAAGATGTTCGTGCTCAAAGTGATCTCATTTATTGAAAGGAGATGAATGAGTCTCATAGGCCAAGGTTTTAGTCATATTTCATGTGTGACAAATTTGAAAGTATTGTTGTGACAAGAGCTGACAGTGAAAACTGACAAGCCTGGAGGTAGGTTAGAAGAGGATTTCAAGCTAATTCTCATGAGTTCCCTACTGCAATACTTACTGTAGCCCAAAAACATTGATGACACACTACAGGTGAGCCTGAGAGAAATTATTAGAATCACACCAACTGAAGGACCAGGGATCTGAACTTGACTGGATAGCTGAGAACCACAATCCTTTCCTTTGCAAAGCAGAAACCATTACCATCCTCTGTGTCTTTGTTTTTTCTTGATGTTTCTTTGCTCGTATTACATATAAAAGCAAAGTCAGTTTTGTAACAGCCCTAAGTTGACAGATGAGAAAATCATGAATCCCACGAGAGTACATTTGATAATGACACAGAGGGCACCCCCTGGTTACTTTTGAATTCACAAAAAGCAAATATTCCCTCTGATATCAACACCATTGATTCAGTGTAGAAAATTTAAAGAAAAGTTGGCTTTCTCGGGATCTCTTAGAATGACTTCTTTCAAATAATACTCTCAAAATGTATTTTTCTTTATAAAATCATGCCTTATCCCTAAGAAGCAAAGAGAGAGGCTCTTGTCTTCAGATGTGTCAAAGAAATTCAATGGGTGTGGCCTTACCGGCCTCTGAGATGTCTAGGCATAGCTAGCATGTTTTAGTGTGTATTGGTCTGGGATTCTTGAGGAAGACAATAACCAGAGGTAGAATGGGTGGTAGGTACAGCTTTGAAATTGAGTGAGGTTACCCAAAAGCAACCTGCACACTGCAGAGACCTGTAGCCCAAGAGTGGAAAACTAGGAAACACCCATGTTTTAAATAGATGGCTAAAAAGATACCCCATGGGAAGTCTGGTAAGGAATAATCTAATAAGTAAGACGTATACAAAGACACCGTTTGTAGTTAGGAGTGAGTCAGCTTTGCACTTGATCATTGGCAGGTCTCTGGTGACACTGGGGAGGACAGTACTGAGTACTTAGCCTGTTAGTACTGAGTACTTAGACAGAAGCTGCAGTAGGAAGAGAGGACCCTTTAGGAGACTATCCCAGTGATTGTGGGGAAGCCCTACACTAGGACTATTAATAAGCGTGGACAGCCCTCCTCAGCTCAGAAGTTAGTATGGGAGGTTTAATTAAAAGTCCTCAGGAGGCAAAGGCCCTGGTGACTGTGAATTCAAAGCCATCTTGGGCTGCATAGCTAGTTCCAGATCATCCTGGATGTTCAATGACATCCTCAGAATAAGTAACGAAATACTAAATAAGTATTTGTTTGGGGATTAACCCCCCTCTTACCTTTTTATCCATGCTCAAATCCCAGGACAGTTGTGCCATTTCTGGATATAAGCATGTAGTAGTGATTTTGTCCCAATGAAGTTCAATAGACGCTATTCAGTTGACAAATGTTTATTAATTCGATAAACTAAAATTCAAGTTACTATGTTCAAGAAAATGAAAGCATAATAGAGTAGATATAAACTATAATGACTTTTGGTCCCAGGGGCTTAAACATTTTGATTATAATAAATCAAGACTTAATTCATTTAGACTCAAATGTTATCATTCAACTTTGACAAAAATAATTGTCTTATTAATTTGTCACGATTACCAAAAGGTTAGCAATAGTGTTATAGCTACCAAAACTGCTGTTTCCTAAGAAGTTTGGCTCTAGAAAGGCAACTGGATCATTTAAGCCTTTTAGAGCAACAAGAATATAATAAAAATTAGAGTTCTCTACTTGGCAGGGGCTCCTTACATGACAGGATTTAGTAACTACTCCTTTCATGTATTATTTACAAAAATAATGCATCATATATGGATTTACCAGAGAAAGTCAGAATTCAGAGTGGAAGCCTTGGGTTTTTGAGCATCTCAGGACCCCTGATGCTCATATCTGCCCGTTCTTGTAAACAGATCATTTATCTCTCAATTACAATGTCTCAGAAACCTAAGAATCTCTACTGATACTAATCTAACTCCGCCTCACTGGAACAAGCGTTAGTAGTGTTTGAAGTCAGATGACCTCATCAATTCAGTCATCTCCTTTTGGTCTCCTGCTAGTTGAAGGCTGGGTGGTTCCTAGGCTGGCAATACGAAGGGTTTGGAAGCTGGGGGGGGGGGGCCAGGAGGCACTTTTGTTTGTTATTAAATAATGATCACACTTAATGTATGAGAGACAAAAATGATAAAAATCCCTACATTATTCAGGAAATCTTGTGTAAGGAAGGATCCCCAAACCAAATGAACCAATGGCATCTCAATAGTTAGGAGTCCAGGACCCTTGGTGAGTACTTTCGCCCAAGACACCTGCCTTCACCTCATTGCTGGCCTGTGCATCCCTTTCCTGACCCTTTCAACACATCACTACAAGAGACGGAAGAGGCTTGTTCTCACTAAGTCAATGTCCTGCTTACGAACCTCTGTCTTTTAATACATACAGATCAGATGATCTGTGCACTGGCTCAATAATATAAGGGGGGTGATTTTAAAAAAAGGAAACGGTCTAAGGAAACATCAAATTGGAGTTGGATCTTTGCAGAAGCTGACTTTCTAATCTTGATGCTATTCTGTGTCCAATTTACACTTCAGAACTCTAAGGTGCCCAATCTCCTTTATCCATCCTCTATGTCCTTGTCTAGTGCTCTCATCCATGCGGCTTCTGCCTGGGATCTCCTACCCTGCCCACTCTGCCCTCAACATCCTGCATGTCCTTTGGGGTCAGTTTTAGCTTCCTCTTCTGTAAAGTTTTCTGATCCCTAACCTGGAAATCATTTTTAAAGTTTCCAAGAGTTTGATCTGAAATCTCTTGTAGGATATGCTGTCAGCTTCTCTCCTGCATTAAAAAGATTGCCCAGGGCCTTCACTGTACATAACACATCTCTTTTACTAATTAAAGTTTCAGAATTAATAACTGATGTAAAAGCTAGGCTGACCCTATTTTTTAAAAAAGCATGCAGTTTGAAAATGCATTTGCTGGACTTGAATCCTGAGTAACTGTATCCTGACACTCCTTTGGTTATGTCTCTAAGAAGGTGATGGTTGTCTGTCTTCTAAGATAACCACGTTGCTACCAGAGCCCCAGGACAGAATGAAGTTACTCCTCTTCCTCCTCTTCCTTCTCCTCCTCCTCTTCCTCTTTCTCCTCCTCTTCCTCCTCCTCCTTCTCTCTTCCTCCTCTCCCTCCTTCTCTCTTCCTCCTCCTCCTCTCTTCCTCCTCCTCCTCTCTTCCTCCTCCTTTCTCCCTCCTCCTCTCTTCCTCCTCCTCCTCTCTCCCTCCTCCTCTCTTCCTCCTCCTCCTCTCTCCCTCCTCCTCTCTTCCTCCTCCTCTCTCCCTCCTCCTCTCTTCCTCCTCCTCTCTTCCTCCTCCTCCTCTCTTCCTCCTCCTCCTCTCTTCCTCCTCCTCCTCTCTTCCTCCTCCTCTCTTCCTCCTCTTCCTTCTCTCTTCCTCCTCTCCCTCCTTCTCTCTTCCTCCTCTTTCTCTCTTCCTCCTCCTCCTTTTCTCTTCCTCCTCCTCCTCTCCTCCTCCTCTCCTCCTCTCTTTCTCCTCCTCCTCCTCCTTCTCCTCCTCCTCCAGGTCCTCTTGTTTCCTCCCATCCCCTACTTCCAATTTGAAAGCAATTAAATTTAAGAAAGACTCTAATCTACAGAATGCAATTTTTGTTTTGCTTTTTCTATTTTCTGTGGGTTTCCTCTGTCAGATTTACTTTTGGACCGTTGCAGGATGCCTAAATAGAAACTGTCAAAGAAAATTAAACCAATTCTGGTGCGGAGAATAAAACTTCAAGCTCCGGAAATAATACATATGACTTGCCACATAAATATGGCGCAGAGGACTACGGCTCTCTCTTGAGATTTAATGGGATCATTACTAGTCTGGCAATGTGGTCTCATTAGCAACTTCCTTAGGCTTTCCTAAACGTTACATTTTCCTTCTACGTCACAATATTAAGCTGTCACACTGTCTGTGTGAGCGTGTGCGGGGCAGTGTGCAGGAGTGATCCTCCATCCTGACAGCAACTCAACATGAGGGATTCTACAGTTGTCACCAGATTACAGGCTCGGGGGAGTCCATCATCTGCAAACGCTCACACCATTAGCAAATAACCAAACTGTGATTATTCACTGCACAGTTGTATCCTCCACCAGGAGGTTCTATCAACCTCATCATGTTCTCTTAGGTCCCTGCTGGGGTCAGCTGAAAGCTGGCCTGAGGTGGCTTCAGCTGAGTTGCCTGATTACGTTTCATGTTGACTCTTGTCTTCAAATGTGTGGCCCAGGCTTATGCTCACGGCAAAAGCAGAGTCCAGAGCAAAAGCAGAAAGCAAAACCTGGTAACTAGCATAGCATTTGCCACCATGTCCTATTAGACAAAAGCAGACACAAGAACAGCCTTAATTGGATTCCATCGCTGATGAGAGTGCGAGGGTGAATGACGGAGAACATTAGTGAGTTTAGTCCATGACATGGTCAGTGCATGTTAGCTGTCATTGTCTCTACTAGACAGATGTGTAATTATGCTCAAAGAGAATCCAGAAAGACTCAGCTCAAGTCCTAAAGGATTGTAAGGGTGAGAAGAAATTGCTTCTATAAATGAAAATTGAAATTAGATTATGACATTGGGTGTTTTTATTTTTCCCATTCTGTGACTGTAATTTGCCTAAGATATACATGTGACTATACATTTAAGTGTATTTATACATATGTATATAAACATACACATATACACATACATACACATACATATATGTAGATATATACACAAACTCATATATACATGTATATACATATATATACATATATATATATATTATAATACCAAAATTTACATCAGATGAAGCATCAAGTTGTATAGAGGGCAAATGTGTAGCCAAGGAAACATAAGGCTGCTCTTGATGTATATAATTTATCAAAAGAAACTTTCTTTTAAATATGCTTAGATCCCTCTTTTATGTATTCAGAAACAACCCTTTCCTAAGGGTGAGCAGGAGAAGAGGATATGAAATGGGGGGATAAAATGGGACAAACCATGTACTCTTCAAGGTGAATGCAAGCTAAATTTGTGATAATGAAGGAAACACCTTGAGGAAAATAAACTCTACCTATGAAAAAGGTCACTACCATGTTTTCTGCCACTGAATCAAGGAGTGAAGGGTAGCATTTTGCTAGTTCAGTGGTCAGAGTCAACAGTGGTGGCATGCTTTGGCCTTTGTGAAAATGTAGAATCTCAAATAAGCATTGAGCAAGTTCCTGGATGTTACCTAGAGACTCTAGAGTTTGAGAGGCACTACAGAATATATGACATGGGCTCTGAGGAAAGAACACCCCATCTTCCTCCATGGGCAAGCCAGTGTTAAGCTTCAGTGTCATTGTCTAGCCTATAATAGGACTAACCAGTACCACAAGGTTACCATTGAAAGAAAGTAGATAAAAGTCATTGCCACATCTCACATCTGACATCCTTTCTGAACTGGAGTAGTGTGGCCATGTGCCTATGGCCCAGGCATTTGTATCAATAAATGTATCAAGGAAAAGTGTATTTTCATTTGCTTTCCTTTGTATACAGCTGCAGATATTAAAGCTAGACATTCAAATTCCGTGTTTATTTATATCTGGGACAACCTTAGCACCCGGGACAGAAACCTGTGGCTCCAGGGCCACGGTGGTGGGTGGTCCTAAGAAAAGCTTTCAGTCTGTCTTCTCTTTCTCCCTGCTGCAGTGCTCTACCACCTGTGGGCTGGGGGCCTACTGGAGGAGTGTGGAGTGTAGCACCGGGATGAACGCTGACTGCGCCGACATTCAGAGGCCAGACCCTGCTAAGAAGTGCCACCTGCGCCCCTGTGCTGGCTGGCGAGTGGGAAACTGGAGCAAGGTAATCTTTGATGCTGTATTTTCAGGGGAAAGGGGGCGGGGGGTATGTGAACCCTTGACACAAACATCTGTTCTCCTCCCTTCTCTCTCCCTGCCTCCCTTCTGTATGTCTCTTTTAGAAAGCAAGGACCATTGGCTTACTCTTAAGTTATAGAAGACCTAGAAGTCAGACTTGTTATAAGTATGCAAAATTTTACCTGCGTGTCATTACTGTCTTGAGATAAGCTCAAGAAAACGTTCTCAAAATTAGTTGCTTTGTCTAGCATGCAGTTCAATATTTCTCAATTATTTCGATTTTGCATTGCATGAAAATTATAATTGTATAATGAATAATTATACATTGTCACATATATAATTAAGTCATGGCTCGATGGCTCTTCACAAAGAATGTTTCATTTGACTAAAATGAAAAGAAAGCAGAAGCATTAAGAATAATTTGGGGCTGAGGAATGGTCCAGCAGTTAGGAATGCTTTCTGTTCTTACAGAGGAACTGAGACTGGCTCCCAATATCCACATAGGGTGGCTCACGACCACCTGAGGCTGAAACTCCAGGGGACCTGATCCCAACCTCCAACCTTTACACATAAACATACAGGCATAGTAAATAATAATAATAATGGCAGCGGTGGCAGTGGTGGTGGTGGTGATGATGAAGATTGATGATGATACTTTAAAGAATAATCTACCATTAAAAAGTATCTTCCAGCAGCAGCTCTCTGCTCCCAGACCCGGTGAGAGAGAGACCCAACCGCCTGGTCAGGTGGGCACTCCTGAGGCTGCAGAGCGGAAGAGACCACCAACACTGCTCACCCCTGCCCACATCCAGGGCCCAAGAGGAAACTGTATAAGGCCTCTGGGCTCCCGTGGGGGAGGGCCCAGGAGCGGCAGGACACCTGCCTGAGACACCGCCGGAACCTGAAAGAAACAGACCGGATAAACAGTTCTCTGCACCCAAATCCCGTGGGAGGGAGAGCTAAACCTTCAGAGAGGCAGACAAGCCTGGGAAACCAGAAGAGACTGCTCCCTGCACACACATCTCGGACGCCAGAGGAAAAAGCCAAAGACCATCTGGAACCCTGGTGCACTGAAGCTCCCGGAAGGGGCGGCACAGGTCTTCCTGGTTGCTGCCGCTGCAGAGAGCCCCTGGGCAGCACCCCACGAGCGAACCTGAGCCTCGGGACCACAGGTAAGACCAAATTTTCTGCTGCAAGAAAGCTGCCTGGTGAACTCAAGACACAGGCCCACAGGAACAGCTGAAGACCTGTAGAGAGGAAAAACTACACGCCCGAAAGCAGAACACTCTGTCCCCATAACTGACTGAAAGAGAGGAAAACAGGTCTACAGCACTCCTGACACACAGGCTTATAGGACAGTCTAGCCACTGTCAGAAATAGCAGAACAAAGTAACACTAGAGATAATCTGATGGCGAGAGGCAAGCACAGGAACCCAAGCAACAGAAACCAAGACTACATGGCATCATCGGAGCCCAATTCTCCCACCAAAACAAACATGGAATATCCAAACACACCAGAAAAGCAAGATCTAGTTTCAAAATCATATTTGATCATGATGCTGGAGGACTTCAAGAAAGACATGAACACACTTAGGGAAACACAGGAAAACATTAATAAACAAGTAGAAGCCTACAGAGAGGAATCGCAAAAATCCCTGAAAGAATTCCAGGAAAACACAATCAAACAGTTGAAGGAATTAAAAATGGAAATAGAAGCAATCAAGAAAGAACACATGGAAACAACCCTGGATATAGAAAACCAAAAGAAGAGACAAGGAGCTGTAGATACAAGCTTCACCAACAGAATACAAGAGATGGAAGAGAGAATCTCAGGAGCAGAAGATTCCATAGAAATCATTGACTCAACTGTCAAAGATAATGTAAAGCGGAAAAAGCTACTGGTCCAAAACATACAGGAAATCCAGGACTCAATGAGAAGATCAAACCTAAGGATAATAGGTATAGAAGAGAGTGAAGACTCCCAGCTCAAAGGACCAGTAAATATCTTCAACAAAATCATAGAAGAAAACTTCCCTAACCTAAAAAAAGAGATACCCATAGACATACAAGAAGCCTACAGAACTCCAAATAGATTGGACCAGAAAAGAAACACCTCCCGTCACATAATTGTCAAAACACCAAACGCACAAAATAAAGAAAGAATATTAAAAGCAGTAAGGGAAAAAGGTCAAGTAACATATAAAGGGAGACCTCTCAGAATCACACCAGACTTCTCGCCAGAAACTATGAAGGCCAGAAGATCATGGACTGATGTCATACAGACCCTAAGAGAACACAAATGCCAGCCCAGGTTACTGTATCCAGCAAAACTCTCAATTAACATTGATGGAGAAACCAAGATATTCCATGACAAAACCAAATTTACACAATATCTTTCTACAAATCCAGCACTACAAAGGATAATAAATGGTAAAGCCCAACATAAGGAGGCAAGCTATACCCTAGAAGAAGCAAGAAACTAATCGTCTTGGCAACAAAACAAAGAGAATGAAAGCACCCAAACATAACCTCACATCCAAATATGAATATAACGGGAAGCAATAATCACTATTCCTTAATATCTCTCAATATCAATGGCCTCAACTCCCCAATAAAAAGACATAGATTAACAAACTGGATACGCAACGAGGACCCCGCATTCTGCTGCCTACAGGAAACACACCTCAGAGACAAAGACAGACACTACCTCAGAGTGAAAGGCTGGAAAACAATTTTCCAAGCAAATGGTCAGAAGAAGCAAGCTGGAGTAGCCATTCTAATGTCAAATAAAATCAATTTCCAACTAAAAGTCATCAAAAAAGATAAGGAAGGACACTTCATATTCATCAAAGGAAAAATCCACCAAGATGAACTCTCAATCCTAAATATCTATGCCCCAAATACAAGGGCACCTACATATGTAAAAGAAACCCTACTAAAGCTCAAAACACACATTGCACCTCACACAATAATAGTGGGAGATTTCAACACCCCACTCTCATCAATGGACAGATCATGGAAACAGAAATTAAACAGTGATGTCGACAGACTAAGAGAAGTCATGAGCCAAATGGACTTAACGGATATTTATAGAACATTCTATCCTAAAGCAAAAGGATATACCTTCTTCTCAGCTCCTCATGGTACTTTCTCCAAAATTGACCATATAATTGGTCAAAAAACGGGCCTCAACAGGTACAGAAACATAGAAATAATCCCATGCGTGCTATCGGACCACCACGGCCTAAAACTGGTCTTCAATAACAATAAGGGAAGAATGCCCACATATACTTGGAAATTGAACAATGCTCTACTCAATGATAACCTGGTCAAGGAAGAAATAAAGAAAGAAATTAAAGACTTTTTAGAATTTAATGAAAATGAAGATACAACATACTCAAACTTATGGGACACAATGAAAGCTGTGCTAAGAGGAAAACTCATAGCGCTGAGTGCCTGCAGAAAGAAACAGGAAAGAGCATATGTCAGCAGCTTGACAGCACACCTAAAAGCTCTAGAACAAAAAGAAGCAAATACACCCAGGAGGAGCAGAAGGCAGGAAATAATCAAACTCAGAGCTGAAATCAACCAAGTAGAAACAAAAAGGACCACAGAAAGAATCAACAGAACCAAAAGTTGGTTCCTTGAGAAAATCAACAAGATAGATAAACCCTTAGCCAGACTAATGAGAGGACACAGAGAGTGCGTCCAAATTAACAAAATCAGAAATGAAAAGGGAGACATAACTACAGATTCAGAGGAAATTCAAAAAATCATCAGATCTTACTATAAAAGCCTATATTCAACAAAACTTGAAAATCTTCAGGAAATGGACAATTTCCTAGACAGATACCAGGTATCGAAGTTAAATCAGGAACAGATAAACCAGTTAAACAACCCCATAACTCCTAAGGAAATAGAAGCAGTCATTAAAGGTCTCCCAACCAAAAAGAGTCCAGGTCCAGACGGGTTTAGTGCAGAATTCTATCAAACCTTCATAGAAGACCTCATACCAATATTATCCAAACTATTCCACAAAATTGAAACAGATGGAGCCCTACCGAATTCCTTCTACGAAGCCACAATTACTCTTATACCTAAACCACACAAAGACACAACAAAGAAAGAGAACTTCAGACCAATTTCCCTTATGAATATCGACGCAAAAATACTCAATAAAATTCTGGCAAACCGAATTCAACAGCACATCAAAACAATCATCCACCATGATCAAGTAGGCTTCATCCCAGGCATGCAGGGATGGTTTAATATACGGAAAACCATCAACGTGATCCATTATATAAACAAACTGAAAGAACAGAACCACATGATCATTTCATTAGATGCTGAGAAAGCATTTGACAAAATTCAACACCCCTTCATGATAAAAGTCCTGGAAAGAATAGGAATTCAAGGCCCATACCTGAACATGGTAAAAGCCATATACAGCAAACCAGTTGCTAACATTAAACTAAATGGAGAGAAACTTGAAGCAATCCCACTAAAATCAGGGACTAGACAAGGCTGCCCACTCTCTCCCTACTTATTCAATATAGTT
Organism: Rattus norvegicus; assembly: GCF_021556685.1. Lineage (NCBI taxonomy): Eukaryota > Metazoa > Chordata > Mammalia > Rodentia > Muridae > Rattus > Rattus norvegicus. The sequence continues at coordinate 62,081,447 of NC_141535.1, forward strand.
CTTGAAGTTCTAGCCAGAGCAATCAGACAACAAAAGGAGATCAAAGGGATACAGATCGGAAAAGAAGAGGTCAAAATATCACTATTTGCAGATGACATGATAGTATATTTAAGTGATCCCAAAAGTTCCACCAGAGAACTACTAAAGCTGATAAACAACTTCAGCAAAGTGGCTGGGTATAAAATTAACTCAAATAAATCAGTTGCCTTCCTCTATACAAAAGAGAAACAAGCCGAGAAAGAAATTAGGGAAACGACACCCTTCATAATAGACCCAAATAATATAAAGTACCTCGGTGTGACTTTAACCAAGCAAGTAAAAGATCTGTACAATAAGAACTTCAAGACACTGAGGAAAGAAATTGAAGAAGACCTCAGAAGATGGAAAGATCTCCCATGCTCATGGATTGGCAGGATTAATATAGTAAAAATGGCCATTTTACCAAAAGCAATCTACAGATTCAATGCAATCCCCATCAAAATACCAATCCAATTCTTCAAAGAGTTAGACAGAACAATTTGCAAATTCATCTGGAATAACAAAAAAACCCAGGATAGCTAAAGCTATCCTCAACAATAAAAGGACTTCAGGGGGAATCACTATCCCTGAACTCAAGCAGTATTACAGAGCAATAGTGATAAAAACTGCATGGTATTGGTACAGAGACAGACAGATAGACCAATGGAATAGAATTGAAGACCCAGAAATGAACCCACACACCTATGGTCACTTGATTTTTGACAAAGGAGCCAAAACCATCAAATGGAAAAAAGATAGCATTTTCAGCAAATGGTGCTGGTTCAACTGGAGGGCAACATGTAGAAGAATGCAGATCGATCCATGCTTATCACCCTGTACAAAGCTTAAGTCCAAGTGGATCAAGGACCTCCACATCAAACCAGACACACTCAAACTAATAGAAGAAAAACTAGGGAAGCATCTGGAACACATGGGCACTGGAAAAAATTTCCTGAACAAAACACCAATGGCTTATGCTCTAAGATCAAGAATCGACAAATGGGATCTCATAAAACTGCAAAGCTTCTGTAAGGCAAAGGACACTGTGGTTAGGACAAAACGGCAACCAACAGATTGGGAAAAGATCTTTACCAATCCTACAACAGATAGAGGCCTTATATCCAAAATATACAAAGAACTCAAGAAGTTAGACCGCAGGGAAACAAATAACCCTATTAAAAAATGGGGTTCAGAGCTAAACAAAGAATTCACAGCTGAGGAATGCCGAATGGCTGAGAAACACCTAAAGAAATGTTCAACATCTTTAGTCATAAGGGAAATGCAAATCAAAACAACCCTGAGATTTCACCTCACACCAGTGCGATTGGCTAAGATCAAAAACTCAGGTGACAGCAGATGCTGGCGAGGATGTGGAGAAAGAGGAACACTCCTCCATTGTTGGTGGGATTGCAGACTGGTAAAACCATTCTGGAAATCAGTCTGGAGGTTCCTCAGAAAATTGGACATTGAACTGCCTGAGGATCCAGCTATACCTCTCTTGGGCATATACCCAAAAGATGCCTCAACATATAAAAGAGACACGTGCTCCACTATGTTCATCGCAGCCTTATTTATAGTAGCCAGAAAATGGAAAGAACCCAGATGCCCTTCAACAGAGGAATGGATACAGAAAATGTGGTACATCTACACAATGGAATATTACTCAGCTATCAAAAACAACGAGTTTATGAAATTCGTAGGCAAATGGTTGGAACTGGAAAATATCATCCTGAGTGAGCTAACCCAATCACAGAAAGACATACATGGTATGCACTCATTGATAAGTGGCTATTAGCCCAAATGCTTGAATTACCCTAGATCCCTAGAACAAACGAAACTCAAGACGGATGATCAAAATGTGAATGCTTCACTCCTTCTTTAAATGAGGAAAAAGAATACCCTTGGCAGGGAAGGGAGAGGCAAACATTAAAACAGAGACTGAAGGAACACCCATTCAGAGCCTGCCCCACATGTGGCCCATACATATACAGCCACCCAATTAGACAAGATGGATGAAGCAAAGAAGTGCAGACCGACAGGAGCCGGATGTAGATCGCTCCTGAGAGACACAGCCAGAATACAGCAAATACAGAGGCGAATGCCAGCAGCAAACCACTGAACTGAGAATAGGTCCCCTATTGAAGGAATCAGAGAAAGAACTGGAAGAGCTTGAAGGGGCTCGAGACCCCAAAAGTACAACAATGCCAAGCAACCAGAGCTTCCAGGGACTAAGCCACTACCTAAAGACTATACATGGACTGACCCTGGACTCTGACCCCATAGGTAGCAATGAATATCCTAGTAAGAGCACCAGTGGAAGGGGAAGCCCTGGGTCCTGCTAAGACTGAACCCCCAGTGAACTAGTCTATGGGGGGAGGGCGGCAATGGGGGGAGGGTTGGGAGGGGAACACCCATAAGGAAGGGGAGGGGGGAGGGGGATGTTTGCCCGGAAACCGGGAAAGGGAATAACACTCGAAATGTATATAAGAAATACTCAAGTTAATAAAAAAAAAAAAGTATCTTCCATGATGGTACATGTCTGTAATCCCAGGATCCAAGGGAAGATAATCATGGGTTAAGAGTCATCCTGAGCTACTATTGGGAACGTATTGAAGAAGTAGGATCTTTTCAGAAGTGGGACCCTTTTCAGAAGTGTCATGGGAATAGTTTGAAGAAGTGTAGTTGGTAGGATATAGAGCAATGGTTCTCAAACTCTAAATGCTACAACACTTTAATGCAGTTCCTAAACTTGTAGTGATACCCTCCAATAAAATTATTTCATTGCTACTTTAAAAAAAAAAAGAGTCATCCTGAGCTATAGCCTAAGTTCTAGGTCAGCTGGGCTATACCAAACCTGCTCTCAAGAACAAACAAACAGAGGTATGTTCCCCATATTAGTATGCATTTTACAACCTTGTTCTACAAGGTCCCTTGAGAAAGGGACAGGTAAAGTCTTCAGATTAATCCAGATGCTTTGAAGACACCTCATCAGGCCATCTACCATCCTGGATTGAAACTGAGTCAGACCTTGGGAGACACGGCAGTCAGCAGCAGAGTTTGGGGCCAGGCAGGGAGCAAGAGAAGGTGTGAGCTATGGGTACCCCTTTTGTGTTTTATAAATTCCCAACACTAGGCTTCCCTAAATGTCTGTCACCTCTACAGAGATCGAGATTTTCTACAATAGAGAAAATAGAGACTTTGCAAAAGAGAAAAGTAGCTAGAAAGTCTGGAGAGGCCCAGGAGCCTCTGAAGTCTAAGTGTTAGCTCTTTTTTCTGGTAGCAAGTCTGTATCTCAACAGAAGACCATGTAGTATTTCACTAGACTGACTTACCCCCTAGGTAGACTTCCCTTCAGACAAGAGCATAAAACATCATTGTTGCCCTGAATGACCCTTCCTCCAAAGGAAGAGTCTGAATTTGGGAAAGAGAGGGCTGGCTCCCTGAGACATGCCCTAATGACACTTCAGCCTCCCTCTTTCTGTGTTGGTACTATAAGTTTTTAAAAGATGAATTCATATCCCTTTGAGGTTTCTTTTCCTTCCAACGAATAGCAAATCCAGAACACAACAACGACAAACCACCTCTCTATGATCATCTTCCATATCCAAAAATACCTAAAGAGTATTTTTCAGATTTTGCCAAGTGTTGCCCATGTCCCATAATTCCATATGCCTATAATTGAAGATAATAATTTCCTTAGAAATGACACAACACTGAAAAGACAGTCCCTCAAGGAGGTCAAGTCAGGCCTGGGGAATTCTAGCCAATGGAAAGTGTCCAGATGAAGGATTCCAGAACTCATGTCTGGGATTTCACAAGAATTCTTTCTCCTCTATCAACCAGGGAGGTTTCTTTCTGTTTGTTTGGTTTTGTTGTTGTTGTTGTTGTTGTTGTTGTTGTTGTTGTTTGGTTTTCCCAGTTGACAGTTTGATTTTTCAGAGTTTCTCAAAACTACGATTTCAACTTTACCTCTCCATTAGTCTTCAAATCTCTACCCAAATATAAAGACTTAAATGTCTAACAGTCCAGGCTAAACTGCAGTGTTCCCTGAGCCCACCAGCATCAGGCCTGAGGCATCCAGTTACTCTCCAGGGATTTCCCCACCATCATAATCACTGGCTGGGTTGACTTGGCTGACTTCTGGCTCTAAGTGTGCCCTTCTCATGGTTAAGTCTGAATTAAGTAGCTCTAGTGTGCATTTTTTTCATATGTTTGACAGGAAACGGGGTCACTCATTTAGATTTCTACCTTCCTGGTATCTAGAGATAACAAAAATGGCTCTTCCTCTCTGAATTCATCTGGCTGAAATAAAGTAAAGGCTCTTGTCTTAACTTTGCCCCAGGATATTTCTATAGAATTTAGTAAGCCCTAGAGGCAAGCTGGGTAGGGTGGTGCATAGCTGTACTCCTCAGTCTGCTCCAGGATTATCATAAATTTAAGTCCAGCCTGAACCTCGTACTAGGACTGTATAGCAAGACTCTGTCTCATAAAATAAAACAAAACCATCCTAGCGGCAGTGGTGCACTGATAATCAGGCACATCTGGATTGGTAGTCTTGCCCTCTCTCTAGTGTTTATTCATCCAGCCGCCTAGGAGGACTAATGTACGTGTGTCAGAAATAAATTGATAATACTGCTTCTACTTAACCTTTGGGGTTGTGTAAGGGTCAAAGTGTATATTTAATAGCTTTTATTTCTACAACAAACACCTGAGATAATCACCTTATAAAAAAAGAAAAGGTGAATGTAGAGGATTCGATCCATGAACGATTGAGCTCTTTGCTTTGGGCTGTGACATCGATGGTAGGAAGTAGGTAGTGAAGCAATGCTGCCACCTGCTGGTGGAGAGGCGCATACAGAACCGATAAGGGAGAATCCCTTTCAAGGTCCTGTGCCCACAACCACTCCTTAAACTTCTACCACCTCCTATTAGCATCATACTGAAGAACAAGACTTTCACACATGGATCTTTGGAAAACATTCTAGATTTAAACTAAAGCAGTGTGCAAAACATCCATAAGTGGCAAAAGCCTGTTTGTGGGTGGGGGTTGGGGGAGCTCTGGGCAAGATTTATGCTAAACATTGAAGGTCAGAGTGGCTGGTAGGTATTTGCTAACCTCTGATTTCCTGGACTTGGAACAAGGGTTGGTGGACAGGTGAATCCTGTCAGAGGAGTGCTGACTAGAGAAGTTGTTTGTTCCTAGTGCTAACCAAAGTGCCCAGCTGTTCATGAAGTGTAGATCACTTAAACTGCCTGCAGAAGACAGCAGTCACCTATACCGTCAGGTGCCTGGTGCTGAAGCTTTCAAAAAAAAAAGCAATGCCATTATTAACATAGTAAAGGAATTTATACACTCGGTTGAGGGAAATGAGGTTTAAAGTGGCTGTTTATGATGCTTGCTCTACACAGTGTCAGCTACAAGAAATTATCAACTAATGGATAGCTCATCGGACAGTTCATCCCTCCAATTAGAGCATTTCTGGAGGAAGGAAATGGTGCGTAATAAATGTGCACATCAGTGAGGTGACACGCACCAATTTCAGAATGAATTCCTAGGGGAGAGGAAGTTATTCTTATGGTGAGAGAAATGCAAGAAATGACAAAGATGCTCTTGAAAACCCCTCCAGTAGGTCTGCCACCCAAACTACTTCCGATTTTCAGCTCCATACACTTCCTAAAAGAATGCTTTTTGTGTCACCTCAATTATGCAAACTCCTGATTTGACAGTCTCCCTGGTTCTTGGATTGAACACTGTCCTTTTTGGAATTAAGTCAAACAAATCGTATTTCTTCCTGAAACGAATCAGAAATATGTTTTCCCATGGGACAATCCGTCTTCCCACATATGCAACACTGCAATTTCCTTCTAGCAAGAGTTGATTTTATTATCTGTAGCTTTGCTGAAAAATAAGAGGAGACTACACACTGTCCTTAAACCATCGGGTCTCATATATTTGTTAGCTACTCTGTCTCAATCTAGTCCAAGTGTTATGTCTTGTAAGTTTGCATATTTTCTATGGCTTTGCTACATTTTATAAACGTGAAGTTCTACAAATGGATAAAATGAGAAATAGCATTGATTTTTACTAAATATACATAGATCCCTACTCCCTTCCGAAGCACATTCCTAGAAACATATTAAAATTTAATGCATAAAAGCCAGCACATAGAATTCTATATTAGAGAGGTGTCTCCATTCCCCCAAGGAGCATAACTGAGTGGCAAGAAGGCAGATGATACACTGAGAATCTCTTCATTTATTTGACCCTGAGCGTATTAACAATTTAATCTGTTAAAATAAAGCACCAGACTCTTTTTACACCACTAAGCATCTTATATTCAGAGATCCATAAGGAAGAGGTAGTTACAGGAATGGCAATTAAATGGAAGCAACAAGATATCAACCTAGTTGTCTCATGCAATTGGGACACAGAAAATTTGACCCAAGACCATTGATGTGCAGACCACAAGGCCCTCCGTGGTGGCCTCTGCCTACCTTTCCTTACTCTCCCTACCCCTCTTGTTGAATTCTGTCCAATGTGTTGTTTGCAGACAAGCCATGTTGTATCAAATTGTTGAGTCTTTCTACATACCCTTTTCTCTACTTCTCTGTCCTCTGCCCGTTTTTCCTTCACTCCCCTCCTTTATTAAAGCTTCTCTTCAGTTTACACAGTGAAGCTAACTAACCCTCTTTGTAGCATCATAAGGTCTTGAGTGACTTGTGGAATACAATCTAGCATTTATTTAGGTGAATCCCCTCAGCATACCATTGCAAAGCACTTGATGCTTTTCTGATGCAGAGCTTGGAACATGGCAACACTTCAATAACTGGGAAGAAGGAAAGTAAGGGAACAGAGGGACAATTAGAATTTTAGAAATAGTTGTAGCTGGTCTTTGCTACTTTTGTGGTTTCTTCTTACTGCCCTTTACCCTCCCAGTTTCATGCCCCATCACTACATAGGGGAGAAAAGATGACAGAGAGAGAGAGAGAGAGAGAGAGAGAGAGAGAGAGAGAGAGAGAGAGAGAGAGATCCCAGTATTTCTTTTCTTGTTTCTTCTTTGAGCAGGACTACTAACAAAGGACATCAAATGCCCCTTGAATTACTAACAACATCAACAGTCCTCCCTCGGGGACCTAGCATTCACATATGCTATTGAAAGTCCCCAGAATTCAGAACATCACACAATCCTAGAAACTATCTACAACTGGCAAAAACCACACCTCTGCTAGAGCACTAGGCAAATCATAGTCAGATGCTGGGGACTGTCTGAAGCATCCCCACATCTCCAAACCTGGTATTAAAACGAAAGCACATTTTTATAGTATTTCTGTGTTTTTAAAAGAAAAAGATTCCATAACTTTTAAAAACGTCACTACAAATAGTTTTATTAGTTGTTTGAGAAACTCATAATTTGTATTTTGATCTTATTCGTGCCCAGACTCCTCCAGATACAGACCCCTTTCTGTACCAATCTAATTTTGTGTCCTTGTGTTTCTTAACTCGTACAAGTCCTGTTTGTGCCATTCACATATTCTTGGGTCACTACTGGATTTTAAAGGTCTTGTGAATGTGTTTAGCATTTAAAAAAAGAGTAAAAAGCAAGACTTCCTTTTACATTCTATATCCTAGTTTAATATTTGACCTGAAGCTTTGGATGTTCTCAAATCACAACACAGTATAACTGAGGTGATCTTCTCACACTTGGGAATGTTGGGACCATTTAATCACCCAGCTTATCCTTATTTGGATATCAGTGAAAAAAATGGAGTTTTTGGGAAGTCATTTATCCAAGCTCATGCAGCCATTTGGTGCCAGGGTTATAATGAATGCCATGTGATGACCCCTGACCCTGTGCTCCTTAACTTCCTCATTGTATGTTTCTGAAGACTCTGTATGAATCTAGTGTGAAAAGATAACACATATCAAAAGCATCCCCAAGAAGAAGAGGTGAGCATTTCCTTTTCTTTCTATTAGTGAATCCAGCAATAAAGGTATTTTTACTTTCTTTAATTTTATAAACTTAATATAAAAAATTGCAAATAGATTAAAATATCTCACACTCATCCACCATCAAAACAACAGAAAATCCTTGATAGAATGGAATTTATTTCCATTTTACTTTGATTTGGTTTGCAAAACACTTCAGTGACTGTGGCTGACACTGTAACTGGAGAACCATCAGACTTACTTGATTTTGACAGAGCATTAGCTAGTTTTCTTGCTCCCTTATTCTGACTCCTGTCCTCAGTCTGGCCGACAGGCTCCATACTAGGCAATGCAAGTGGGGCAAGAAGAAAATGAGTGCATCAATTGGCATCCTGCACACAAAAGCGAAACGGCATTAGGAGTGAAGTGATTTCAATATGCTGCCACTTCTGCCTTGTTAATGGAAACTTAAGACCCCTATGAAAACAAAACAGAGGGATGGATTTAGAGAGCATCTTCCCTTGTGACTGCCTGCGGCATGTTAGTAAATGTCACTTCCCATTGAATATGTGTAAACTTTCAACAATAGAATAATGCTAATTTGAGGATTGTATTGGGGAATAGTGGCTTATAGCAACAAATAGAACATGAAAAAATAAAAATCTCATTTTACACTTATTTCTTGGGAAATTTTCTTCTCCTCCTTCTCCTAACAGAGCTTATTATAAATTAGCAGCTACTTTTATTTTTTTTTACATGTGCTTAACACACAGGAAGATAAAGATTTGTGTGTGTGTGTGTGTGTGTGTGTGTGTGTGTGTGTGTGTGTGTGTGTGTTTTGTTGGAGCTGTCAGGCTAGTGTTGATCACACTTGACTTGTGAAAACATTAGAGCACCCATCTACCTCTTGGGCAAGCGAGCCCATGTCTTGCCATGTTACAGATGATGCTGTTTAGTGTTGACAACTTGACAGGGTCCAGCTGACTAGGCATGCTCACAAAGGTTATCTTAATTAGCTTAATTGAGTTGGGAAGCCCTTTCTTTTGTGGGCGGCACCATTCCCTAGGTTTGGGTCCTAGACTGTATGAAAGAAGAGAAAGTTAACTAAGCACAAGCATTCCTCTTTCTTCTTGACGGAGGATAGGGCGTAACCAGCTCCCTCAGAATCCTGACACTGTGAGTCCTGTCATTATGGGCTATAACCTACAAATGTAGCTAAAATAAATTCTTTCAAATTGCTCTTTTTCCCCATGGAATTGTAATCATAACAATAGAAACAAACAAAGACACAGGTCAAGATTTTACCAGGTATCTTGGTGCAGGTTTCTGGACAGTGGGAGAAGGTGGAGCCGTAGCTTTGGAATCTTCTACTGAAAGGGATGTGAGGAATTTTCTCTACTCAGTCGCAACCCTACAATGATGATTTCTAGGAAATCCAGGAGTGTGTCATATTTCCAGATTGGAGAGGAGGGTCAGAGGACAACATACAGACACCCTCCAGGAGTATATGTCCTTTCTTGGTGATACATTCTCAGTCAAGACTGTCAATGAAATCACTGTGAAGAATGGAGAGGTAAGGACACTTGCTGGGCAGAGAGGCACACATATCTGGAATCCTAGTGCTCGGGAGACTGAGGCTGGATGTTCAGGATGTCAGACTAGGCTAGGCCACATAGCAAGACACCCTATCTCAAAAACAAAAAAAAAACAAAACAAAAACAAAAACAAAAAAGAAAGAAAAGAGAAGGAAGGAAGGAAGGAAGGAAGGAAGGAAGGAAGGAAGGAAGGAAGGAAGGAGGCAGACATTGGCTTTCCCTTTGGGGGTCAAACTAGCAGTTTCTCAGAATTCATTTTCTTGATTCAACAAATCCATTTTGGCCATTCATGCTTGTCTGGCCCCATGCTGAGTGCCTGTGGTACAGTGCTGAATGGACACTTAGGGCACTTCTTCCATGGTGGTGACAGTGTTAGAAACTATGGACAAAATAACTGAGGTTTCTGTGTGTGTTTCAAATGCTATGCCATGGAGAGAGGAGAAGTGGAAACAAATAACCAGAGCATGTTTGGTTTAAGGAAGACCTTGGCTTTAAAAAGTAGTGAGATGGCCCAGTGGGAAGTGGCGATTGCCTCACAAGCCTGAGGGCCTGGGTTTTAGCCCCAGAATGCATTTAAGTTAAAGGTAGAGAATCAACTTCCCAGAGCTGTTCCCAGATTGTCACATGTGTGCCACAGTGGTGGACACATGCTGATACCCACAAATCATAGGAAGCACTGTGGTAAGTAAGGTCTGTTAAAAATGCTCTCATTTAATCTGATGCTCGAACAAAGGAAAGAGTGGTAGCACAATTCGGAAAGCAGAAGAAGGGACATCTAGGATGTAAGGACCATTAGGGCACACTGTTACACTGGGAGAGTCTACTGATGAGTCCAGGTATCTGTCCTCCCATTTCAGGTCCAAACACACAGCAAATGCAAATGGTGAGGGATCAGGAAAGCGCTCAAAACAAATGGGAGACAGATGAGAGACTAAGTCGTGGCCACAGGCAGCCTAAGCTACCAGTGCTACCCTGGTCCAAATGACATGGAAAGCTGGGAGGTGAACCCTGCAGTTTGCAGATACAGAGCAGGATGCAGGGACTGTTTCGAAAGGTTGGAGTCCAGGGGGAGGGGCTATAATAGGGCTGGTTTGTGGGCTTTCTGTGAACATGTGCCCAGAAGGCAAACATTCAGTGATGGAGGCAGGTAATGACAGCTTTGCTCACTCCTGTGAGTCAAATCACTGAACTCTTACTCAGTCTGTTTCTAAAATATAATCCCTTCCTAAGAGGCATTATAACCTATCCTATATTCTGAGTCATGGATAAAACTGTTCTGTAGTGGAGCTCTGAGGGAGAAGTGAAGGGGACTTGTCAGAGTGGTCCTTCCCTGGGGACCAAAATGCCCTATCCCAGAAGGCCTTGGATGCTGATTTGCTTGAAGCAAATACAGATATTTAGCAGAAATGGCCACCATCTGAGTTAGGCCATAACCTGTGCTGGCCTCTCCAGATTCTCATCTTCTAGTAGCCTGTGAGATGAGAGTTAAACATCCCAATTTACAAATATGCCCTCTGAGGCTCAAAGCTATCCAGTGGGAAATTATGTATCCATAATCAGCCAGGGACAAAACTGGGGTACTCACCCACTGCTGACAGACTTCCAAACTCTCACACTTTGAAACTCTGGTTTCTGATACCAGGAGACCCTATGTAAGAGGTCTGCTTATATGATTGCCTCTCCATAAATATGAAGGAAAGCAGGGTACATGCAGACTGGGCTTGAAGCCCATGCTAGGAGCCTGAACTTCTGCAGTGATGGAGTGTGGGGTCCTTGATGCCAAGAATTCAGCTGTTACCTGTGACTTTGCTCTCCATTCAGTGCTCTCGAAACTGCAGTGGAGGTTTCAAGATTCGTGAGGTTCAGTGCATGGACGGCGTGGACCATCACCGGAGCCTAAGGCCATTTCACTGTCAGTTCCTGGCCGGCGTTCCTCCTCCGCTGAGTATGAGCTGTAATCTGGAGCCTTGCGAAGAGTGGAAAGTGGAACCCTGGAGCCAGGTATGCTGCTCAGTAGGGACACGCAGCATCTCAGAGACTGAGTCTGATAGACCATGAATTGTTGTGTTAACACATGAGTTTAGAAGTTACAGAAGACCACACTGGAATCATGCCAAAGATTCAGTTCCATTTAGTGACCCCACCCTGTATGAGGGAAGCAGCCACCTTGCAGGAGCTGAAAAAATTCCACTGGGAAAATGATATGGTACGTTTTCAACTATGACAGCGAAGTGCTTTATTAGAACGTGATCTCACAATGGACATATTGTTTAATCAGAGGCCCTGCTGGGGATATGAACACATGAGATGATTCAAAATAGACGACTTTGATGAGCAATGTATAATAATAGCCTTGCACACCTGTCTAAGCCTTCTTCAGTCAGGCTGAGAATAATGGTCAGATCCTTCTCATCCCATATAATTTTAGATTTATATCTCAGCTAAATACATGGAAGACTGTTTGCACAAATAAAAGAAAGCGTGCATGTCTCTTTTGTAGGATGGTTATCTCTGCTGGATTTTGGTGTCTAGAATGTGAAAACAAGATTATTTTCCTCTGGTAAAGTATGATAGTCTCATTTCCCAGTAGATAAACACACCAATGGTTAAAACATACTCCCAAGTATGCCCACGCACCAAAGATGAGAAGCCAAAACTATAAGGCACTGTGAGTGTGTACATGGGGTATTTTATTGCCTGTTTTAATTCTCACAATGACATTAGGCAGTAGGTCTTACTCATTCCATTTTATAGATTTTTTAACTCAATGAGGCTAAGAAATACACCTGAGGTTCCACAACTAGAAAATAAATGATAAAGTACTTATTCAAGCAGCAGTCAGTGCCTATATAGAACTTGACTCAATGAGCATTAAGCAGAGAGATAACTAGGGAGTAGGACCGAGTCATTAACTCTTTTATGGGTACCTGCAATGCATACAGGAAGGTAACAGATATGAATATAGTGAAACTGTTCAAAATAGACTACTCTGATGGGCAATGTATAATAGACTGTCCAAGCCTTCTGCAGTCAGGCTGACAATAATGGTCAGGTTCTTCTCACCCCATATAATTTCAGATTCAGAGCCTGAAGACACAGACTTAGTACAGATAACTGACTTCCACTGGGACTTTGTACTTCACTCTGGGCCACTAACTCATGTTGATGCCTAGGTATCAGAACCACCCTGTGGTGTTGCCTGGGTTAGTGTGGGACATTAAGACACTGTCTTCTAGTTCCCTGTTTCCCCTCCTTCCTTTTCTTTCTAAACTCTGGAATGGAGTACCTGTTGTTCCCACACCTCCCAGGCCTCCAAGTTCCTCTCATACGCTAACTAAGCCTAACTTGGACCTGCTTAGGCAAAGAAGTTGAGATATACTGGCCAGAGAAATAGCATTTTCAGGCTATCAAAGATGATCAGTCAAAGACCAGTAGTGGTGGCACACACCTTTAAGCTTGCCATGTGGAGAGGCAGAGGATTGCAAATCTCTGTGAGTTGGAGGCCGGTATGGTCTACATAGTAAATTCCAGACCTGTCAGGCTGTATAGTGAGACCCTGAGTCAGTCCTCACAATGATGATCAGCCAGGTCTTCTTTCTTAAGGAAAAGATATTATTTTTGTATTTCCTCAGTAACTGGGGAGCCCCAATATTAATCTGTCCCCCCAAAGGCTTTCTACCACCAACTTTTCTAAATGTCTTTGTCCTGAGAAAACTACATCGTTGGAAGACATCTCTTTGAAGACACAATAGATATGGGAACGGTAACTCCTGGAGCTTTTCAAATATTGAACACCTTTAGATGTTTTTCATTAACCTATCTTAATGCTGCCCTATTTAATGGCTTGTTGCCCTGAGAATATTCTGGGCCCATTTGGGAAATGTCAGACATCTCAGACTAATTAAAGGGCCAATGTATTTTAGCTATGGCAATGCCTCTACATCAGTGGCAATCAAATGTTGGTACATTTCCAAATCATCTTGTTAACATATAGAGGGATGGGATGATCCCCAGAGGGTCCAATTAGGGGGTCTCAGTTGGGAAGCTTGGAATATACAATGTATTTTGACCAAGTAGAAGGAAAAGAAGGTAAAAATAATCAGGATGGATTGGTGGTATCTACTTGGTCAAGTGGCCCTGAACCCATCTGCACATATGCAGAGCCATGGACTCCCAAGCTGGAATACTTGGTTCCTCACATGGGGTTACAAACAGATTGAATAAAAGATGGCAGAATGTAGGTTGTGTTTCAAAGCTGGAATTTTCTGAAGGTAACATGTCAGGGCATTTATTAAACATACATAACTATGTGTATATAATATTCCTGTTTTCTGTGACACTGCCATATGTATAGTGACTCATGTGATAGACCTGATTTTGACATTTTCAAGGTCTTCTCATTGTTTTTGCATTACTTTTCAGTGTGTTAGTGATGTTAATTTCTGCTTATAATTATCATGCACATGAGACCATGTATCATATAAAATCATTCTGATAAGCAACAAGCTGACATTTTAGAAGCATATCCCTACAACAATCCACCTTGCTAACTTGAGTTTCTAGTGTGAATATTATAATCTGTATATCACATTTCTTAGCAAACCCATCAATTTTACTAACTAAAGGAAACTTCCACTCTAAAATCTTATATATTGCAGAAGGAAGACCATCATATTTCATTAAGAAGTAAGCAATGTGTCTCCTTGCTTTTAAAATTAACTTAAAAGTGTATTTATGTATATGAGTGCCTGCATGTATTACAGCATAGGTGTCCCTGGTGCCTGCAGAGGCCAGAAAAGGGCATCAGATCTCCTGGCACTTGAGGTGGACAGTGTTAGCCACCATATGGGTGCTGGAAATCAAACCTGAGGCCTCTGGAAGAACAGCCAATGCTCTTAATTTCAGATCCGTCTCTCCAGCCCCATAATCACAAATTTAAAAACCTAAACGTTACATTGTTGTTATCAAAAACTTGTGCCACAGGGCAAAACTGATAACATGTCTGCTCTTTTACATTGGATATGCAGGTACCCTAACATCTATACTGAGAAACCGCTCCTTTAAGGAACCTGCGAAGATACTCCAGGTTCTCGTGTCAATACTGTGTTCTCTAGTACACAGCTGACAGGAGAGCAGATGTTTGCCCGTATCACTGAGTGCTCCGACACCCACTTTTTACCAACCGCCTGTGCTGTGTGTCAGTGTTCTAGGTCCTGTGGAGGCGGTGTTCAGGAGAGAGGAGTGTTTTGCCCAGGAGGTCTCTGCGACTGGACAAAAAGACCTGCATCCACTGTGCCCTGCAACAGACACCTTTGCTGTCACTGGGCCACTGGGAACTGGGAACTGGTAAGAGTTGGTTATAGGTGCTTTGTTCCACCTTGGCTTTCTACAAAGAAAATTTATAGCACATTTTTAAAATTTCTAAATTTCCTGGGAGGCAGGCTGGCTTTGGGGTCCAGGGGCAGGCATGTCAATCTGCCATGGATTCAGATTGAAAGGACTATGGGGCTCAGACATAGGGGGATAGAACCCATGTCTGCTGGGCTCTGTTGGTGCCCCAGGTGGTGTGGGTATTGCGGCAGGGGTCTCACTTGTGTCTCTAGTTATGGCAGACCTCCTGTGAGACAGGTAGGCTGGTGGGGGCGGGGGTTGCAGGCACGCCAATCTGCCAAGGGTTCAGATGGAGGTGCAGAGCAGAAGGACAATGGGACTCAGGGAGAGCTGGATGGACACTATTTCAATTACATTACATAGGTATATGTGCATGTGCTTATTAATTCATTGACTGGTTATATGTAATTTTAGATAAACATAAAATAATATAATTCCCTATGTCATTTTCAGATGTCCTTGGTGCCATTTGTCCCCCCTCTTCCCTCTTCCTCTGTGTTGCCCTCCTGCCCTGAACCCCAGTAAATTTCTCCCAACCATTTTTCCATTTCCCCCTTGATAGCAATGGTGTCCTATATTTTAATCATGCATCTGCATGCATGTTGTATGGGTGTGCAAGCTTAAGTGCAGTGCCCTTGGAGGACAGAAGGACGGGATACCCTACGGCTAGATTGCACGCCACCTGATGTTGGTGTTAGGCCCCAATCCTGAGTCCTCTGGAGGAGTGGGAAGCGCCCATAACTGCTAAGCCATCTCTCCAGCCCCTCGACCTTAGCTTCCCTACCCGTTTTTCCTTTGGACGCGTGGTGGGCCTTCACTACTTTTACCTGACATGTCACATGTTTACATGTAACTGATATGCCATGTGTTTCCGTGTGTTTCACTTCCAGGTGTGTCAAAAGTTGCTTCATAGCTGCTGGGAGTTTGGGTTCATTATCTGGAGTTTAAAAGAGAGTGGAAAAAATACTTTCAAAAGGGAAAAGATCAGATAACAAAAATATTCCAGATGCTCCAGGCCAATAGAAAGGTTATTTTTGGCCCTCAAGCCCTTGGGTTCCTTTCTTAGAATTAATTATAGTCACATATTGAAGCTTTAGGCTTAGTCTGACTTTGTGAGTTTAGGCCTTTCTTTTGTCCACAAAGCAGTTTGCCAGATGGCCAACCTGCTTGATGGTGAAGTAAACAAAATAATTAAACTATAAGTGAGAGAAAGATTATCATCCTAGCATTAATTACAAAATGGGATAAAAGTTCCACATCCCATAGACAAATTCTGCCAGTGTTCTGACTTATCCGATGTGAGGTCTACAGGAAATAGGGTAATGATTAATGTGAGAGGACTCAGTCCATGGTGAACAGTGCCCACACCTCTGGGCAAGTGGGTCTCTTTATATAACTGAGTAAGCTGGAGGGAAATCCAGGGAGCATCATGCTTCCATGGCTCCTGCCTCAATTCCTGCCTCCTGGTTCCTGCTTCATCTACCTAGATGATGAGTAGAGAAGCCAAATAAACCTTCCTTTCCCCAGAGACTGTGGTCAGTGTTTGCCATGGCAAGAGGAAACAAACTAATACACATACTCTTCATGCAACAATTTTATCTTAGAGTAAAGAAAAAGAAAGGGGGATTAAATGATCTAGGATGATAAACAGTAAGCCAGAAATCCCAAATTCCCAAAATGCTAGTCCACGATTTTCCCAGATTCTTGTTTGTTTATTCTCTTTCTTCCTTCCGACCTTTGTTACAGACTTATTGATACAGAATGTTTTACCTGAGTAGGCATTGTTTCATTGTTCCTTGCCAATACTTGTGGAAGATTTGATTAAAATTATATTCAGATTTAGTCTCAGAAAACTCTTTTACATTTAAACAAGAGCCATCACCCCCCCCCCGTGCTTCATGCTTTATGTACAGTAAAATAAAATAGACAAATAGACATGAAGAAAGAGTCACATTTGCCATCCTGTCATCTGTGAGGTCTCTGTAAGGTGTGAGGTTTGGTGTTCAGAGTTGATTGCTAGTATTCCTGCATGAAAATTCTCTTATCTAGTGTTCTGAGCCTCCAATCATTTTTCAAGTGGCAAATGAGTCCTTTAAGCTTAATGACTTTCCCATTTAGCAACTTTTTGAGCTAGTCAGTCAGTGGGCATTTGTGGAACATCATGTTCATTGCTGTGAAACCTAAAGAATGGGGAACTTGATTCTACTCTGAAAACTTTTGCTCGGATGAGAAAGATAAGCCTAAGAAATAACAAACCACCTTCCACCAAGGTGGCATCAAAAGCAAAGGAGGAACCTCATGACCCTCCAAAGTCAAGTGAAGGCCTTAAGAGCTAAGAAGGTAGTGATGAAGGGCATCCACAGGCTACAAAAAGACCTTTGCACATCACCCAACTCCCAACAGCCCAAGTCCCTGTGGCTTTAGAGGTAGCCCAAACACCCTTGACAGGGCATGTGCGGAAGAAGCAAGCTTGACCACTATGCTATCAACAAATCCCCCCTGACCATTGAGTCAGCCATGAAGAAGAAAGAAGACAGCAACAAGACAGCAACGCCACTCCATTGTGGATATCAAGGCCAGCAAGCAGCAGATCAAACAGGCTGTGAAGAAACTCTATGACATTGATGTGGTCAAAGCCAATACCCTGATAAGGCCTGACAGACAGAAGGTGTATGTTTGACTGGCTCCTCATTGTGATGCTCTGTATGTTGCCAAGAAGATTGGGATCATCTGCACTGAGGAGAACTGGCTAATTCTAAATACACACCTTTTCCACCAGCTAAACAAATGAAAAAACCATAAGTGTGTATTGCCTCATAGTAGACAAAGCATGGAGCCAGCATAAAGGTCCCTCAGTGGATGAATGTAAAAACGACATGGAACAAACATAAACAGAACATCATTCTACCTTAGAAAGGAAGCCTACACACTGCATCATAGATGAACTAGCAGTAATTATGCTAACAGAAATAAGTTAGTCGAGGATGGGCTACTGTGTGCTTCTACTTAGTAAGATTCCTACAGAGATCAAAGGACATCCAAAAGATATGTTTACCAGGAGCTGGAATATAGATGGACGGTGGTGGTAAATGGTTTAAAAATACAGTTTCAATTTGCTAAGATTAAAATGTTCAATAGATGTTTGGTATACCCTTGAGAAGGTTCTTGAGGCTGCTACAGTATGTGCATAACAAAGATTAAAATAAACTTGTTTCCGGTGTCATGCACCTGGAACGCCAGTACCTGGGAGCAGGAGACAGAATCATCAATAGAGCGACATACCAAGACCTTGTCTCAAAAACTAAACAGAAAGTGTGTGTGGGTGTGTGTGTGTGTGTGTGTGTGTGTGTGTGTGTGTGTGTGTGTTGTGCACAGGCTGACAATAGGAACTTTTATGGATCTTTGTATTTTGCAACAAATAAAAGAATTTATAAAATAGTCATAATTTCTTACATTCTTAAGAATTGCCTCAAGGAAGTTGCTTCAACAAACCAGAGACTAACCCTCCTACTGCATGTGCCCAGCCCTGGTGTTGTATAGCATCTGACATACGAGTAGAGCTGGAGATCAATCATGGGACAGCAAGCCTGAAACTCAAAGGCCCATATACCCGTTCCCGCCCTATTTACATGAAGTCTTTATTCAGCCCTATGTCCATTTCCGGTTGATCTCTCGCCAACTTCTTTCATTCTACTCTTATCCCTCCTAACAATGCCATCCCTTCTTCTCTAGACCCAAACGAATACCAGAGAAACCAGAAAACACTATGACTTAAATAGTGAATTTTCTTCTCTTTTTCTTTCAATTCAACCTGTCTTCTTATGGTTCACATCATGTCTTCATAGTATCAAGGTGAATGCTTCTCATGCATTCACGGTGTCGAGAGGAGTGCTTAGATTGAGAGTTTTCATCAGAATCAAGGCTATAAACCCTCTAAACACCATCTTTCATCCTCATTCCTCCATACATGTGTGCTCCATCACACTCACTTTGCATGATGCAACAGAAAATCTGGTTTCTCATTCTCTATGGTTGGCAGAATGCATAGCCACCGACCATACCTTCTTGTGCGTCATTCACCTTCAAATGGAATCCCTCTCTGTGTCTCTCTTACAAATTTCCAAGGAAGTGGTTAACTGGTTCATCTTGGCTGAAGTACCTTCTCCTAGATGAGTCAAGAACGGTATAGTAAGCATGGATCTGCGGCACTAGCATTAGCATCTAAACCTCTATGCTGTAGCTGTGTCATAGGAGCATTGGGGCATTCTCAAATGTGGGGGAAAGGAACACATTTTACAGAGAACTCATCTCCATAATGTGAGGCCACAGTCATCCCAACAGCCTTGAAAGCAGGGCTCTTCCTAAACGCACGTCTTGGACTGCTTTGGATTTCAACTACAGCAATGTAGTACTTTATTACAGCTTAGTCTCCCAGCAAACCTAGTTCCAAATGGCTCGTGGGAATTTAGATTTCTCTCATTGACTATGGTGGGATGCTCCCTCAGCAGTCCTGGGGAAGAAGTTCAACTCTTTCTGTGTCTCTCTTTCAGTGCACCACTTCCTGTGGTGGTGGCTCTCAGAAGAGGACCGTTCATTGCATCCCTTCAGAAAACAGTACAACTGAAGATCAAGACCAGTGTTTCTGTGACCACCAAGCCAGACCCCCAGAATTCCAAAACTGCAACCAGCAAGCCTGCCGGAAGAGTGCTGGTAGGTGACTGGGTTGCTCAGGTGGAGCAGGGCTGCAGGGGTGGAGACTGCGTTGTGTAAGGCATCATTCACAATTCAGCTTGAGGATAGTTCTCTGGCCCCTTGGCTGAACAGAAAATCTCAATGCAGAGGAAGCTAGACAGCAACTTTCAGAGGAAGTGATATGATTTAATAAATTTTGGTTGATTCTTTGATGAGTTACTGTATCTTTACATCTGATCTCCTGTCTCAGAGCATATTTATGCTGATGGCATCCCACACAGATAAGAATTACTTTGGGTTTCTTTTCTTTCCTTTGTTTGCAGATGTCTGATATTCTACCCTTTCTCAGGAATCCATCCAAGTACAGAATAAATATACTGTCTTAGGTCAGGTTGCTCAGAAGCAAGCTCTGAAGTGAATTTCATTAAGGACATAATCTCAGGGAAGATAATTAGGGAGAGGAAGAAGGGAAGAAGCATAACATAAAAAAAAAAAAACAAAAAAATCACAAAAACAGGCACAGCCAGGATGGCCCAGTACACTAAGCTCTCTTGGGCTACCTGAGGGGAATTGAATTTGCCAGCATTTAAAGCTCCATACTAAAGACAAAGGTGCTCTGGTAATCTGTGACAGTCTTTCTACGAGTCAGGATATCTTGAAATTAAAGGTAGAAGACTGCAGTTAATTCATGTAAAGGGAGATGAACAAGGACAGAGGCGAAGGTCGAGAGACGAGATCCAGGTGCTACTTGTAAGAGTCTGGATTTTGTGGCAGAGGAAGGAGATAAACGCTGTTCCTGTATTTCTTTTTTTTTTCATAGCAGGCAAAAGATTTAACCTATATTTCACGAATGGAGATATAACAAATGACAACTAATCACAGAAAAACCTTCTTGACATTATGAGTTTTTAGAGAAATGCAAAATATTACCATTTAGAATGACAACCATGAAAAACTAATACAATACCACATCCTGACAAGACTGTATAGCAACTAGACCTTTGCTATATTCCTTATGATACTACAAAATCATACAGTTATCTTAGAAATCACTGACAGTTTCTTCAAAAGATAAGTCTATATCTACTGTGTAGTGAAGGCATTATTTGTTAAGTGTTTACTTTAGACAAAAAATATTTATATTCTTTGCAAAATCTATATATAGATGCTTGCAAAATAGCTATCGACAAGCTCCTTAAACAAGAGATAAATGAGATGTTCCTTAATGGAAGAAACTGGAAAATAAATTGATATATCTACACAATGAGATACTACTTAACAATATAAAGAAGCACGGTAGTGACAATACAATAATATAGAAAAATGATAAATCTCTAAGATGTTACGCTGAGTGAAAGAAGCCAGTCTCAAAAGATTATATAGTGTACAGTTCTGTTTGCATTATGTCAAGGAAAACAGCAAAACTGTAGGGAAGAGAGAAAAGCTTAGTATGTCATGTCTTATGAGGAAGAGAATATGATGGTATTCTGTTGCATATGATTACATGTTCATTTTATTTTTTTTTACATTTTATTTTATTTTTTTATTAACTTGAGTATTTCTTATATACATTTCGAGTGTTATTCCCTTTCCCGGTATCCGGGCAAACATCCCCCTCCCCCCCTTCCTTATGGGTGTTCCCCTCCCAACCCTCCCCCCATTGCCGCCCTCCCCCCAACAATCACGTTCACTGGGGGTTCAGTCTTAGCAGGACCCAGGGCTTCCCCTTCCACTGGTGCTCTTACTAGGATATTCATTGCTACCTATGAGGTCAGAGTCCAGGGTCAGTCCATGTATAGTCTTTAGGTAGTGACTTAGTCCCTGGAAGCTCTGGTTGCTTGGCATTGAGGTACATATGGGGTCTCGAGCCCCTTCAAGCTCTTCCAGTTCTTTCTCTGATTCCTTCAACGGGGGTCCTATTCTCAGTTCAGTGGTTTGCTGCTGGCATTCGCCTCTGTATTTGCTGTATTCTGGCTGTGTCTCTCAGGAGCGATCTACATCCGGCTCCTGTCGGTCTGCACTTCTTTGCTTCATCCATCTTGTCTAATTGGGTGGCTGTATATGTATGGGCCACATGTGGGGCAGGCTCTGAATGGGTGTTCCTTCTGTGTCTGTTTTAATCTTTTCCTCTCTATTCCCTGCCAAGGGTATTCTTGTTCCCCTTTTAAAGAAGGAGTGAAGCATTCACATTTTGATCATCCGTCTTGAGTTTCATTTGTTCTAGGCATCTAGGGTAATTCAAGCATTTGGGCTAATAGCCACTTATCAATGAGTGCATGCCATGTATGTCTTACTGTGATTGGGTTAGCTCACTCAGGATGATATTTTCCAGTTCCAACCATTTGCCTATGAATTTCATAAAGTCGTTGTTTTTGATAGCTGAGTAATATTCCATTGTGTAGATGTACCACATTTTCTGTATCCATTCCTCTGTTGAAGGGCATCTGGGTTCTTTCCAGCTTCTGGCTATTAATAAACAAGGCTGCAATGAACATAGTGGAGCACGTGTCTTTTTTATATGTTGGGGCATCTTTTGGGTATATGCCCAAGAGAGGTATAGTTGGATCCTCAGGCAGTTCAATGTCCAATTTTCTGAGGATCCTCCAGACTGATTTCCAGAATGGTTGTACCAGTATGCAATCCCACCAACAATGAAGGAGTGTTCCTCTTTCTCCACATCCTCGCCAGCATCTGTTGTCCGCTGAGTTTTTGATCTTAGCCATTCTCACTGGTGTGAGGTGAAATCTCAGGGTTGTTTTGATTTGCATTTCCCTTATGACTAAAGATGTTGAACATTTCTTTAGGTGTTTCTCAGCCATTCGGCATTCCTCAGCTGTGAATTCTTTGTTTAGCTCTGAACCCCATTTTTTAATAGGGTTATTTGTTTCCCTGCGGTCTAACTTCTTGAGTTCTTTGTATATTTTGGATATAAGGCCTCTATCTGTTGTAGGATTGGTAAAGATCTTTTCCCAATCTGTTGGTTGCCGTTTTGTCCTAACCACAGTGTCGTTTGCCTTACAGAAGCCTTGCAGTTTTTTGAGATCCCATTTGTCGATTCTTGATCTTAGAGCGTAAGCCATTGGTGTTTTGTTCAGGAAATTTTTTCCAGTGCCCATGTGTTCCAGATGCTTCCCCAGTTTTTCTTCTATTAGTTTGAGTGTGTCTGGTTTGATGTGGAGGTCCTTGATCCACTTGGACTTAAGCTTTGTACAGGGTGATAAGCATGGATCAATCTGCATTCTTCTACATGTTGACCTCCAGTTGAACCAGCACCATTTGCTGAAAATGCTATCTTTTTTCCATTTGATGGTTTTGGCTCCTTTGTCAAAAATCAAGTGACCATAGGTGTGTGGGTTCATTTCTGGGTCTTCAATTCTATTCCATTGGTCTATCTGTCTGTCTCTGTACCAATACCATGCAGTTTTTATCACTATTGCTCTGTAATACTGCTTGAGTTCAGGGATAGTGATTCCCCCTGAAGTCCTTTTATTGTTGAGGATAGCTTTAGCTATCCTGGGTTTTTTGTTATTCCAGATGAATTTGCAAATTGTTCTGTCTAACTCTTTGAAGAATTGGATTGGTATTTTGATGGGGATTGCATTGAATCTGTAGATTGCTTTTGGTAAAATGGCCATTTTTACTACATTAATCCTGCCAATCCATGAGCATGGGAGATCTTTCCATCTTCTGAGGTCTTCTTCAATTTCCTTCTTCAGTGTCTTGAAGTTCTTATTGTACAGATCTTTTACTTGCTTTGTTAAAGTCACACCGAGGTACTTTATATTATTTGGGTCTATTATGAAGGGTGTCGTTTCCCTAATTTCTTTCTCGGCTTGTTTCTCTTTTGTGTAGAGGAAGGCAACTGATATATTTGAGTTAATTTTATACCCAGCCACTTTGCTGAAGTTGTTTATCAGCTTTAGTAGTTCTCTGGTGGAACTTTTGGGATCACTTAAATATACTATCATATCATCTTCAAATAGTGATATTTTGACTTCTTCTTTTCCGATCTGTATCCCCTTGACCTCCTTTTGTTGTCTGATTGCTCTGGCTAGAACTTCAAGAACTATATTGAATAAGTAGGGAGAGAGTGGGCAGCCTTGTCTAGTCCCTGATTTTAGTGGGATTGCTTCAAGTTTCTCTCCATTTAGTTTAATGTTAGCAACTGGTTTGCTGTATATGGCTTTTTTGTATATGCTGTATATGGCTGTATATGTTCAGGTATGGGCCTTGAATTCCTATTCTTTCCAGGACTTTTATCATGAAGGGGTGTTGAATTTTGTCAAATGCTTTCTCAGCGTCTAATGAAATGATCATGTGGTTTTGTTCTTTCAGTTTGTTTATATAATGGATCACGTTGATGGTTTTCCTTATATTAAACCATCCCTGCATGCCTGGGATGAAGCCTACTTGGTCATGGTGGATGATTGTTTTGATGTGCTCTTGGATTCGGTTTGCCAGAATTTTGTTGAGTATTTTTGCGTCGATATTCATAAGGGAAATTGGTCTGAAGTTCTCTTTCTTTGTTGTGTCTTTGTGTGGTTTAGGTATAAGAGTAATTGTGGCTTCGTAGAAGGTATTCGGTAGTGATCTATCTGTTTCAATTTTGTGGAATAGTTTGGATAATATTGGTATGAGGTCTTCTATGAAGGTTTGATAGAATTCTGCACTAAACCCGTCTGGACCTGGGCTCTTTTTGGTTGGGAGACCTTTAATGACTGCTTCTATTTCCTTAGGAGTTATGGGATTGTTTAACTGGTTTATCTGTTCCTGATTTAACTTCGGTACCTGGTATCTGTCTAGGAAATTGTCCATTTCCTGAAGATTTTCAAGTTTTGTTGAATATAGGCTTTTATAGTAAGATCTGATGATTTTTTGAATTTCCTCTGAATCTGTAGTTATGTCTCCCTTTTCATTTCTGATTTTGTTAATTTGGACGCACTCTCTGTGTCCTCTCGTTAGTCTGGCTAAGGGTTTATCTATCTTGTTGATTTTCTCAAAGAACCAACTTTTGGTTCTGTTGATTCTTTCTATGGTCCTTTTTGTTTCTACTTGGTTGATTTCAGCTCTGAGTTTGATTATTTCCTGCCTTCTACTCCTCCTGGGTGTATTTGCTTCTTTTTGTTCTAGAGCTTTTAGGTGTGCTGTCAAGCTGCTGACATATGCTCTTTCCTGTTTCTCTCTGCAGGCACTCAGCGCTATGAGTTTTCCTCTTAGCACAGCTTTCATTGTGTCCCATAAGTTTGGGTATGTTGTACCTTCATTTTCATTAAATTCTAAAAAGTTTTTAATTTCTTTCTTTATTTCTTCCTTGACCAGTTTATCATTGAGTAGAGCATTGTTCAATTTCCAAGTATATGTGGGCATTCTTCCTTGATTGTTATTGAAGACCAGTTTTAGGCCGTGGTGGTCCGATAGCACGCATGGGATTATTTCTATGTTTCTGTACCTGTTGAGGCCCGTTTTTTGACCAATTATATGGTCAATTTTGGAGAAAGTACCATGAGGAGCTGAGAAGAAGGTATATCCTTTTGCTTTAGGATAGAATGTTCTATAAATATCCGTTAAGTCCATTTGGCTCATGACTTCTCTTAGTCTGTCTACATCTCTGTTTAATTTCTGTTTCCATGATCTGTCCATTGATGAGAGTGGGGTGTTGAAGTCTCCCACTATTATTGTGTGAGGTGCAATGTGTGTTTTGAGCTTTAGTAAGGTTTCTTTTACATATGTAGGTACCCTTGTATTTGGGGCATAGATATTTAGGATTGAGAGTTCATCTTGGTGGATTTTTCCTTTGATGAATATGAAGTGTCCTTCCTTATCTTTCAACTTTTAGTTGAAAATTGATTTTATTTGATATTAGAATGGCTACTCCAGCTTGCTTCTTCTGACCATTTGCTTGGAAAATTGTTTTCCAGCCTTTCATTCTGAGGTAATGTCTGTCTTTGTCTCTGAGGTGTGTTTCCTGTAGGCAGCAGAATGCAGGGTCCTCGTTGCATATCCAGTTTGTTAATCTATGTCTTTTTATTGGGGAGTTGAGGCCATTGATGTTGAGAGATATTAAGGAATAGTGATTATTGCTTCCTGTTATATTCGTATTTGGATGTGAGGTTATGTTTGTGTGCTTTCATTCTCTTTGTTTTGTTGCCAAGACGATTAGTTTCTTGCTTCTTCTAGGGTATAGCTTGCCTCCTTATGTTGGGCTTTACCATTTATTATCCTTTGTAGTGCTGGATTTGTAGAAAGATATTGTGTAAATTTGGTTTTGTCATGGAATATCTTGGTTTCTCCATCTATGTTAATTGAGAGTTTTGCAGGATACAGTAACCTGGGCTGGCATTTGTGTTCTCTTAGGGTCTGTATGACATCAGTCCAGGATCTTCTGGCCTTCATAGTTTCTGGCGAGAAGTCTGGTGTGATTCTGATAGGTCTGCCTTTATATGTTACTTGACCTTTTTCCCTTACTGCTTTTAATATTCTTTCTTTATTTTGTGCGTTTGGTGTTTTGACTATTATGTGACGGGAGGTGTTTCTTTTCTGGTCCAATCTATTTGGAGTTCTGTAGGCTTCTTGTATGCCTATGGGTATCTCTTTTTTTAGGTTAGGGAAGTTTTATTCTATGATTTTGTTGAAGATATTTACTGGTCCTTTGAGCTGGGAGTCTTCACTCTCTTCTATACCTATTATCCTTAGGTTTGATCTTCTCATTGAGTCCTGGATTTCCTGTATGTTTTGGACCAGTAGCTTTTTCCGCTTTACATTATCTTTGACAGTTGAGTCAATGATTTCTATGGAATCTTCTGCTCCTGAGATTCTCTCTTCCATCTCTTGTATTCTGTTGGTGAAGCTTGTATCTATACCTCCTTGTCTCTTCTTTTGGTTTTCTATATCCAGGGTTGTTTCCATGTGTTCTTTCTTGATTGCTTCTATTTCCATTTTTAATTCCTTCAACTGTTTGATTGTGTTTTCCTGGAATTCTTTCAGGGATTTTTGTGTCTCCTCTCTATGGGCTTCTACTTGTTTATTTATGTTTTCCTGGAATTCTTTCAGGCATTTTTGCGATTCCTCTCTGTAGGCTTCTACTTGTTTATTAATGTTTTCCTGTGTTTCTCTAAGGGAGTTCTTCACGTCTTTCTTGAAGTCTTCCAGCATCATGATCAAATATGATTTTGAAACTAGATCTTGCTTTTCTGGTGTGTTTGGACATTCCATGTTTGTTTTGGTGGGAGAATTGGGCTCCGATGATGCCATGTAGTCTTGGTTTCTGTTGCTTGGGTTCCTGCGCTTGCCTCTCGCCATCAGATTATCTCTAGTGTTACTTTGTTCTGCTATTTCTGACAGTGGCTAGACTGTCCCTATAAGCCTGTGTGTCAGGAGTGCTGTAGACCTGTTTTCCTGTTTTCTTTCAGCCAGTTATGGGGACAGAGTGTTCTGCTTTCGGGTGTGTAGTTTTTCCTCTGTACAGGTCTTCAGCTGTTCCTGTGGGCCTGTGTCTTGAGTTCACCAGGCAGGTCACTTGCAGCATACAAGTTGGTCTTACCTGTGGTCCCGAGGCTCAAGTTCACTCGTGGGTTGCTGTCCATGGGCTCTTTGCGGCGGCAGCAACCAGGAAGACCTGTGCCGCCCCTTCTGGGAGCTTCAGTGCACCAGGGTTCCAGATGGCCTTTGGTGTTTTCCTCTGGCATCCGAGATGTGTGTGCAGAGAGCAGTCTCTTCTGGTTTCCCAGGCTTGTCTGCCTCTCTGAAGGTTTAGCTCTCCCTCCCATGGGATTTGGGTGCAGAGAACTGTTTATCCGGTCTGTTTCCTTCAGGTTCCGGTGGTGTCTCAGGCAGGGGTCCTGCCGCTCCTGGGCCCTCCCCCACGGGAGCCCAGAGGCCTTATACAGTTTCCTCTTGGGCCAGGGATGTGGGCAGGGGTGGGCAGTGTTGGTGGTCTCTTCCGCTCTGCAGCCTCAGGAGTGCCCACCTGACCAGGCAGTGAGGTCTCTTTCCCACGGGGTCTGGGAGTAGAGATTTGCTGCGGGCCGGGATCCGCGGGTGTGGGACTTCCGGTAAACACAGGACGTGCCCGGTCCTAGAGGAATTCTGCCTCTATGTGTCCCGATTTCACCAGGCAGCTTTCTTGCAACAGACAAGTTGGTCTTACCTGTGGTCCCGAGGCTCAAGTTTGCTCGCGGGGTGCTGCCCACGGGCTCTCTGCGGCGGCAGCAACCAGGAAGTGTTCCTGTATTTCTTAACCAGGTGGCAGAGATGATGAAGTCACCTTGTTGGGGTAGGATTGGGAATAGCAGAAAGTCACGAGCTTAGGGTAGGCCATGTTTGTGAAGGGCTTTGCAGATCACTTACAAGTGGCGTGTGCTTTGCTTCATGCTTAGGTGTGGAGTCCGGGAAAGAAGCCCGGGTTGGTAATCCTGATCACAATGTGCTGGGGAGAAATACTGTAAATTATGATTGTCACCTGTAGCTTTCTGACCTTTTGCACCTGTGGGTGGATTCCACTGTCCTCACTGGAAATATGAAAAGAAACCTCTGAGGGCTTATTTCCAGAGGTGCCAAACTCTTACAATAGAGTGTGGTGCCCAGACAAGCTGAATTGATATCTCCTAAGAGTTTGCTACAAATAGCCAATCACAGACCTCACCCCTAACCTACTGAATTAGACTGTGCCCTTAAACATCCCATAGATGATCCAGGTGCCTATTGGAATCTGAAGGGCATTCTACTGTAGCTCAAAAAGCCACATTTGAGATGATATTTTCACTTCATCCTATGACTTTCTCTTAAACCATGATTTTTAAGATGTAGACACTATGTAGTCTCTCCCATGATGTAGTTTTTATGAAATTGAACCAGCCATCCGGTCTACTTCAATTATGCCTGTTATTATGGGTTACTTTTAACTATATATAGATTATCTTTAACTGTTCTATTGCTAGACAATAAAATATTCAATGACTAAAACCGAACAAAATGTAAAGCTTATATTTTTCATCGTGAAATCTCACACGGAATAGATCATGACTAACAACTGGAAATTGATGTAAATAAGAATGAATTGTCGTCATCAGTAATTATTAGGGCAACAAAAGTTAATTACTAGCTTCATGCTTACTTATAGAGAGGCAACCAGAAAGAACAGTTGCAAAAAAAAATCATTTGATTTAAGGAGCCAAACACCTAGCCTGATGCCTTACATACCAAGAAGCTTGAAACCAAATCATTCAATACCAGTTTTCCTCCATCTAGGCGTCACAGCAAATACCCTATATCCATCACGTAAGACCTAGGATGAATTCACAAAAGACACATCACTTTCCTATAGGACATTTTACTTTTTTTAGGTACTATCTGAATTTTAGAATATTTTTGAGGTTAATATAATGACATATAATGTCCTTCCCATTTTTTCTCTCTAAACCCTCCAAAGTACACCCCTTGTTCTCTTTCAAATTCACCACCATTTTTGAAATTGTTGTTGTTGTTGTTGTTGTTGTTGTGTGTGTGTGTGTGTGTATCATACATATATATGCACACATGTGTGTATACCTAAATACATAAATACAACCTTCTCAGTCTGTATGATGGCACTTGAACGTACATGTTTCCAGGACTGACCACGTGATATTGATTTTCTCTTCGCTGGGGAAGACTATTTCTCCTGTTCTCAACATTCTGCAGTTGCCTGTAGTTCTTTGTGTAAGGTTGAGTCCTCCCTTGCTTCCCCATATTCATAGTGTCAGAGGGGATAAGAAAGCTGTAGAAGCTAGAGCTGGCTATGAGATTACAACATCTCCTCAAAATATGAGAGGTTATATTCATCTTTTTAATTTTTTATTGGATATTTTATGTATTTACATTTCAAATGTTATTCCCTTTCCCGGTTTCTCCTTCTCCCATCCCCCTTCCCCTACTTCTATGAAGATGCTCTCCCTCCCACCCACCCACTCCCACCTTGCTGCCCTGGCATTCCCCTACACTGGAGAATCGAGCCTTCACAGGACCAAGGGTCTCTCCTCCTATTGATGCCAGACAATGCCATCCTCTGCTACACATTTGGCTGGAGCCATGAGTCCTCTCCCTGTGTACTCTTTGGTTAGTGGTTTAGTCCCTTGGAGCTCTGGGTGTCTGGTTGGTTGATATTGTTCTTCCTATGGGATTGCAAACTCCTTCAGCTCCTTCAGTCCTTTCTCCAGCTCCTCTATTGGGGTCCCAATGTTCAGTCTGATGGTTAGCTGCAAGCATGCTCATCTGTATCAGTAAGGCTATGGTAGAGCCTCTCAGGAGACATCCATATCAGGGTCCTGTCAGCAAGCACTTCTTGGCATCATCAATAGTGACTGAGTTTGGTGGCCACATTCCAGATGGATCCCCAGGTGGGACAGTCTCTGGATGGCCTTTCCTTCAGTCTCTGCTCCATTCCTTGTCCCTGTATTTCCTTTAGACAGGAGCAATTCTAGGTACCAAATCCAAGAATACATCAAAATGATGATTCACTATGATCAAGTAGGCTTTATCCTGTGGATGCCAGGATGGTTCAATATACAGAAATCCATCAATGTAATCCACTATATAAACAAACTCAAAGAAAAAGAAAACACATGGTCATCTCATTAGATGCTGAGAAAGCATTTGACAAAATTCAACACTCCTTCATGATAAAACTCTTGGAAATATCAGGAATTCAAGGCCTATATCTAAACATACTAAAAGCAATATACAGCAAACCAGTGGCCAACATCAAACTAAATGGAGAGAAACTTGAAGCAATCCCACTAAAATCAGGGACTAGACAAGGATGCCTACTATTCAATAGAGTATAACTTAAAACCTAAATTAAAACTATCATGTCCAAATTCAGATTATAAAACGTTTTACAAATAGCTATGGGCTGTTTTTTTTTAATCAAAATTATTATAGCTAATTTTTTCTTTGTTGGAGTGAGAAATATTGAACTTAGGTCTTTCCATATGCTAGGCAAACACACCACCACTATATTTCTGGCCACATTCCAGAGTTTTGTTACAGTTTTTGTTCTTCCTGTTCAGTTTGAGTAATGAGGACTACAAAAGATTTAATAATAATATAACAACCCAACATTTGAATCTGTAAACGTTCTGCTGAATTTTCCAGTTAGCTAGGACTCATTTCACTCACTTCTTCCACAAACACTGTTGGTCAGAAGACACTTCTCACAAGTGCTGAATGCTATGACTAAGATGTCCGGTCTTTGGGGAGCACCCCTTCTTATGGAAACTATCAGTAACATTGAAATGTTCTTTCATGGGCAGAATACGGTTTCATCAACTTAGACCCAGCTGCCTGCAGGAGAACAGGCAGATAATTGTCCTTTTAAATATCCAAGTATGCTATTGAATAGAGAGAGGAAAATTGAGATCTGCTCTCCAAGCTCCCCATGATTACAAGCATTGTGTGTACTTCAGGGCTGGGCTCCAATTGGCTGATGAACAGAAGCCTTCATTGTTTTACAGTATTGAAGAGAGCTGGTTTAATTAAACCCTGCTGTGATGTGAGGTTCACGGTCATTGCCTAAATGACTTGCTAGACATAGACCAGAAACAAACTACCAGGACCAGCCCTCTCTGTCTTCTACTGTTACTTCTGGATCTCCTCTCTGAAGAAGTAAGACTCCAGAAGCTGATGTGTTTTCAGGACTCTGACAGCTTGGATTCTCAAGATCAGGCAACAGAACCAGGCTTAAGTAAATCTCTCAAGTCATTAGCTATTAATATAATGTGACAAGTAGGCTCTTTTTGAGCAAATGAGAGTTTTCTGGGCCTGGGACACTTGTCGAAGTTAATCCCCCAATTCTGCCTCACCAGCACAAGAGACTCATTCTCCTGGAGGGAAGGCTTCAGAAACACCGAGATGACACCATATTCCAGCCACATGATACTGGGCTGCTTAGTTTCCTTGGAGCCCTCAGTTATTAAAAGGAAAGGATATTGGTGTCATCTTTGTTCATCTCATGTTTGGCCTGTCATGTTGGTTACACTCTATGGGTGTTGCTTCTGATATTGCTAAGAAATTTAATCTCACAGCAAACTCTCTGATCATCTGGCTCTGAAAGTCTTTCTGGTCCCTTCTCCTGCAATGTTCCCTGAGCCTTAGATATGGGAGTAGTTTGTAGGTTTGTCCATTTGGGCAGAGCTCGACAATTCTGGATTTTGATTTGGTGTGAATTTCTGCAGTGATCTCTATCTGTTGAAAATAGAAGTTTCCTCAATGAGGGGTGAAGACTGCACTTACTTGTGTGTATCAGGACAAATGTTTATAAGTTGTTGTTAAGGGTTTATGCTGGTTTACTAAATTAGTGGTGTAGATTCTCCTCTAATAACCATAATTTCACTAACAGTAGTTAGCTAGGTTTTCAGTACCAGGCACAGTTTCCCTCTTGTTGAGCAAGTCTCAAGTCCAATGGACATACTAGCATGAAAACAGAAAAACCCACAAGTCCTCAGCTCTACACAAAGAACTATAGGCAACTGAGGAAAACTGAAAGAGGTGCTCTTCCCAGAGAATAGCATTCCAGTTGGTTGTCCAGTACAAAAAAGGTCAGCCCTGAAAATACAGAAGTAACAATATACAGACTGAGCAGGTTATATTTAGAAATGTGACAGCAATTAGCTATTATACACACACACACACATATATATACATATATGTATATATGGCCATGAACTGGAAGGAGGACATGGAAGGGGTACATGAGAGGGTTTAGAGGAAGGAAGAGGAAGAGAAATAAAAAAAAAAATTTAAAGGGAAGAACAGATGTGCCTGCAAACAAACTCCTCTGAAAATGAATCCATGCAGCACAGATCTCCTTGAACACAGGGAATTCTGTTGTCATTGTTGTTGCTAACAGTGAAGGTTGTATTAATTCTCCTGTGACTACTACAATAAATTCCCAATACACTGAGTGGCTTAACAACATGAATTTTTTTCTTTTAAATGTTTGCAGTTTGGGAATCTGAGATCAAGTTATAACCAGGTCCATGCTCTCTCTCCTAGCTTTTGGTGCTTTTCAGTAATGCTTGATTTTCCTTGGCTCACGGGTGTTAATATTGATTGACACCTCTGATATCCTCCCTCTTGGTGCCTGTTTCTCAACATGGCTGTCTTCTCTCTATGCATGCCTGCCTCACTTGTCTTTTCTTCTCTTCTCTTCTCTGCTTCCCATGCCTCTCCTCTCCTCTCCTTTTCCTCCCTTCCCCTGCCCACCCCTCCTCTCTTCTCTTCTCAAAAGGACATTATTAATCATGTTTGATGCAGAGCCTACTCTACTGCAGAACACCTCTGTCTGAATTTGCATTGTACTTACATCCATAGTGCCCTACTCCCTGATCCAACCACATTCAGCAGTACACAGGGTAGTACTTCAACTAGTAGGCCCTTAAACTTCAGACTTGTGAGGCCTCCTAGAGATATTATCACAGACACCTCTTCAGGAAGGTGCCATACTAACCGTCAGGAGAAAAGGCCCACCCACCATTTGACTCAACAAATAACACAATACTAACCCAAGTTTGGGAGACTGAGACAGAAAGGATCTGTGTGAGCCAACATGGCCCGAAGAAGTAGTGTGGAAAGGTAGAAGGCAAGCCCCAAGCCTTCACACCTTTTCTGTCTTCTCCCTTGCTTGTAGCAACTCCAGAGAACTAACATAGTTATGGGAAAGAACGTGTAGCAAAGAGCACTTCAATATACATTTTTCCTATTTACTACCAGCAAGGACTTTAGATGCTAAGAAATTTGGGAAGTTCTGTGACTTCTGGGTTTTCATTGTGGACTCTGTTCTACAAACAGAAACATGGGTTGTTCTAAGCAGTAGCCCATTGATGTATAGCCCTGCCCCAATGCAGAATGCCTGTGACTCTGGTGTGCACATGGGAGATGATGAACTCGAAGGGATATTTTACAGTAGTGTTACTCAGAAAAATCATGGACAATTTTTCTATGCCATCTAGGAGAGACAGAGTTTTAATAAGAGGCTTAAGTTAGGGGGTGCTGAGAAAAGAAAGATTCAACAATAAAGACAAATTGGGGTTTCTGAGATCATTATGTTTCTTACGAACTCAGAGACTGAAGCAGCAAACATGCAAGGGTCTGCACCGGGTCTTTGGAATGTGTGTTTATGGCTGGCCGTTTAGTGTTTCCTTGAGATTCCTGAGTGAACAGTGGCTCTCTAATGCTTGTTTCTGCTCTTAGGATCTTTTCCTTCTCTTGTTCTTTTATTTCCTGTTCCAACTTTGATATGATAGTGTTAATTATATTTTATTGTATTATATTTTACAAAAACATTAGGATTCACAAAGTTAACAGAGACAGCTATTTTTTCCCAGATTTAAAAAAAGGGGGGGGGGGCACAGTCAGCAAAATAATTTCTAAGGAAATAAAAAGCAGTGTGTGCCTCTATAATCAGAAGGTAAAAAAAAAACAGAGCAGCAAAAAATACAGGTTCAGAGTCAAGAAGACCTTAATTTCTAGTTATTGACTTTTCTGTCTACACAGGACAATGTGTGGACACAGTACACTATCTGTTGGTGGAAACATCTTTCTGAAGGGCTACTATTAGTATATTAAAGTTTTCTGTTACAAAAAAAAAGGAAGGAGAGAGAGAGAGAGAGAGAGAGAGAGAGAGAGAGAGAAGTCTGAGACAATTTCACTTTCTTTTTTTTTACATGTTTTATTGGATATTTTTATTTACATTTTAAATGTTATCTCCTTCCCCAGTTTCCCCTTCAGAAACCCACTATCCTATCTCCTCTCCCCTTCCTTCTATGAGGGTGCTCCCTCACCTACCCACCCACTCCCTCCCACCTCCCTACCCTGACATTCCCCTGCACTAGAGGATCAAGCCTTGACAGGACCAAGTGCCTCTCCTCTTGTTGATACCCAACAAAGCCATCTTCTGCTACATATGTGGTCAGAGCCATCGATTCATCCCTGTGTACTCTTGGAATGGTGGTTTAAAGAGAAAAATATGTGATTTGGGACTCACTGGGTTTTTTCCAGAAATGAATTCCTTCTAGAACTAGCACTACTGTTAGTATGTGGACCAATGTGTTTGGAAAATCACCTAGAGAAGTGTGTGCATAAAAGTTGGGATCAGTGACTGACATGTATCTATATTATTAGCACTGGGAGGGAGGCTCTTCAAGTTCAAGACCAGTAAAGCTTGTCTAATGGAAAGAAGAGAGACAACATGACTTCATATGAATGACCTTTTATGTAATCTACTCTAACTTTCTGAGTGTGTGAGAAAAACAAGATGAAGAAAACTAAGTGGAGTCTTTGAAGCTCTAGGACAGGAGTTAGAACTGAGGCAGTAGATGCATATGGATAATGGGGGTATTTGGCCATGCCTCATGTCTTCACCTACATAGTTTTAGATAGAAGAGAAGACACTGTGTATTTGTATCCCCCTCTCTACTGAACTGTGCTGGATGACTGCTGGGCACTCTAAATAGTGCAGTAATGGGTTCTAAAGTAACACTGTCTGCTGCACAGATCTGGCCCTGCCAGTTAGATAACACTTTGCCAGTTCTTACCTACTATAGAATATTTTTTGTCACCTGTGAAATGGAAGGAATAATTAGTTGATACACATGAAATGCAGGGAAGTGTGTAAAATGCCATGTCCAGTTGTTTCCCTGACAATGCTGCAGAGCAAAACACCTCTGTACTCATAGTTGAACTGAGCCATTCAATGCTGTATCCATTTAGCCTGGCTACTTCTGACTGCAAGCTGTAGGTTGTATGGAGACTTGCTTCAGTGTCTCTCATCCTCTTTGTCTGGTAGTTGTGTGAGCAAGATTCTTATTGGGACAGGCTTATCCTCCTGTACACCCAGTGGCCCTCTAGGAATCTTATTTACTAACATCTTTAATCAAGTCATAGAGCTGAACCCGAAGACAAAAAGTGAGTGGATATCCTTGGTCTACCAGGCAGCCGTGGTACAATGGGAATACCTAACATGACCACACAGGAATGACGCCAGATTAACATAAACACTCTACAATGCCTGATACATGATGATTTGTTGAATATTTACTATTATGAGCTGCTATGGATCCTTTCTTGTCAGACACACAAAGTATTACATTAGTAGAAGTTACACTCTTTCTCCTGCAAAGGACAGCCTTTGATCGTTTTAAAGTACTGGTTTTACTGAGAAATTCTTTGAGAATTTCGTATAATATACTTTGAACATTTTTTACCCTCTCTCCCTGAGCTGCTCCCTCATTAACTTCTCCCTTTCCCCTCACCTAAGTTTTAATCTTCTTTTAATCTTCACTGTTGAGTCCAATTCATGTTGCCCAACTGCCACTGCTGGAGCATCAAATGTCAAATCTTGGAGTTCCTGAAAGAGAGTGGCAGAGAGACACACAGACTGTCTAGGTTCCTTTTACTGAAAAAAAAGAGAACAGCTTTGTTTTCTTGTTTGGTGTATTTAAAGGGTAGAACATGGGTTACTAGGAGTGCTAGGTCTTATCTACAACATTAGAGATCATAAGGGCTCAGAGCTATCATACTTTCCCCCCCAAAACCACACCTGTAAGCATTTTTCTTCTGGCCATCACATTGCCCAGCAGTTTTCCACAGAGGTGTGGTGTGGTATGGTGTGGTGTGTATGTGTGTGTGTGTGTGTGTGTGTGAGAGAGAGAGAGAGAGAGAGAGAGAGAGAGAGAGAGAGAGAGAGAGAGAGAGAGAGACAAATTGTCCTTGAATTTAACTTTGCCCTTGTGAAGTTTCAGAACCCAGCTGTATATTAACATCCAACTGGTCTTGCGAGTGGGAACCTACCCTAGCCTGTGCCCAAACCATGAGGCATCACATCATTAAAGAAAACTGTCTCTTTTCCAGCAGCTATCAAAGTCAATAGCTCCTCAGCTCATGCTAAGATTTAATGTCCTTTTCCTGTCTCTACCCTGAGGGATTTTTCTGGCTTGAGCTT
This sequence comes from Rattus norvegicus, assembly GCF_021556685.1. NCBI lineage: Eukaryota > Metazoa > Chordata > Mammalia > Rodentia > Muridae > Rattus > Rattus norvegicus. Next base: position 62,118,045 of record NC_141535.1, read on the forward strand.
GCACAGGGTTTGTCCATGCTGTTCTGATGCTGTGAATTCAATGTGCAATTGCCCTGTTGTGTACAGAATCCACTGTTTCCCATCCCTTCTGATCCTAGTTTTCTTCTTTCTCTTCCTCAAATATCGTTAAGCCTTGTGGGAAGGACTGTGAGATGTATGACTCTGTTGAGGGCTGAGCACTCCAAAGCCTCTCATTCTCTGTGTGATGACCAGTTGAAGGTCTCTGTGTTGATGGCCTTCATGATTTATTTCTTACTGTCCTCTTCTCCCACAGATTTAACTTGCACGAAGGACAGACTTTCAACCAGCTTCTGCCAGACACTAAAATCCATGAAGAAGTGCTCGGTGCCATCAGTACGAGTCCAGTGCTGTCTCTCGTGTCCACAGACACAGAGCATCCACACCCAGAGGCAAAGAAAACAGCAGATGCTCCAAAATCATGACACGATCTAGGTTCAGAAAGAAGCCACCATCATGGGCTTCCACAGCCTGATACCCAAGAACATGGTCCAGAAGGCCACTTCACTAATATTTCACTTTGTACATTCTAGGTTCAACTTTGGGTCATAACAAAACAAAACGCAATGTGTGTGTCTAGTCACTAAATGTTTCTCACAGAAAGCTTGGGGCTGGCTGCTCCCCAATAGGAAGACGAAGTATTTGAGAGAATGATGCTGCAGCAGTTGAGATGAGTTCCTTGGGAAAGTGCCAGATTAGGCAAGTCTGTGAAAATATGTCTTTCCCCCTTTAAAGATGAAAATAGAAACCTGTTTTTTTCCCAAACTACCTCAAGAAACAGAGACACACTTACCCAGGAAACAGATAATCTTTTAAATTTGTCTTCATGAATATATCCCCCTTAGGTGCCTTGGGTAGCCACTGTTTAAAAGCCATGAGGCAAGTTTTAGGACCATCTATCTCAGTAGTCAATAAGGACAGGAAAAAGATGCTAGCTATGGTGCCCTGTCTGTTCTCCATCACTGTAGGACTTCACAACTGGAAACCTAGAATCTTGGGACAAACCATGGAGATTTGAGATTAAGGAGACAGGGGCATCAGATGCAGCCTAGGGGCATTAGATTGGCGGTCAAGAAGTCATTTTTTACTTTACTTCAATTTCTATTAAAAGTCCTTAAAATGCAAATGAACAGAATCAACTTCTAGCTAGCATAAGAAAGAAAATGGTCCTTGTCCCTCAAACTTTACTGGCTTTGTTAGCTTGTCACAGAACAAATGTGTGTTCCTGTCTGCCAGTGCCCTGTCCCTTTCGGAGTCATGACCTCAGGTCTTCCCATCATCCCTGTGCAGAAAGATTACACACAAACCTGCTACAAGTAGGGTTAGGGCTGTCTGCACACCCTGTTTCTCTTCTGAGAGAAAAAGTGAAGTTATAGGCCAAACCACTTTTAAAAATCAGGTAAATTGTACTAAGTCTAGGAATTTAGTAGAAATTTATAGTTTAGAAGAAAAAAGTTCTAAAAAGTGTGCCTTAGTGTGTCTATTAGTAACTTTTAAAAGAGATAAAGAGCTGGGGTAGAATGCATATTTATCACAGTTGTGCAAGGCTGTAAGTTTGGTGTCTAGCAACACACGTGCATGCGTATACACATACACACAGAATCAAAAATGGAGGCTAACTAACCTTATGGAGAGCAAGCAAGTCAAGAGGGTCCAGAACACTGAAACAGAAGTGAAACAGAACACTAAAACATGCTTGTTTTAGATATCACCCCGCCTCACTGATGTCAGTAGGCTGTGAGCACAAACGCAGAGCAGATTTCCAGGTGAGCCTGTAGACTGAACCTTGAGTGAAAAATGGATGTGTGGAGAGATGCAAGCCCCAGGGAAAGACCCCAGAACCAGCTCTTGACAGGATAGGAGGCAATGTATGTCTTCCGGTGGGACTCAAGGCTTATGCACCAATATGAATCTTCATTCTGGAGTGCAGTGTCCCTCAGCTCCCTGTAGTTATCTGTCCATTCAGCAGAATGGTGCTATTGAACTTGGTGCTAATATCTAGATGGTGGCAAAGCTAACAGAATGTTAACAAATAGTCATGTGAAAGGCTAGGTGTCTATGAACTTCCTTATAGACATATGCTTTGTGTGAGATGGTATTGCTGGCCAATGCCAGTTTTATTTGTTCTGAGACCATGAACATAGCATTATATAGGATGCACTTTTAAACTCTTTCAAGACACTAGCATGGATTATTCTGATCGATTCCTGTGGAAAGTAAAACACTGGGATTTGGATAAAATTCAAGGTATACCAGAAATAGGAGAAAATACACATTTACTGAAGCCAGGGAATTATGTATAGTTAAGCATACATTCTTGCATTCTGTCTTTACATAAACACATTGCTGGCCAATGACAATCTCTGATGAAATAGCTATTTTAGAGAAATGCTTACATTAATCTGTTAGTGGCAGAAATGGAGAAAAAAGTAGAGGAGAACTTGACCTTCTAATGAGGAATTTTGCAAGGGCTAGTAGTATAGGCTTTCAAAAGTGTTAATTAATAAGCCATGTGTACTGTTCTACAGCAGAATAAAGAACATGACACCAGAGTCCTGGGTATGACCAGGCTTACAAAACTCAGGAACAAACTTGGATTTCTACTGACCTCAACAAACTAAAAGTAGGCCAGATTTTCCAGTGCAAAAAAAATAGACCATGTCATTTGGGACCCATGTGGTTGAGCACAACATGAGCCTCGGGGGAGAGTCTGGCCAGGTGCTCCATTCTAGATCTTTCTCCATTTTCTTAAGTACAGGAAATAGGTCTCTGATCATGCATCATGGACATCCTCTTCTTCTACCACGGTGAGACTGTCCTATGCCATGTGTCATTAGTGTTTGCTGTAGGAGTCATTGGTCAGCTGCTCAGCTGTGGGCTATCAGTGTTTCCATGGATCTTTAATGCTTGAGATGCTGGAAGAACCTTGAATAGCAGGATGACACTGACAGCAAGAGCTGGATAGTATCTTCACGGGGTCAAATGTGAAGGCTTGGTTTATTTCATCCATCTCCTCCTTCACATCAACACCTTGAAGGTGTGAACAAGAAGCTCAGCAAGAGACACTAGAGTCGTACTCTGAGCCAGACAGATCCACCATGGAGCCTTGTACTTACATTCATCATGTTGGGTTTACATTGCTTTTCAGAGTGATAGACTTAGTTCTTCTCCAAAAAGTTATAAGCTACTTAATTTTAACATCAGAAAAGTGTTATGCCATAAGAAAACAATATTCCTAGAAACTTTATAGTGAACACTTTGTTCAAGTCATGAATCATGTCCTGTAACAAAGGATTGCTTTCCTTTGCAGGAATAACTATTGAGTCATAGGTCTTCCTAAACAAGAGCACAGGCACTTTCCTCTGGTCTCCTGAGACAGCATGTCTTCGCTGGCTGTCCAATGCAATGCTCTGAGAGTCTTTTGAGCAACCGCCACCAAGAATCTGAAGCAATTTGAGAGATTACATAATTTCAGACCCTAATTTCCCATCCAGTTAGCTGAAGTTCTCTGACAGCTACATATTGCAAACCTAGAAAAGTGCAAAGTCTTAGTTTTCTCCTTTCTCACTTCAAGATGAAGCTCTGGGACAGCTTTTCTGGTGCTCAATCCACAGTGATTCACTCTCACAGGCCACATGTCTTGAGTTTCCTGGTGCTATAACCAATCTAATACATTTGATGCTACTCCTGTTGTTAATGCAAGTATTTTTTTTTAATTCAAGTATTTTTTTAAGTTCTGTCACTAAAAATAATGTGATGGGGGAAAATGCATTTCTCCCTACCATTGTCCTCCAAAATAATGGCGTGACATAACATGGCTAACTCATTGTCTCCCCTGTGTTTCTATATTGCTGCTTCACCAGCTGATTCCTACACTCCTCCTGTACCCCATTAGTAAGTACCTCAGTATTAAAACCAGATTGTAATCACAGGCTGTCTCTGTGTGGCATCAATAAATGGCCAAACCCATTGATGTTTTCTTGTGATTCATTTACTCCTACTGTGAGACACTCGCCACCCCCACAGTGTTGCCATGGAGTTTAGCAACTGGAAGAAGTTACTATCAATTTCTTCCTCCTACACTCCTCCCAGATCCCCTCCTCCTCAACCTGTAGTCAAGCACATTATGCAATGAGTCATAACCCAGGTGAGTAGAACATAAGTTTATTCTCATGAATGTGCAGTATCTTCAGGTTTCTACTGCTGTGAAGAGACACCATGACCATGGCAACTCTTACAAAGAAAAGCGTTTAGTAGAGAATGCTTTACAGTGAAGAGGTTTAGCTCATTATCATCATGGTGGACATGCATGTAAACATGGTGCTGAGACACCTCTATGGGACAGCTGGGAGCTCGGCATCTGGATCAGCAAGCAGCAGGAAAAGAGAATGACATTGGACCTGATTTGGGCATCTTAAACCCCAAAGTGATTCACTTCATCCGGCAAGGTCACACCTACTCCAACAAGGCCATATCTCCTAACAGTGCCACTCTCTATGGGTCTATGGGTGTCATTTTCATTCAGACTAGCACATACAAGAACTGAAAAAAAATATGACAATTTGAAGTGAAATACCCAATCTGGTGTAGTCAGAGCCTCAGCTTATACTACGAGTTCCTTTCTTGGTGTCCTAAGGGAAGACATGATGCTTTTTAAAAAGGTAATTCACATCTAGAGGAGTTTACATGAAGAAGATAATCATTGCTCAGAGACAGTGCAGGGCTAAGTTTAGGCAGCAAAGGTGAAATTTGCTCATATAGAAAGGAATCTACTAGTTGTTTAAGCAAATGCATTGAAAAAGAGACAGCTGGACTAGATAGGTGACCCCTTAGAAATTTTGAGGATGTATTTTGGGTGGTAGGAAAGGTAAGTTTGATCAATGTGGCATTACAGACTATGGTTACTTCTATGCTTGTGCCTTAAAAAACTTTTCCTGACTACCTGGGAACGCTTTCTTTCTTTATTTTTTTTCTGGGAACTCTTCTTACCCTTCAATTTTCTGACCAAATGTCTCTGTCCTTAGGAAGGCTCCCCTGACGCTGTTAGGATGAGTAAGGCATACTCTGCTCCTGCTGTGTCCTGCACATCTTGCACTCTTAGAAATTTAGTTTCCCAGGAAACGTGTGGCAATGTCTAGAATGTGTTGTATTTTTACAAGTGGGACTAGATGAATGAAATGCTACCACCATCTTGTCAGTGGAGGTCACTGATGCTGCTGGGCATCCTACAGAATGGTGACCTCCCTTTTACCAAACATATCTCAAAATATCCACTGTTTTAAAGTTGGGAAAAAAACTGCTCTAAGACAATTATCACCTTAGAATTAGGAACAGAGATTGGAGTTAAATAAAAAAATGAATGCACTCTAAAATCTAGACCCCAGGAAAAGACTGATAAGCTAGATCAAAAAGACTTCAAAAGCAAGAAACTGCATATGGATTCAAAGTACTTTGGATTGATAGAAAGCGAGAAGTGAACCAGAGGTTTATATGCTAAAAATAAATAGATAAATAAAAAGGATAGGAAGTGTGTGTGGTGGGGGGGAGACTAAAGGTTGGAGTTAGATCCGAGAGGAGTTAAGAGAGAGGAGCCAGGCATAAATATAATGAAAATGCACTATGTGTATGTTTAACATACTCAAAGAAATATCAAAGACATAGTTTTAAAAGAAAAGAACATCTTGACATTAGAGGGGAGCTGTAATCATGAGCTTGCCCCTGATCTCATGGACTAGCCTAGGGATTGAGATATCTCGGTTTTAAACTCAGAGCAATAAACTAAAAGGAAAAAACATAGAACAGTGATACAGTGATATGCTAAGGGTTTGAATTAATCATCCTCTTGCAACTGAGGTCTCTAATCAAACAGAAAGTACACATGATTAGTCAGTTCAAAACACCAGCTTTACTAATGGGGACATTGGTTTGAAGAATATGTGTGGGTTGCTGATGGCAAAAGGTTCCCTACCTTTCATATCTCCAGCCTCCACAGTAGCAGCAGGAGTCTGTGAGGAAGGTTTCCCCATAGAGGTGTGCTGAGCTGAGGAAGGGAAGTGGGAGAAGAAGAGAAAAGTGGAGCACATGGCTTATTAACCTCAACAGACATATCTCTTATTTCCTATCCTAGTCCCCTGACTGACACGTAGTGTGTACTTTATATAATAACAGGAGGACTGTGTTAAGGAAGATAAGACCATAGATTATAGGCAAAACAAAAGCACAGAGGGAGGATCCTGGAGAAAAGGAGGCATAAGTAGGAAAGGTTGTGGGAGTGTGGGGGATACTGGAGGCATAGGAAGAGCTAACTTGAAGGAAGGGTTTATAAAAGCAACATGAAAGCCTATGACCTCAATTAATTAATTCAATTAAACATATACACTAGAGGGATAGTAGAATATATACAATATGGAAGAAGCCTGAGTTTGAGGGTTGAGGTATTAAACCCAGTCTGGGTGGAGAAGGGAGTAGCATGTGGGTCAACTGAAACCAAGGATGTATATAAAAATCTTATTGAAAATTCTCTAGTTAGTAATCTAATTCTAAATTGCAACTCTAAACAAGAGTTCAAGAAGAACTACCCTCTGTGGAGGGACAAGGTCACTCCCAGAGAACAAGGATCATTAAGTGAAAATCTCAGTGTGAGGTTCAGGTTGCCTTCTTTGTTGGTCAGGGCAGACCCAGAAGTCCCAAAACAGCACAGGCTCTTACCTTACCCCTGGTAGCCCACCATAGCAAAATGGTGAGAGCCTGTTGCTGAAGGCACCACATACTTTGGCTACAGGACACAGAGAAATCAGCCTCTAACTGATCAAGAAATATCCTGCCTACTGGCTAGCTTTCCCAGTATAGGAAGGTACTAGGCTGGCTGTTGGATGAATTACATTTCCGTTGTGGTGTAACAACATGACCAGGGCAACCTTGAGGAGCCTTTGTGTTGGCTTAAGGTTCCAAAGGGTAGAGTCCATGTTGCTGGGGGGTGGGGGTCAGTGTGGCAGCAGACTGCAGTCGTGATGGAAGGAATAAGAAATTAAGAGCTCATATCCTGAATGGCAACAACAAAACAGAGAAAGAAGACTGAAAGGAGACAAGACATTTTTACTCTCAAAGCCCACCCCCAGTGTTACACTTCCTCCTAAGCCTCCCCATACAGCACCAGCAGCTGGGGGCTAAGCTGAAATGCCCAAGACTGTGAGTAGTCATGTCTGATTCAAACTGACAAACCAACCAAAATTTCCATCATAGCAGGGATGCTGCTCTCCAGGCCCCAGACCTTACTGAAGAGCTGCAGGCCGTTGATAGCTGCTGGGGGAGGTAGTCGGTGGTGTCATTTTTTTTTGTAGGTTTTTTTTTTTAGAGTGTTCCAATTGGTGTGTTTTTGTGCTCCTGTGGATGGCCCCAAAACTCATGCACATATGGACAGTATTAATTGGGACTTCGTGGATTTTTTTTTTTTTTGAAGAAAAGAGAACATGGGGCTAGGGGCAGGATATGTTGGAATGAACTATAGGGAGAATTGAAAGAGGAAAGTGGGAGCTGGGTATGAACTTATTGTACTATAATAAAACAAGTTAATTAAATAATTAATGCAACGTTAAGAAGCAGGAAGAGCAGATGAAGCTTTAGCAAATGAAAAACAGTGTTGTGGAAGCTAAACTTTATGAGCTACTCAGACCCAAGACACAGAGCTCAACTCCCATTGCAGGTTCCAGCAACAGCCACACAACGTTCAGGAATCATTAATGTTGCTTAAGAACAAAATGTCCCTGCAAGGTGCCCACTCACACAGGATCTGTCAGATGAGCCCAAAGAGCTCAGGTTCCACTCAGCCAATGTCTGATATTAATCATTTTCCTGAGTTCTTTCCTGTGCTTAAAGGAGACATAGAGTGCCGAGGAAGCAAATGGTCTGTTTAGTCTAAACTGGAAGCAGAGAAATGAGCAGACGCCTCAATTCTACCACAGAAAATTATGGGCTTTGGTCAACTCTGCAACAAAGATGTGCTTCTTTGTTTTTAATCCCTTCATGCCTTGCAAGGATGTTGGACAAAGGCATATAAGAGATGTGAGGGGATCTGGATTATGGAGTCAGGATTGCAGAAAGTGGCACTGATTCATTAACTTGAAAAATGGTTTTAAGTCAATGAGGTATAAAGTATTCATTGTAAAATATGAAACTTTAAAGCATTTCCTCCATCATGGAGACTGCTCAAAAGAGCATGCATGTCCCCTCTGCTTTATGCTTCTTGTGTGTAAATTATTGGTGCTGAAATAAGGACTATCCAAAATCTGATCTGCTGACATTCTGTGGTGTGACTTCTTTGACTCTAATCAGTGGGAGTAACCCACAGTAGACCCCTATTGGCCCTTCTGTACTACATGGTTCTGTGCTACAACTCCCTGTGAGCTTCATTATCAGCCAATTAAGCTTTTCCTCATATAGTTGATACAATTTTGGTGGGTAGTGATTTGCTTTTCCCACCATAAGACCCCTGATCTCACTACCCAACACTAACCTAGAGCACAGGCAGACTGTCAAGTTAAACAGAGGAAGTCTTCCTTTTTTAACCCATTTAGCCAGTCACTGAGCATTCTTTAGACTAGAGCTCCAAAATTATAACATCCCAGCTCCTTAACAGGCTGATTTTTACTTTACAAACCTATGTTTCAACTGATGCATAAACTAGTCCCAAGCTTACTGTTGTAAGATCAACCATCACTTTGTGTGGCCATGTGTTCAACGGAGCAGGACATTTCAGAACACAGAGTGACAGCTTATTTCTTCCCCACGATGCTGAAAATGGCAAAAGCTCTTGACACTAATCCTCCCACTGAAGTTAAGGATGGTGCCGCATGTCTACAAAGCCAGGACTATGGAGCCTAAGGCAGGAAGATCCCCATGAGTTCCAAGCAAGCCTGGATTGTAGTGTGAAGACTACTCTGGTAGGAGGAAAAGGAGGAGGAGGAAGAAAAGGAAGAAGTAGGAAGAGGAAGTGGAGAAGAAGAGGAGGAGGAGGAGGAAGGGGAGGAGGAGGAAGAGAAGGAGAAGAAGAAGAGGAGGAGGAGGAAGAGGAGGAAGAGGAGGAAGAGGAGGAAGAGGAGGAAGAGGAGGAAGAGGAGGAGGAGGAGGAGGGAAAAGAAGAAGAAGAAGAGGAGGAGGAGGGGGATGAGGAGGGGGAGGATGAGGAGGAGGAGGAGCAACAGCAACATCCAAACCTCTGCAGTACTCATTATAATCAAACTCCATGATGGTTTCTAGCAGCCTAAGGAAGTATGCTACCACACCTCCAGGCACCCAAATTACTGTTTAGCAAAGCTCAAGGACTCAAGGGAATTTATTATTTGTTCTAAGACAGCTAGCATAAATCTTTTTCTAAGAGTATTTACTGAAAGCATAGAACTAAGAGGTCTTCTCTTTTGCCTTTGGCTGTCTCCTACAGCCCAGGGGTCTCAGGGACCTGAAAGTCATTCCTTTTCAGTGTAATCACCTGGAAGGATAGGGCTCACCTTCTTCAGTGCCTGGAAGAGAACAGAAATGTGACTCTGCTAACTGCCAGTCAGCATGCACACATAGCAGTTCACAGGGAGCCCCTCTCCACATGCTTTTTGTAATGTTTTTCAGTTTCTGAATTCTTGCAAGTTCCAACATTTCCCACTCTCCCACTTTGCCTCTTTGAAACATCCAAACGAAACAGCTGAACGTTGGGTACATGGATGACAATCGAGTCTCTCCCCTGTTGCAATGGCCTTTAGATTCTTTCTTTGTTAATGACAAACTTTGCTCATCTTTAATAATGTCTGATGATTTTCTGGGAAACCCTCACGGTTTGAGCTCCTGTCAGTTGAAATCATCTTCATGTCATTTTACTTACATGTTTTGGTACCTGAGCTGGAACTGTCAGCTAGATCACTTATCCATGGTTTCTGCATGGGGCCTCTCCTAGTGTAGCTTCATGTACATCTTCAACAACTTACCTCATGCCACACGTACCTGTCATACTCATAGTCTTGCTTATAAACTTGGATCCAACTACTCATGAGCTGCACCCAGGTGGCCACCCTGAAGTGGAGATAGGCTGTTCTCCTGCCAACCAAAGCTGCCATTTCTCATTTAAAGTCAGCATGGAGTCTCAGCAGGAAAAGAAGCGAGGACCTGTGAGAAAGAACCAGAGTGGTGAACAATGGCAGTGGTGATCACCTAATGAGTAGGAGCACCTCTCTCCAGCTTGGTGTGGGTAGCTGGGAATCAAGTCCAATACACAGAGCTGTGGGGACCAGCGAAAAACAGAGGCTGCATAACATGGCAGTGTGTCCTCAGCTGATTGTCTTGCATCCGTTTTAGATTACAGACAATAGATGAGCTAAGGAATCAGAGATTAAATTAGCCAGAGATTCCCCTTAGCCCATGTGGCTTGGGAAATGGATGTGTTATACAGCCTCAGGAATCGGTAGTTCTTCTGCTGCAATATTTTGAGAACTACTGATGCACATAACATTAAGAACAGGTCCTTGCTTTTGTCTGGTGGTTGCTTTAACAGGCACTGAACCTCGAAAAAGGTTGGGGAGGCTGATATAAAATGACAATATTATTAATATTTGTCTCTCCAATTTGGGGGGGGTGGGTGGGAGGGGGAATGTGTGGGTGTGTGTTATTTTGGTGATATGAGAATCAAACCTAGAGTCTTGCATGAGCTAAGAACATATTCCACCACTGTGCTCAAGTAATATGCTCAAGTATCATGGCCTCTTCTTCTTAAGAGTGACCTAGGAAATGCAAATCAAAACAACCCTGAGATTTCACCTCACACCAGTGAGAATGGCTAAGATCAAAAACTCAGGTGACAGCAAATGCTGGCGAGGATGTGGAGAAAGAGGAACACTCCTCCATTGTTGGTGGGATTGCAGACTGGTACAACCATTCTGGAAATCAGTCTGGAGGTTCCTCAGAAAATTGGACATTGAACTGCCTGAGGATCCAGCTATACCTCTCTTGAGCATATACCCAAAAGATGGCCCAACATATAAAAAAGACACGTGCTCCACTATGTTCATCGCAGCCTTATTTATAATAGCCAGAAGCTGGAAAGAACCCAGATGCCCTTCAACAGAGGAATGGATACAGAAAATGTGGTACATCTACACAATGGAATATTACTCAGCTATCAAAAACAATGACTTTATGAAATTCATAGGCAAATGGTTGGAACTAGAAAATATCATCCTGAGTGAGCTAACCCAATCACAGAAAAACACACATGGTATGCACTCATTGATCAGTGGCTATTAGCCCAAATGCTTGAATTACCCTAGATGCCTAGAACAAATGAAACTCAAGACGGATGATCAAAATGTGAATGCTTCACTCCTTCTTTAAAAGGGGAACAAGAATAAACTTGGCAGGGAATAGAGAGGAAAAGATTAAAACAGACACAGAAGGAACACCCATTCAGAGCCTGCCCCACATGTGGTCCATACATATACAGCCATCCAATTAGACAAGATGGATGAAGCAAAGAAGTGCAGGCTGACAGGAACCGGATGTAGATCTCTCCTGAGAGACACAACCAGAATACAGCAAATACAGAGGCGAATGCCAGCAGCAAACCACTGAACTGAGAATAGGACCCCATTGAAGGAATCAGAGAAAGAACTGGAAGAGCTTGAAGGGGCTCGAGACCCCTGATGAACAACAATGCCAAGCAACCAGAGCTTCCAGGGACTAAGCCACTACCTAAAGACTATACATGGACTGACCCTGGACTCTGACCTCATAGGAAGCAATGAATATCCTAGTAAGAGCACCAGTGGAAGGGGAAGCCTTGGGTCCTGCTAAGACTGAACCCCCAGTGAACGTGATTGTTGGGGGGAGGGCGGCAATGGGGGGAGGGTGGGGAGGGGAACACCCATGAAGAAGGGGAGGGGGAGGGATTAGGGGGATGTTTGCCCGGAAACCGGGAAAGGGAATAACACTCGAAATGTAAATAAGAAATACTCAAGTTAATTAAAAAAAAAAAGAGTGACCTAGCTCTGGAAGAGTGAAAGGTTAACTTTAAGCTAAATTCTTAGATTCCTAGGAGCAGAGGAATCTGAAATGAAGCTGATATAATGCTGATATAATTGGGTGCCTCCCCTGTGAAGATTTTATTTCCTTAGATAAATATCAAATTAAAAACCCTGCTATTAATCTATGCAGTGCAGTCCTATGCTTATATTTCTGTTTTTTCATAGCACAATTCTGAGGTCCAGCTTTACCTCAAGATCATTTGGTCAGTTATTCCTTGTGGCAGTTGATACCTCAAGTAAGAAGATTTTAATTGCAGCCAAGTAAACAAAGATGGGAACTTGAAGGTGAGAGAGGAAATATTCACTATGGACTAGGACAGACCAAAGGAAAGGTAAAGGTGAAAAGGCAGATGTCATGCTTCACGATAAGAGAGTAACCTATCCATGATGGAGGATGTGCTTATATAAATGGTAGTAATGGTCTTGTGTTAAGAGTGAGTTTGGGATTCTAAGTGCCAGAGATATAAAAGAGTACTATTCCAGTATTCTGCTGTGTCTGGTCACCAAGACAAGAGTCTGAGGACATGGCAGCTTCACATCTGGGTGGACTAGCATGGGTACTTGTGCCCTGTCTCGTTTGAGTGCTGGTCTTATCTTTGCAGATCCCAGATTTCTGCAGCCTAGGAATTGAAGAAAGGAATGTTCCAGACTTTTCTAAAGCTACTTACTGTGCCTCCAGAAGGTTGACAGCCTCCTACCTATTCTGAGTTTTGAACAATGCTTGCTCTGGACTACTTGGGCAGTTGTGAGGCTAAGGATAAGATGATATGGAAGGTCCATGTATGCTGGAGATTTAAAAGTCACAGAACAGCCTTGGTCCCAGACCTAGCTTCTATTTGCTGTCCAGCACTCCCTACATCTTCCCCCAAAGCTAATGGGCTAACCAAGCTAGCACTGCCCATAAGCACCTGGTAGACAGGCTCAGGACTCCTGAATGGTGAGCAGATGCATTTGCATGATGGGAGGATGGAAGTTCATCCAGCTGAGATTCCCAACAAGTTGGTTCATTGGCCCCATCGCCTTTCAAATTCATAATTCATTGTAATTCTCAGAACCATATCACATGATATGTTAAGTTCTTCAGAAGGGTAGAACAAACCCATGGAATTAATATAAACTTAAAAGAAGTTTATTATGTTGGCTTATACAGTATGGTTTGGATAGTACAGCATTGTCTGTCTTCACTCTGGAAAGGTTGAGACCCCATCACAGCTCAGTGAATGAGGCTGGTGATCTCAACTACCCCACTTCTGATGTTGAAGGTTTGCCAGAGTCCTGCAGAGCCACAAAGTCTTCAGTCCACATTGGAAACCTGAAGAATCTGGGTTCTGATGATGAAGGTAGTAGTGGTGGCAGCAACAGAGTAGGTGAACTTACACCAGTGAGACACAAAGGCAATCAGGCAAAATGCAAAAGTTTTTCCCCTTGACCTCTTCATATTTGAACTCCCTGTGCAGGGTGCTGCTCACATTTTGGCTGAGTTTCCACACTTTAGTGGACCTAGTCAAGAAACCAGATGTGCCTAGACATCTCTTAATTGATTCTGGCTCCAAATAGACTGTGGAAATCAGTCACCACCATTGGGCAGAATGAGGGGAAAGAATAGAAATACCCAGGAATCTGGTGTGTGCCTGGTTCCTCAGAGACCTTTAAGCAACACCTTCTCTGGCTTCCTAGGACCCAATTCTCCACAGGCTCTCGGCCATACCCCTCTCTAGCCTGGGGAACCAAGTGTGATTAAGTATGTCCTACAACACACCCCAGCCATCCTTGTTTATTCAGATAATTATGAAGCTCTTACCAGACCATGGATGCTTGTACTCCATGCTTCTGGCATGCCAGTCCTCCCAAAACAGGCATAGAAGAGATGCCTCTGCTGCTTCATCTGTTTTCAGGATGACTGAGGATCGTGAGAACTTCCAACCATGAGCACAGATTCTCACAGGAGAGGAAACCTGTTGCCAAATAGGACCTAGGCTCACTTTGAAGGTGAACTATCTGAAAAGTGGTGCCTCAAAAAGCAAGGCATGCTTCAGCTCAGGGTTTCAGAGACCATCCAAGAAGACTGGCTATAAAACCATGGCTATGACTAGCTGTAACAGGATTAGCAAAAAAAGGACCAATGTATCTTGAATTCAAGTTTTGACATATGTTCTCAACCTACCTCATGGCCCTGAGTCTCTGTTCCCACCTACCAGCTCTGTCCACTGCCAAGAATGTGACTCACCATAATCCCAGGAGCAAAATTTGTATGCCAAGGCCATATGTGGGTAAAACCTATTTCAAAGCACCAATTATTGTTCCTTTGTACTCAGGCAAAGAAGCTAATTCGCAGCCCAATTACAGGTCATCCTGAATCATTTACTCACAAATATCTTTCACATTTCACTGTAGGAAGCCAAACTTAATCAGTACCTCCTTATCGAGGAGTTACTCATCAAGCATAATGTGCAGAGTTGAGGATTCAAATATCAATAAAACCAAATGGGTGGTTCTACTGTGTGGGAGTGTGCTGTGTCTTCTTACCCTCTAAAGGGTTACCAAGGAATAAGATGCCAAGGACACTCAGGACCAGGGGACAAGGGCATCTGTTATCTATGTCTCGATTGGCAAGATGTTGTGTGGACAGTATTTGGCCTCCATAGAAACCTCTTTATTTCTATGCAAACTGATGTATTAAAAGGAGCCTGAGATGTCTCTGATATATATTATAACTATTAGCTTAGTATCTTATGGGACTGCTGAGTGTGAGAAAAGATGAGTTTCTGACACTTGTGCCTGTTCTTGGGACATTTTTCACCCTGCTGCGTTGCTATATCTGATAGTTCTTGTTTTATCTTAATACCTTTTTTTAAATTTTGTCATACTTGATGGTTATCTTTTTAGAAGCCTGTTCTTTTCTAAAGAGAGGCAGAAAGGGAGTAGATCCAGAGGTCAGGGGAGATAGGAAGGAACTAGGAAGACTAGAGGAAGGGGAAACTATAGTCAGGATATATTGTTTGAGAAAAAGAAAAGAAAATAAAAAGGAAAGGAAAAAGTCCTGATAGAGATGTTTGGCCCAAGATACACCTGCTGTCACTCAGCTGCCACAGGATGCTGGCTCCTCCAGAGGTGTGCTGTCCACCCAGCATGTCTCATCAACTGTGTCTGTCAGCCAGAGTAGCAAAAGCTAAAGGCACTCTTGCTCTCTCGCATTAATCAAGCCTTTTAGCTTCTGGTCCAATCTTCATCCTGTAGACAAAATAGAGACCAACTAAATAACAGTAAAACCTTTTTCACCACTTTACTGGTTCTTTGTGAATGTCACATCATGCACCCCAATCTCACTCATCTCCCTTCCCCCTTGTACTTGTCCTCCACCATTGCAGAGAAGAAAATAATCTCATTGTGGAATCTATAGTGTGCAAAGCGTGTCACACAGTATACCCCTTTATCTACACTTCTTTCCTTACAAATATTCATTGTAATGAGTCATTGGTCTAGTTTGAGGACTCTGGCTTCTCGTACACTATCATACTGGATCTCCTCACTGGAACGCCTCTAAGATATCCTGTTGTTGCCCAGTGTCCTATTGTTTTAAATCTGTAGGACAGGCCTCTTCATGACTTCTAGCAGTTTATCGATGGGGTAGATGATGGGGTGGACCAGTTCAAAGCCCTGGACCTGGGCCTAGTCAGCCTCCTGCTCCCTCCCTCACTCTCTGGCCATCTCGACAACCAGGGTCAGCTCTACCCTACTCCCCAGGCAAGGAAGCAGGGCCTGCCTGGAAGGCAGTAGAATTGTGACTGAGTGTTGCAGCTTGTGAACGACATGGCCAGTTCTCTCACTCTCATGACCCTGGGGCCAGCTTTCCCACCTGTCATAGGTAGTGAGTGACAAAGGAGGGAAGCAGGGCACCTCTCCCTCATCTGTGCCACCACACACCGGACAAGAGACAGGGCTGGCTCTCCTATCCTCACACCCTCAGGACAGGCTCACTTACAACTCCACAGCCAGGACCAGCTCTACTGTGCAGCTCAGGCAAGCAAGGTGCAGGGCCTGCTCTCCAGCCCTCCAGCATCCTGTGGCAGCTGAGTGGCAGTATCTCTCACTAACTCACATTGCCACATACCAGACAAGTTGTGGAGCCAGCTTTCCCACGCTCACATCCCTGGGGCTCTACAACTCCCTCAGTGTGCTGGGCCCACTCTCCTAAGTCTTGCAGCTGCCTGGGTCAACTTTCCTACATTCATACCCCCTGGGCCAGCTCTCCCATAATGCTGAGGTAACGGGTGTGGCCAGTTCTGTAGAGCCCTCATACATCAATGTGTCACTGGGTAACAGCCCAGACCTGGAACATCTGCCATTGCCTAAGCCTCCAGCTGTTGTTGCAGGGCCATGGTCCCAATCATGGTCCCCAGTGGTGACATAGGCCAGGACCCAGGGGCATCATTGGTGACTCACATCAGGCTGTTCCTCACTACCCTTGAATCTCTAGTTCTGCCTCTCTTCATTGTGCCCACATCCTTCTGTTTCTCTTTCTCTTCCAGTTCTCCAACACTTACTCTGCTTGCCTGGGGTCTCTGAGTATCTAGGGTCATCTCAGGTGTGGTCTCAGAAATGCTGTGCTCCACTTGTGCATCAAGGCACTGGGTAGGGGTTATCTTGAGCATGGTTCACCCCACCCCAAGGTCTGCACAGTGGACTGGACTGGAGGTCCTCTCAGTTTCACTTCTTGAAGGGACTGTTAGGCTACTAATCATTCCAATGTTCATAGGTCAGAACACCGAGTGTAGACAGAGCCTCGCTCCTCTCTGCCACCTACTGACACCCATGTGACCCAGCAGCCCCACTTGCAATGCCTCTGGGAGCAGAGGTCTGTTTATTTTCACTTTGACTGTCTGCCATCTTGACTTACAGGAAGATGATTTCCTCTGTTGTTTACTCTAGATAAGAATTGGGTCTTCTGGTCAAATTGTTGGTGACTGTGGGTCAACATCACACTGTCTGGCCTTTGCCCTTTTGTATGCTTCCACTCTTTTCCATTTATTGGTTCTACAATTTTTCTAAGGAAATGTTTAATGATGCAAACTTCCAGTCTTCCACTCACAGAGTTCAATTTGCATAAGTTATATGGGGAGATATTTTCCCCCTTAAGGTCCAGTAATTATGACTCAGAAGTTCCAGAGGGGACCTCAGATATTGTTTTTTTTTTTTTTAATCCTGCTATGGATGGATCTAAGGATCACAGAGAGGTTCTCGAGTCCAGAATTCTTGACCCAGTGGTCAGTTAAGTGTCCCAGAACCTCTCAGAGGTCTGGAATAGAGCATGGGCATTTGTATTTTTAGAAAATACAATTTGTTAGAAATTGAAAGACTTGCATTCTCGGCACTGGATGGCTAAGCTAAGGATGTTAAGTCAATTTCAGCTTCATAGGAAGTTTGAGGTCAGTCTGGTTTACTTGAGACTCTGCCTCACAGATGGGGGAGGGCAGTGAGATGGATCACTGTATGAGTACACATTCCACCAAGTCTGACAAACTAAGTTTGATTCTGGAAGCCCACAAGGTAGAAAAAAGAAAACGAATTCCTACAAGTTGTCCTCTGACCCCCACACGTGTGCCACGGCATGCACATACATACCCCTTCACATGTAAGTGTCTGTTAGTTAGGAAAAGAGTTATTTCAATTAATATTGGAATAAAGGGACCTGTACGTGATTTGGCCAGGATTATGAAGGAAAATGGGAGCATCTGGCAAATTGCTACCATTATGAATTTTATTATTATCTGGTAAAGTCTGACATTGTGGATAGACACAGATGTGTTTGTCTGCATTTCTGATGCCGTTAAAACAAACTATCAGAACAACCTGAAGCCTTGGCGAGTTTGATATCCATGGCAGCTGACATCCACAGACTGAATGAATGATCTTGGGTCCAGCGCCAGAGCTGGCAAGTGACTCAGACAGAAAAATGGCGACATTGCATACAGCTGCTCTGTGATGGCAACATCACCTGCCCCATTTGTGATCCATGCCTTAAAGGTGAACAGATGGTTGACCTGTAAGTTCAAAGCACACTTCCATCAGTAGCTGTGTCGTGGATACCCACACAAACCAACCACACAAGGAAGGTGTGACAGAACGGAACAGCTCCACCCGAAGGCGCTGCTCCAGCCCATTGTGAAACTCCAAGAACACCCCAACTTTTTGTCTTCAAAGCATCTCTCTCCCTTCACCTAAGGTGACTGACATCAAAGCCCACTTATTGAAAAGGGACAAACATGAGTTCCCTACACATTGTGTGTGAGAGAATCAGCTGCTAAAACTCTCTCAGGAAACTAAAGTTTTCCTGAGAACTAACATGTACCCAATCCTTCCTCCAATATACACATGGGTGCTTGCATAAGAAACCTCTTTTCTTTTCTTTTTTCTCATTATGCCTAATGGCTCTGCCAAATAAAGTCAATTCATATAAAGTGACTACTTCAAAAGCCAAAAAAAAAAAATGCTTCCTATTGGTAATTTTATATGGCTGAAACTAATATTTGAGGTACTAAGAAATAGATACCTCATATTGGGAACATACACTGAACTGTTTTTCATTACTCCCCTCAGATGCTTGAGGCTGGATAGCTGATGATAAGGAAACGTTTATTCTGACTCAGGGTTCTGAAGACCCAATGTGGAGGAGCGTCAAGTGATGGCCTTACTCCTGGCAAAGACCAGGTAGCACAGCACATCGCACGGCAAGATGCTAAGACGTGCATAATGAGTTTAGCGATCTTCTTTTAAAACCTCCAAGGCAACACATGCAAAGAATTGTATTCCCAACCAGCATCCAAACCCTTCTAAGTACCACAGTCAGATTAAGTTTCTGCCCTCTTCATACATCCCCTCAGGGACAGTCTCGGACATGAGCCCTCGGGAGCCATATTTTAACTATATCCAAAGTGTAGCAGGAGCTAAGACGCAGAAATGGTCCAAACTCCAAAAGTCTCATTCAAAGAGTGGCCCTGTTCCCAGAGACCAGGCTAGGATGTGATGCAAACATTTCTTAGTTGGCGATAAGTGAATCATTGCAAGCCCCATTCTGTCTCCCAGGAGGGATTTCTACCCAGATATGTACATAATGTCTCCTCGGCTCCTTCTGATTTTCATTCCCTTTGAGTTTTTTGGTGGCTCACCTCAGAATGGGGCCTCTTTCACTACCATACATAAAACTGTAAGCTTGACTAATCCCCTAGGATTCTGTCAACCTTTCCTGCGGTATTTTCCATAGCATTTATTCTGATCAGTTATCAGTTCTGGAATGGAGACTGTGAATGCCAATGGACTGTTCTCACTTTCATATCCTCAGGGCATAGAAGGCTTCGTGGCATACAATAAACATCTCTTGAATTAATTAACAAATGAACAGCTGGCGAAACCCCCGGGCTCTTCTTCTTGGTCAGTCAGATCTGATGTGAACAGAGAAGCATGTGACAACAGTGTCGGGCTTCTTAATTAAGTGATCATTAGCATCACTCCAGATGAATGGAGCCCAGCCTCCTGTGATCACTACCTGACTACTGCAGATACCTGTCTTCCCTAGATCCCTATGAGGATGTCATAGCTTCCCAGCACCCTTCAAAGAAGGGAAGATGCAGCTGCAGAGAAGTTGTAGCCACATAGCTATTTAACAAGAGAAACGTTTGAGAGGGCAACTGAAATGGTGCCACAGGGATAGAAGGTCTGTATTGACTAATGATTTGAGGAGTCTAATCTTCGCTGGGCTGTTATTGTGAAGGGGACCAAAAGCCTTTACTACTAGGGCTAGAGAGATGACTCAGTGGTTAAGAGCACTGGATGTTCTTCCAGAGGTCCTGAGTTCAATTCCCAGCAATCACATGGTGGCTCACAACCATCTATGATGGGATCCGAATGCTGTCTTCTGGTGTACAGATATACATGCAGATAGAGCACTTATAAATAAGTGAATGAATGAATAAATGAATAAATAAATAAATCTTAAACAAGAACAAAGCAGCAGCAACAAAAATCCTTTGCCACTGATCCTCTCTGGCCTGAGATAAATCCTATTTTTGTTGCTTCTGATGAAGGTCAGTATAAAAGCCTATTGTCAAAACACATCCTAACTGCTTTCATCTGACTGTCTCCACTGGGTTGCTCAATTACCACAGTCCACAGTCAGTCTCGATGATTCATTTCAAGCCAAGGCCCTACAACCATGTTATACAATCCCAAAGGAAGACATAGTAAGCAATGTAAGTGGGTCAACTACCCAATGCCTACTAGTGCCGAGGTATAATGCAGATATCCCAAAGTGAATCAGTTTGCATTGGAGTTTGGAGCCCTTCTCATGCTAACTCTCCCACTCTGTACTATAAAGAAGAGGCAACAGAATGATTTTGGCATCCAGCCACATGATGAACAGGCCAACAGCTGGTGTTGGAGCTACAGAAAAGGGAAAGGAAAAGGAAAAAAAAAATCTCACCAGCTTTCCTCTTTGGAAGCTGTTTGCAGATTGTTTTGTGTATACATATTCGTGTGTGTGTGTGTGTGTGTGTGTGTGTGTGTACACGCATAGGTGCAGGTACACATGTGAGAACATCTATGTGTTTGTGCTTGATCATAATAGGGCTATGTATCCTTACCCAGGATTCCTTTTGTCCCCTTGCTTTTGCAAAAGTAGCTTTGGTAACTTGCTGTTTCTAACCCAGGGTCGATTTGATGAGAAGCTTAAAGAAATACATGAACCCCTGTCTTTGTCTGCATTGTCACAGGGAGACAGTTTCACAGACCCTTAAGATCTTGTTTATGTAAGTCACACGAATATGCTAACGTATTAAAGGGATTAAAGGGTTATCATCTTCTCATTGAGCACTTCACTTTAAAGGAGGAACTTTCTAGAAATAAAGGCTAATTAGAAGTCAAGCCTGTCTTCTAAATGGCAAATTCGAGGAGCTGGAAAGTTGAAAGCATCTTTGTCAACGATTTTCTGTTAATTAGCCTCATTGTTTTGCTAGCTACACTTCACTGTCCATATCACAGATATGGTGACAGTGTCTTCACAGAACAAATGACAATCTTTTGATTATTTTCCAGTATCTCTGGGTTAAAGGTTATAAGATTCCCATTCATATTAATCAACCAGGAACATTTCAGACTCAAGAAAGCACTTACCCCTTGAGCTAGGAGTTGTGAGCCCATCCTTGGTTCTTTGTGTTTGTTCATATGGTCCATTGGCTTTGAGTGACATTGAGAACCTCTATTCACCCCTAATTCTATCATGCCATCATCTACCCACCTCTCATTTGTCCTGGGCCAGTTTCCATTGCTCAGTGATCATTAACTCCCCCAATTTCCACACTGGAACTCCAGGAAAAGAAAGAACATATAAGTGGGCGAAAAGTACCCAAAAGTTAAATTTCCAAACTGAGATATTCTTGATGGTTTTCACTAATTGTGAACTAAGACCATCATATTTATTATTTACTTATGTGTACATGTGTGTATGTCGGAATGTGTGCATGTGCCTTGGGTTTAAGGATCCCCCTGGAGCCAGAGTTACAAGCAGGTATGAGGTGCCTGATGTGGGTGCTGGGAATGGAACTTGGGCCCTCTGCCAAATGAATCCATGTTCTTAACCATCGAGCCATTTCCCCAGCCCCACTGCTTATAAAAAGGCTAGCAATACCCAAAAATTAAGTTCCCAAACTCTGCTTTCACTAACTGTGAATGAACGGCATTGTTTAAAAGAATTGCTGCTTTTAAGTTGACTAACACATGCTGACCACATAGAATTGATCTATCTGGTCAAAGTGCGTCTTAGGAACCAATGCAATCCACCTATGCCAGCTGACAGCCTACAGCCCCATGAATGACAGGATGAGATGTCTTTTCCTCTCATTGAGCACTTGCAAATAAAAGAGCTAGGAATCCATCCAACACCTCATCCCACTCCAGCTCACCAGAGGCCCCACTGCCCTTGTCAGAGCAGCTCAGTTTCTCTCACCTAAGCATTGTCATCTGCACTGTGAGTCCAGATATACGGTCCAAGCATCTCAATACGCCAGGCACAATAAGGTTCCCCATCCTTACCATTTATTAGGACACAGCTTTCGGCTGTTTGTTCTTTCCTGT
Organism: Rattus norvegicus; assembly: GCF_021556685.1. Classification (NCBI taxonomy): domain Eukaryota; kingdom Metazoa; phylum Chordata; class Mammalia; order Rodentia; family Muridae; genus Rattus; species Rattus norvegicus. Next base: position 62,140,247 of record NC_141535.1, read on the forward strand.
CTGTTCTCTGACATGTGTGACATTTGGCTTTCAGACTAACATCCAATCCCCAAGACATTTTAAAAAATCTTACAACATACTGACTTCCATCAAGCTAGAGGGGCTAGTAGATCTTTGCACTTGTATGAGTGTTACCAGAATCAAAGTGGAGTCATCTGTGTCTATGTCAACCCTATCAAGGAAAAGTAAACACAGCAGGGGATTATAAGGAAGGATTCTTATCCACCATTGCCTGGTAATACCCATCACACAGTTCTAAAACCACAAGCTTATGTAGAGGTCCTCTGGACCTGTACACAAAGCACAAAGCAGAGAGACATCTGCCCACCAGCTGTCCAACTTCAAACTGACTGTACTCTTCCTATTACACTGTAACATTGTGGACAAAAACTATTGTTTCAAAATATCTGTTGCAGTTCTCTTCGTTTTGATCTTCAAAATGTTCACATCTGTAATCCAGCATTTACAAGGCTGAGCTGGGAAGACTGTTGCAAATTCCATGCCAGCATGAATACGAAATTAAGACACTGTCGAGAAAAAAAAAGGTAGTCTTGATAGCACTTTACCTTTAATCTTAGCCTTCAGGAGACAGAGACAGGTAGATCTCTGTGAGTTTAAGCCCAGCCTTACCTACACACTAGGTTCAGAGCTAGCTAAGTGAGACCCTGCCTTAACAAACTTTTTCTTGCCGGGGGCTTCTTTAAATGTGGCTACAGATAATCCTGTCTAATGCCCTGCTATTTCAAAATGCCAGTATCCTCTGGGGGATGATTGTTTGTAGTATCAAAACAATGCCAAGATCTTTTTCAACCTTGTCAGTAAATCCTTCTACTCTCATTTCAAGTAACCTCCATTCAATGATTTTGCCACTCCAGGTCTGGAAGGTGTCAACGTTAGCAAGGAATGACTAAAGGTGAAGAATGTGGGTGTGGGCAGGAGGAAGCAGTGAGTGAGAAGGAGCCAAGGGAAGCTTTTCCCAGTTAGCTTTTGGTGCTCAAATTAGAGGACCTTGTCTGGAATTCCATCTCTGCTCCTTGTTCTGTGCTCTTAAATGTTCTGTTCCTCAGTTTCAGCACCTTTAAAATGGATATGTAACTACTTTATGATAATACTGACCTATTTATTAATATAGCATGTAATAATAAGATCTGAGGTCTACTGAACACTTGTTGATATTATTATTACTATTATTATTATTACTGTTATTATTATTACTACAACTATTATTTTTTTTCTGTGTTACATTCTAAATCTCCAGGGAAAGAGGAGCCTGAGCTGGAACACTTTCTTGCAGTTGTAGAGCATTCCCTCTTCGGGTGTTGCTGTGAACACGGAACTCCCTTTGTACATGCATTTAAACCAGAAAACAAGCGAGAATAATCAGACAGTTCACCAGAAAGTAAACCATGTGGCTTGGAAAGCTATGAGAGCCAGTGCCCTGGGATGTCTATAAAACCAGCAGAGCTTGGGCACAATGTATATCATAGGACCCGGTATGAGGTCACTTGAGGTAATGTTTTCTAAGAACATTAGAAATGAGGCGGCGTGCTGAGGCTGTCGCTCAGCAGTGAAGTGCTTTCCTGACATGAGCAATACCTTGCGTTGAAGCCCCACCCCTCAAGGGGAATAGAACTCTAGTGAGGGAGCTGCTGAGATGCCATGAGAGAGACAGCTTCGGCATAGCCTGTTCTGCTTTCATCCAGTGCACTCAGGTCCATGCAGAAGACCCCAGTGAACGACTCTTGTTCTCATCAAAATCTGTGCAGAGCCTTGAAGGTTCCATCAGCCTTGGGGCATTCCTCATTAGGGTATCGGCTCCAGGGCTAGGCAGCTCTCAGAGTGCTTTGTGTGCCACCTTGAGAGATGCAATCTTCACGGGGAAAGAGCCCCAGAGGATAAGTTCTGTGCACTCTGTTGAATCGAGTTCCCCTGGCGTCAGCCCCTTCTCCAAAAAAAGAGGCCAAGTGACTATGAGACAGCAGAAAGCATGACTGCCTGCACTCTGTCACCCTTAGCAGACCAACCTCGTTGACCTTCAGTTAGCAACAACACGGATTTCTTCAGCTGTTGTCAAGAATAAGGACAAGTATCGAGCACTAACGCCTTGTATTAAATTTGGTTTGATTTCACTTTCCTCAGCAGGCTCTGTTTGCAGGAGAGCAGTGAGGGTGAGCGTGCTGGCTGGCTACTCTTGGTGGTCACCTTGACTCTCTCTGGAATTAACTATAATCCAAACATGATAGGAACATCAGTGAGAGCATCTTGCCTGATAGAAGATAGGAAGATCCACTTCTAATCCATATCTTGAGGCAGAATGACACATACCTCTAATCTGGGCCACATCTTTTGCTGGAAGCCTATATAAGTACTTGGAAGAAGGAAGTTCTTGCTCCCTGTTTGCCTTCGCCTTGCTAGCAAGTTCATTCCTTCCCTGGCATTAGAGACTGCTTCTTTGGGATTCCAGTGTGTACTGAAAAACAGCTGAGATATCCAGCCTCATAAACACAGCAACTACTAGATTCTTAGAGTATTGGTTCACAGCCAGTCATTGTTGGAGCACAGCCTGTAAGCCATTCTAATAAACTCCCTTTGCCGAGGTCCAGTCTCAGAGTGAGGAGGTTCCTGGGAATGGGGTGGGTGGGAGCAGCGTTGATTCAATGATGACTCGAGTCAGTAGTGGATGCAGGATGTCAATTCAAGTGCTCTCTCATTGGCTGGTCATTCTCATTATTCTCACCCAAGATCCTGAACCCGGTGTTTCCTTCACTAAAGCTTCATCATCAAGGCTTTAACCATGGTTAATAGCCTTATAAAGCCCTTAATTTACAAAAGTTCTAAAAATCCCAGATCATTATCCCCAACCCCCAATTTCTTAAAATAAAACTGAACACAAGGCAGCAGCACATTTCCTCAAAGTCTTTACACAGCCTGCTCTTCCTCACGGGCAGCTGGGCACAGCACTTGAGTGTCCTGGTGCAGCAGACAGCAGACATCACAGTGACTGTTTTCATGCAAGAACAGAAAGGTAACAAACTGCTGAGTTTACAATAATGTCTTACGAAGTTTTAGAATTTATGAAAGTAAAGCAGCTAGCTCACTCTCTGATATCTCTCTACACATTGTCATTCCCTTCAAGTAGCCAGGAGAGCGAAGTACTAACTTTTTATAGGCTTGTAGATCATCGTTTAAGTTCTCTAATCTTTGTTTCCTTATCCTAGCAATTCCACGGCCTCGTGTCCAAGATTGACAGTCTTGATAAACGTTAGCTTAGTTCACTAGCCCTGTCCTTTCCCACTAAACCATACATACTCCCTTTCTAATACTATTTGTTTCTTGGATTGAAAAGCTCTCAGGGAGAACTTTCCCTCGGGATGGAGATCCTCTAACTCCAAAGACCAGACCGAGACACCACAGGATGCAATCAGCAAGAGGATTTGGTTTATTGTCGGGATACACAGGCACAGGCACCTGCGGGCGCTTCAGTCACTCGGGGGACTGGCGCGCCCCACGGAACCAAGGATGGGCTTTTATAGGATTTTGGGGAGCAGAAGCAAGCATACAGAAGCAGATGCATGGTTACAGGGATATAATTGGTGGATTCTAATATGGCAAGGGTTTAGCCCGGGGGCAAGTTTCCTAGCTACCTTCCTGAAACATAACGGCTGACTCGGCCCCCCAAGGGTTCAGCCCGGGGGCAAGTTTCTTAGCTACCTTCTTGGAACATAACGACTGACTCGGCCCCCCACCAGGGTGTGGGACCTCTCCCGGGGCTTTTTTTTTCATTGTCAGGTGCTCAACCGAAGTCGTCCTGTTGCCAGGCCTTCAACCAAACACATCCTGCTTGGCAGCCGCTGTGTACTCAGTGTTCTAACCTTTCCCTGAACCAGTCATCTTAAGTACAGCCTTGCAAAATGGCGTTACTGCTGCTAAGCTGGGGTCTTTCAGGATCATATATAAGTCTTTCTTCTATAAGATAAACTCATTTATCATTTGCTTGGTCTCTGTTGTTAGTTTTTGTTTTGTTTTTGTTTGTTTGTTTTTATAGATTCCTCCTTCTTTTCTTATCCATGCCTTTTCTTCTTTTTTTTTCTTTTTTTTTTTTTTTTTTTTTTTTTTTTTTTTTGGAGCTGGGGACTGAACCCAGGGCCTTGCGCTTGCTAGGCAAGTGCTCTACCACTGAGCCAAATCCCCAACCCCTTGCCTTTTCTTCTTGAGTCCACTTTAACTCTCTAACTTTGATGTCCCCAAGTTCACCCTGGCTAATTGATGCAGCAGTCATTGGACTGGAGGATGTGTATCTCCTCATATAATTTCAAATTTAAGGCTGAGTCATTTAATGAGCAATTTCAATAAAGAGCCATCCTGGGGTTTTAGGGGTTTTGAGGTTTTTGGGGGGGTTTGGAGGGGGCTCTGTGGTTATGTTGTCTCGGTCCTTTCCCATGGCTCTAAGGGCCAAGCAGAAGGCCTGTTCCTCATCCCCCACAGCCTCATGACCACCTCCAAACAGATGAGAATCACATCTGTTTCATTTATTATGGAGTGATTAGGTCTGAGTAATGGGAGAGATATATTTCCCAGAGAGAGAGATTGAAAGCAAAACAAATAGAAGAGACAGCAGCTCCACTTCAGGGCAACAGCAACCATTAGTACACATGGGGCTCTACAGCTTGACAATGTTCCAGGGGCAGGAACTGCGTCATGCTCCCTGTTACACAGCCATGTCAGGCCCGGTGCCCCTTTCTATGTACACATAGATAGATTCATTCCGTAAGTTCCGTTTTCTGGAGAACCCTGACTAATACAGTGAGCGAGTGGGCATCTGGAAAGAGGAACAGCCATTGCGTCATCTCCCCAGCTAATGCATCTGTACTTCCTGGAATTTCTGTCTGCCTGGATGCAACATTTTGATTACCCTGACAAGTCTGCATTCTTCATGAACCTTAGACTAATTCATTCCAATCTTTGGTGCCAAATTAAATTGCCCTCATTATGATTATATAGAATGATAATCACAACTTGAAGAGCTGGGACAGTCCAGGCAGTCTGAAGGGTGCATCCTGTAGCAACATCCACTGGGATAGTAAGAAAAGTCGAGATATCTACCCCCAACCCAGAGCGCTGGATTAGTGGCCTTTGCAAGAGCCTGATGCCCAAAAACCTTTAAGAAAGGGTGTTTCTAAAGAGTTCCTAATGGGAAGAGTTGATGACGTACTTTCCTTGAAGAAAGGTGACTTTCAAGTTTCAAAAAAAAATGCAATAGAACATGACCTTGACGCCCCACCCATACTGAGGAGTTGCTGGCAGTAGGTCATTGCTGGGTGAGGGAGATTTTTTTTTTTTTGACGATGTGGACACTTTGTCGGTTTCCCACGCTTCATTACAAGGCCCCACATGTATATACCTCTGTGCAACACCAACTTAGTAGGTTATCAAATAAGAAACACATGAAGTCTAGAGGGGTGTGATGGAGATTTGGGGAGATTTGAAGGAACAAATAGGATATGATCATATTTCATTGTATTCATTGTGAAAAGTTCAAAAGTAAAGAAAAGTTTAAAAAGAAATAAATTCCAGTTAAAGACTAAAGCCCAGAAGTTGGAAAGCAATCCCTAATCTCAGTTCTAAAAAGACAATGATTTACTGGCTTAAGTAAGAGGCTGTGCTCTGACCGTGGCTATTTACCTAGAAAATTACTGAGCATTAATGACCACTAGGAAATGTTAGGCATATGAAACTCAAATGTATTCATAAAAGAAAGGTGTTTCACTGTAGAATTTGTGAGCCGAGTATCTATATTCCCATGTGAAGTAATTGTTTTGTTTTGTTCTGTTTTTTGTTTCTATAAATGGAAGAAATCATGTAAGGACCTTGTTAAAAATAATTTTCAGAGTTATCTCCCAGATATTAATTTTTTATGTCAAGGATCAGCTTATAATTTGAAGAAGAATATAAAGTGATTTAGAAATGGTGGTTTAGGGGTTGGGGATTTAGCTCAGTGGTAGAGCGCTTGCCTAGGAAGCGCAAGGCCCTGTGTTCGGTCCCCAGCTCCGAAAAAAAGAACCAAAAAAAAAAAAAGAAAAAAGAAAAAAAGAAACGGTGGTTTAAAGGACCACCGTTTGGAAGACATTTGAGAAGGGCCTGAGCTTTGTCCAGCCACCTCCCTTTGTCATCCCAAGAGCATCTCACTGATTAGCCTGTCTAACTGAATTCATAGTCAGGGACCAACTCTACGCTATGTCCAGTTTCACAGCAATGCTCAAAGCAAGGATTGTACTTTCCAGGTTGGATTTTTGGAAAGTTATTATTTACTAAGGGATGGTTGATGGCAAATTAACACAGGGTGACCCTCTGACCCAGGATGTGCTAGTTCAGGTGTGTGAATCAAGTGCATCCAGTAGTGTGTTGAATTTCAGTGTCCTGGAAGATGAGCACGTGTCCCATGTTTCTAATTCCATTGCATGTGCAGAGACGGCCCAGACACATAATAAGACCTGGGTCTCCAGCTGGGAGTGGTTGCCATTTTCATAGCTTCTCTATGTGTTTCTACATTCCTCCTACAGATTGTGTCCTTTCCTCTTCTCTTTTGAAAATTTTTATTTATTTATTTATCCAATCAAAGAAAGATTTGTGGCTTCAAAGTTGAAAAGAATTTCAGAACTAGCCAGTATTGGGAAGCAGAGCTGGGATTTTTTATTAAAGATATTTTAATACAGTCTTAATCATGAAGATTAAGAGAAAGAGAGACTCTTAGAAGAAATTAAGATGTGTCTGAGAGTTTGAGCTTTCCAATAGGTCACAGAAAGTAAGATGTGCCCCAGTGTGAGTACAGGTTAGTTTTTGTAAACTTGACACAAACGCTAGTCACCTGGGATATGGAAACCTCAAATGAGGAATTGCCTCTATCAGACTGACCTATAGGCATATCTGTGGTGTGCTGATTAATGATTAATATGGCTAGTCCACTGTGGGTAGTGTCATCCCTACGCAGATGATCCTGAATTATATAAGAAAGCAGGCTGAGCAAGTCATGGGGAGCAAGCCAGGACATAGTGTTCCTCAATGGCTCCCATCTCTTCCCCTGCTTAAGTTCATGCCATGAATTCTCTCAGTGATAGACTGATTCAACCTGTCAGTCAAATAAACCCTTTCCTTGCCACCCCCCAGTTCTTTTTTGTCATAATATTTTTCATAGCAATTGGAAACAAACCAGGAAAGAGAATAAACAGTTGTGTTAGCATTGGCCCCATATACCCTTTTGGCAGCTCACAGGTTCCTAAGATCTTTCCCTTCATGGTAAGAGGAATACAAGGTTGCTCCAGGAATACTTTGAATGGAATTAAAAACTGCCGAAATATAACTGGAAGGTATTGGGGTTATACAGGAGGTTTTAGTTCATGTCCTTTCTCTGTAAATAGAATTTCGGCTGACATTTCTAAACAATGGCAAGTTCATGGCTGGGAAGGGAAAGGAACCCCAAGCAGCTGCCGATTATTCTTCTTATACCAATGCCAAAGGTTTCAGTTAGATCCATAGAATGGTGTCTCTCTGCTTTTTCTCTTTTCATGACCCCCCCAAATTGCCTTTCTTTTTTTTTATAGCTTTACCCACTGTTATATCCTTCATTCTATACAGGAAATGAAAGGAAGGGAGAGGATCCAACTGCTTATACGTGGGACAGAGGGGGACTTGGGAGGTCAGATCTATACCCTCAGCTTCAGCGACCCCCCTTTTTTCGTGCCCATGAGACATTGACAGAATATGGCCTCCGTGAAGATTTAACCACGAAAGTGTTGGTTTCTTCCATTGATCTTTGAGTGATGTCAAGGCATGTTAGCATAAACATTGACTCATTCCAGATTACATAAGCAAAGGCCTTGGGCTACTGTTAACATGACCAGTTGTGAGTGCTTAGATCCAGATGTAGAAGTTTTCAAAATTAGTGGCTTCTAGGAAAAAAAAAAAAAAAACCAAGGTGACATTTTGACCCTTTCAGCTGCATCAGCAGAACCACCCCTAAAGTCATCTCAATCCTATGAAGCACTAAAGGCAACAGGAAAGACAGGAGTGGGATAAGTAGTGCTCCTCAGGGAAGAGTGGGCCAACTGTTTATCCAATGCCAAACTGTAGGCTCCAAAAGCATACCTGTCAGTAACGTTCTACAAACTGAACAGGTTGTATTTAGAGATAAAGATGCATATATACGTATATATAATGTATGTGTGTATGAATATCCATATGTGTGCATGTACATAACAACAATAAAAGCAGAGGTCATGAATTTGAAAGAGAGCAAGTAAAGGAATGATATGCAGCTGGGTTCAGAGAGATTAAAAAAGACGACTAAATGATGTAACTATTTCATAATCCCAAAAATAAAAGAAGTAACTATAAAAAGAATGGAACATACTCACTATTTACACCTCTGGGCTTGGTAAGGTCTTTCTCTTCAGAATGTTATCTTGTCTCTCTCCTCATCTCCTGCCTGGATCTTGACCTTCTGGTCCCAGATCTTCATTGTCTTTTTACCTAGACTATTTTCATATGAATATAAAGAGAAAATAACAGGTGAAAAGGGGTGTCTTTGGAAAAAGAGAGAGTTAAGGAAGAAATAACTGGGAGGGCAGGAGAAACTAAAGCTCTCAGTTTATCATCTCCCATCCTTTGTCTTCCTTCAAAATGAAAATCCACTCTGGACATTTCCTATACATTTATAGTTCTAGAATAGGTATGTATGGTTTCTGCCTGTGCTACCCTATTACTGGTGGTCATTTTCCCTCTGTGTGCATGGGGTATAAAGTGACAGCTCTGTTAATTTGGCTCATCTGCAGTGACTCATGGTAGAACTGCACGGGGGTTGCTTAAATGGAAGGTCCTGACAGAAAGAAATATGGGCAGGGTTGGATGGTTACTCTAAGAGGGGCCAGGATGTCTTCAGTGGGCTGGTAACTGAAAGTACAAAAGCATTAGGGAGGGTCAGGGGGCTACAGGAGGCAGTTCCAGATGAATACATGCTATAATTATATACAAACTTATGAAAATGTTTCTGACCTGTGAGGTTGGTTGATCTGCAGAAAGCTAAGTGAATGTGCGACACCTCTCTCTCTCTCTCTCTCTCTCTCTCTCTCTGTGTGTGTGTGTGTGTGTGTGTGTGTGTGTGTGTGTGTGTGTGTGTGTGTGTGTGTGTGTGTTGGTTTCATGCCCAGGAAAGGGTGAGAAAGCAGTGATTTACTGAACTAGAGTCTGTTGTGTTCTTATAAAACTCTCTACAGCTCCATCTCTATCTAGGTTGTCCCCAAACACTGATCCTATTAGCCACTTATTTAACTAAAGTGAACACACTGAAATATCCTTGCAAGTTCTCTTAGCAGTGGGGCATTGTGACCCCTCCTTAGAGGATGATGGTTTTTAAATACAGTCAATATTCTCTTCCAGTTAGCAGTATTATGTATCACAAACATTTGTACGACCTGCTATATTTTTCTGTGCAAGATGAAAATCAGCTGGCATTGTTCTTCTTCCAGGTGTGTGCCCATGTGAGGTGTGGGAGCTGCACACCAGGGTAGAGCCTGGTACCCAGGGTGTGTGGATGAACGCTCACATCCCGCAGTGTCCACCCAGGAGGAACCTCCTTACTCCACTAGGATTATGCCAGGCAGGGAGGCTGGGGACATAGTGCAGATCACTCCCTGTTGCCCCCCTTCCTGACAGCAATCCATCATAAATATCAGACTCTAAGAACAGCCATGTTCCTGACATCTCTTGTCTGATGATTGGAATTGAGTAAAAATAACAGAGAGACTTTTTTTTTTTTTTTTTTGGACCAAATGGTTTCAAGCCCTAACAGATCAAGTTAAAACCAAAGCAGAGGCACTTAGACTAGATATTCCTTCACCTCTTGAAATTGCTTATATGGTTGTAGAGAAAATCAGGATTATCATTTAATAGCCAGTTTTCCTAAACAGATCAGAGGGAGTTGTCAGGGTAACCGAGTTCCCGCCACCTGAATCCTTACCTGGAAGGTAGTTTCCTTTTGTTCTGTCTCCTATGCTGACCTTACAAGAAACTTAACACTGAGATGAGCCTTCTGTTTTCTGTTTCAGCCTTTGTCTGTCTATAGACTCGAGCCTTCCTCCTTGTCTTATTTATTCTGTTTTATGAAATGAACTGCTGCCAAGTCTAGACTAAAAGAAATGCTAAAATATCTTTAAATGAAATTTTTGTGATTTTTTTGTTCTATAATTGTAGTAACATATATACATTTCTGTCACTCAGCATGTTTGTTTTATGTCACAGTATTAAATACTTAGTGTAGGGCTGGAGAGATGGCTCAGCAGTTAAGATCACTGACTGCTCTTCCCGAGGTCCTGAGTTCAATTCCCAGCAACCACATGGTGGCTCACAACCATCTGTAATGGGGTTGGGTGTGTCTGAAGACAGCTACAGTGTGTTTATATACATTAAGTAAATAAATAAATCTTTAAAAAAATACTTAGTGTAACTGGTTCTTGGTACCTTTTACTTCTGATTGGGAAAGTAGGTTTTGTTTGGGAAATGATCCATTAGTAGCATTTGTGAGCAAGTGGAACGAAGGCACTCTGCCACGAATTTATCAGACCATCTGTTTTAGTCACTGTTCTGTTCCCATGAAGAGAAACCATGACCAAGACAACTCTTAGAAAGAATTTTTTTTCTTTATTAACTTGAGTATTTCTTATTTACATTTTGATTGTTATTCCCTTTCCTGGTTTCCAGGCCAACATCCCCTAATCCCTCCCCCTCCCCTTCTCTATGGGTGTTCCCCTCCCCATCCTCCCCCATTACCGCCCTCCCCCCAACAATCTAGTTCACTGGGGGTTCAGTCTTAGCAGGACCAAGGGCTTCCCCTTCCACTGGTGCTCTTACTAGGCTATTCATTGCTACCTATGAGGTTGGAGCCCAGGGTCAGTCCATGTATAGTCTTTGGGTAGTGGCTTAGTCCCTGGAAGCTCTGGTTGGTTGGCATTGTTGTTCATAAGGGGGTCTCGAGCCCCTTCAAGCTCTTCCAGTCCTTTCTTAAAAAGAATTTAATGATGGGCTTGCTTACGGTTTCAGAGAGTTAGTCCATTAGTATCATGGTGGGGGCGCAGTGGAGCAGGGCAGCCCTCAGCTCTGGAACAGTAGCTGAGAGCTACATCCTTTGCAGGCAGAAAGAGCAAGACCAGGCTTAGCCCATCTCCAGTGACACACTTCCTCCACCAAGGCCACACCTTCTAATCCTTCTCAAACAGATGCAGTCCCTGATGACTAAGCAGTCAAATCTATGGCCTTATAGGTGTCATTCTTATTCAAACCGCCATATCATGTAAGATAGAGCTTACAAAACTAAAAAGAATGATATCTTTCTAACCTCGCAATCCCACTTCTGTGGAACTATTCTTTGTAAGTGAGGGGAATTACATAGGAATGCATGAAGCATAGTTTGTAGAGCAACAAAAGCAAAATCACAAAGAACAGGAGCCAAAAAAAAAAAAAAAAAAATGCCAACTTGAAGTTCCCAATAGTTTCTGAACTAAGCTATGATAAAGTCATAGAATTTTTGTGCAGCTAATTTTTAAAAACCCAGTTATATCCATTAACCTGAAAGTTGTGCCCTCTTTTACTCCATTATGAGAGCTGTGCCCGCAATGAGACAGAGCTCAATCTTAATCAACCATGAACAGCTTAGGGAGACCCTGAAAACAATGGTCCTCAAGGTTCAGCCGAAGCGTAAGCACACGCTCCTAGCCATCTGAGAGGAGGCTGAGGCAGGAAGGTTACATGTTTGAGATGTGCCGTTGGTATAGAGCAAGCTCAAGGCTAGCCTCTGCAAGCTAATGAGACACTGTCTCAAAGCAAAAAGTGGGCTAGAGGATAGCTCACCGGTGCATGGGTAGTAGGCAAGGGGCCCTAGTTTCAAACTAATCCCACCCCCAAAAGGTGGGGTGGTGGTGTGGAAAAAAATATTTTATTCTAGTGGAGAACAGAGACCTTTGGACTTGTCATCTGAATGTTTCATTGTGTAGATTCCTATGTTTTTGCGGCAATCGGTACTACAAGTGCTCTGCTGGACAGGATCCAGATAATTCACTGTTAGCACTCCACAGACCTCCGAAAATAGGCCTCTCTGCTGGACTATTTTCACCGAATGACACAGCATTCTTCCTGGGATCCTTTGTCACTGTTAACTGTTGTATCTCCATATTCTGTGACAGCTTTGCTCCTATGAACTGAGCACCAGGTTTATTCTGCAGATGCATTTGCTTCTCTGCTTACAAACCACTGTCCCTGGACCCCTGCTATATCACTCTCCTTCATCCATGACACGTCAGAAGGGACAGGAACAGTCCCAGTGCCCTTACCTTCTCTTTGTTGCCTCTTAAGTGCTTTCCATGGTTGATGATGGTGAGAGGCTACTGAGAGTGATCGGAGAAAGCCCCAATTCAAGCTATAAACATGATACAACGATGAGTCCGTTACTCATCTCCAGTGAGTGGACAAGGCAGTTCGAGCTAATTAAACTAATTAGGTAATTTTAAACTGATTGCACCAACCTTGTTTGGTGCCAGCATCTATCTGGCTAAAGAGGGCAAGACTGCCCTCTGCTGTCTGAAGGTAAGCTTTACATTAATTTATTTTTTAATACCTAATCGCTCAGGGTCCCTGATGCTGGATATCAGTAGCCAGAGTACAGAGTACTTAAATTAATTACAGCTTAATGTTGCTGTAGATACCTAACACACTTCAAAAATTATTCCCTGGGAAGCCAGCTTTACTGAAGCCTCCAGTAAAGAACTTCATGTTTCTAAATCAACACACATCCAGTCTGCCGTGAATCTGATCAGAATCACGTTTTCTCTTTGG